>NC_090927.1:134575324-134890491 GCF_040938575.1 Ambystoma mexicanum
CCTGAAGGTGTATTGGAGCAGAGCGGTCATGGCAAGGGTTCGTGAAGATGTCCCGCTCCACCCTGAATTCGAGTTTGGGTTTCTAGGTGTTCAGTTAGGGCCCTCCAAAGTGCATTCATGTGAAATGGACCATATGGCAAGTTCATCTCAAGTGACACTTTCATGTGAAAAGTGCTGAATCTTAATGAAAAGTGCTCCTGCTGGGCTAGGACTTTTAACTCACTTTAATATCATGTCCTCACCACAGCTCCCAGGAGCATATTGGTTAATTTGTGACGGCAAGGGTCAAGTAAATGCTTTTAAAATAGTCACAACGACCTTCTTGTTTGACCTTTTTTGCAAAACTGCACATTTTATTCCAATAATGCCTAACAGCAAGCTTCACATGTTTCTAATAGAGGAACACAAATGACAGCCTTCATTGACACTACAAGCAAAGTACAGGAAGAGTATACAGACACCGTAAGAGGTCCTACATGTCATGTGTGAGCAACACACCCAGCCCTGCCTCCTTTTCTCCCATTCGGTCCCTTGCAACTCTGCAGTCATGATGGGAAGCCAAAACTACAAGTACCAGAATGCAGAGCGACCCACAGCACAGGGAGATCACTCGCACTCGACATGATCATACCTGGATCCCTTGGGTTAGATCAAGGCACCGCCGAGCGATTGTCGCGCACAGCACCTAACAAATCAATTCAGATCAAAAAGAGCAAACTGCAGCACAAACAATCAGTTTAACTGCACTCTGCGCCTTGAAGTGCACCTTCGAAAGAGCGCTCAAGCAGCGCAAGTGCCTTTTTTCTTTGCATTGCAGTCCCTGTAGTCCCGCACTTGCAGTAGATGGAATAAACATATACTACAGGTGCAAGGAAGTAGGCTACGGCAGTTGAGACGGCCCCATTTCCAGTCCCCTCCCCAAGTGCGCCCTGAGGCCCATGGGCTAGTGGCGCGGTATGAAAACTAAAATAAATAAATAAGTGCCTAAATGTGAATAGAGAAGAAGGGGAAGGGTGGGCCCTAGAATTGAACACTCCTGCGCTGAGCTCGGTTTTTAGTTTGTTGGTTTTGATAGTTCGTACAAGGACACAGGTGGGAAGAGATAAACCCAACACCTCTTACAGTGGAATAGTGGAAAAGGCCTGGTTACGTTGCAACGGAAATGTTGTTATGTTGAATCTGATCAATAAAAGATTCTCACGATGGATGCAGTGTTTCCAAGTGTATTTCTTTATTGTCCGTAGTGTAGACGCATAGTCTAAAAAGTAAAAACAAACCCATTGAGCATATATTTTCAACCTGCTTTGAGAAGGACCCTCCAGGGTCGAAACACGTGTCGGCTAACCACTTGTTAGACTATGGGCCTCATCACGACTTCGGCGATAACCCTTAAATCCGGCGGTAGCGCTATTACCGCCGGATTTAAGGGTCCGCCAAATCAGGGCTTCGGCGGATTTCGCCCCAGCTCTGAGCTGGGGGGAAATCCGCCGAAAATTCTCGCTATTACCGCCGGCGGGAAATCCGCCAGCAGTATTAGCGCGAAGATTCTCCATTGAGCCCAATGGGAAATGGGGCATTCCCGAATGGGCTCAGTGGGGAATGGGGACTTACATTACCGCCAAACTCGTGATCCGGCGCTATTAGCGCCGGGGAGTTCAGCGGTAGGGCTAATACCGCCCGCGCTAATAGCGTTACCGCCCAAGTCGTGATGAGGCCCTATGTGTCTACACTATTGACAATAAAGAAATACACTTAGAAACACTACATCCAGCGTGAGAATCTTTTATTGATAAGATTCAACATAAAAACTTTCCGTTGCAAGGTAATCAGGACTTACCCCTAAATGTGAATAAGTGGTGCCACTTTGTATCACCCGATAAATCTTCAAACAAATGCTTGCCAGTCCTTTTCTCATAATTCCGGGCAACCACAGACGCCCCTGCCAGTACCTGCCACTCATCCGCCGCAACTACAGACCCCACAAGGTAGGGTGACCAGATTAAAAAAAAAACGGACAGGCCATAGAAATAGAAGTAGGACTACAGCAAATACACATGCAACTGTAGTCCTACTTCTATGTCGCTGACCTGTTGTGGTGGGTGGGGAGGGTGTGTGCTCACGGGTACACTCCTCTCATTGGAGGAGAGCGCGGGGGGGGGAAGCGGGAGGAAATGGGGGCGTGAAAAGCATTTCACCCATTCACCCAGGAAGAGTTGCACGATTGAAATCCGGTCCCGGACCATAGCCGTCCACATTTTAAATACTCGGACGGGGTTTATAACATTTTTTAAAAACTCTGGGGACGGTGGGTGATTTCCCCGGACTGGCCTGGGAAAACCGGGACGTCTGGTCACCCTACCACAAGAGAGCCTCTAACAACAGTGAAAATCCCCAAACGGCCCCCAATACGTACCTTGAACTTAGCTCCCTGACACGAACTGCAATCTTCCCCCAGGTTTGCTACGTTCTTTTCAGTGACAAAGACACCAACAGGGGGGAGGACGGTGGACTGGAGTGAAGAGGTGTTTTTTGAGAAAAGAGGGGGTAATGGTTGTCGAGAGCCAGTGGTACGGTGTGGCGAGTGTGCATGCAAGGCGGGTGAGTGAGAGACTGAGTGGAAGATGATTGGGAGAGTGACAGGAGGGTTACTGAGCAGAAGGTGGGCTGGAGTAGTAGTGGTGTGGAGAGGGGAGAGCAGCAGTAGAGTGGAGAGGGGAGAGGATAGGGGGGGTGTAAGAGAAAGTAAAATGAGAGGATGGATGGAGGTTGTATCAGGAGAGAGAGACACTGGAGGGACAGAGGAGGAAACAGCAGGAAGAGAGGAGGGAAGCGGGAGGTAGGAACAGTAATAGAGATCCACCCGGAGAGGAACAGCAGAGCGTGGCAGGAAGAAGAGAGCGGGCCTTGAGTGTGTGAAAGGAGCAACCATGCAACCCCATGGAACTCACCTGAACAGCAGAGTAGGTCCAGCAGAGAGAGATTAGACAGATAAGGCAATGGCCTTTCGACCCTCACTTACAGCGATGTAGGGCATTGACAGTAGGGGTCAATAAGCTGGGAGGTTAGGGCTGGGGTGGAAACTCCTTACTTTAGAGGACAGGGCAAGGGACAGCATGTTAACCATTGACACATCTCTGGGAGTTGGCGTGTCCTTTAGGCCATCTGTGACATGAATGACTTTGCATGTGGAGGCCCATCCCAACTCCTCTGCTGCTCCCACCAGTCAGGAGTGGCTGGGGGTGCCATACAAGCCATGATACCCCTTAGCAACACATAATGCATTGCCGGAATGTCGTCCCCTCCCCGCCAGCCCCCACCCCCCCTTCATCGATCTATTAGACCTCCCAACGGGCCACCAGGCCTGGCCTTCAGGCTCACCTCACCCTGCAAAGGCGCCAGTTCTACATTTGGAAAATGACACTTTGCTCTTGCACAAGAAAGCAAAAAGGCTTGGGCTACACACACAGGGCCAGCAGAATGTTCTGATATGCCATCAGGCAACTCAGGAACTTGGCCTCATTTTCAGAAATGTGTGTAAATGAAGGGGCGGCGGTAGAGAACGAAAGTGGGCAGTCGTTTACCCTCATTCAGGAGAACAAGAAACAGGTCCAGAATTCCAGCAAAAAGAGCTGGGGGTCTAACAAAGAGGGGAGGGGTTAAGCATACAACTGATAAATCTCCCTAACACTCACCTCCCCACCCCCAGCCAGACTAAGGAAAAGGACGATCTAATCCACTCCTGGGTGGCTGTCTGGTTCCAGTCACTCACACTCTCTGGAGAGAGACCATCCGCATTCTCATGTTGGGTACCTGACCAATGTCAGAAGCTACTTTCCAGCCAAACTACTACTGTGCACTTCCCTAATCCACGCTATACCCCATATTGCTAGTTGCGAAATCGAATCATGATGTCCCCCTGAAAACGTCTGGCTAAGATATTTATTTATTTTATTATTTATTTATTTGCATTTTTAAAGCGCTCACACAGCCCTGGGGCATCGAGGCGCTGTTACAGATTTTTTTTGTTTTTGTCTTAGTTGCACATTTATATCGCACTTAAATACCCAGAGGTTTCTAAGCACGGACCTGGGGATCGAACCTGTGTTGCTTTGTGTCGTCTTGCTTCCAAGGCAAGCACGTTGCCACTGAGCTATCCTCCCGGCAGCCGTTTATAACCCTCTGCACTGGCATCTGCCTTTCTGGGCCACCCCGAGCCAGAGGATTAAGTCTAGTCGCCAGCAGTTTGGGGGCTGGCCTTTGCATGTGCCACTCCAGGGGAAAGCCTTTGCGCTCTGAAACTGCTGCTGTGTCGATTTGGCGCAGTGTGAAGGCACAGTAACATAGCGCCTAGAGTGGCAGAATTTTTGCGCGTGATAAATAGGCCCCAGGTTTTGTCATCGATGGGTCATTAAATTGGTGTTTTGATGACGGTGTGGTCATTTTTAGAATGACCCAAGAATGAAGCTGCTCAATGTCAACCGTACCAAGATTCGAACCTGTGACTTGGAGAGCTCTCTCATTCTCCCACTCTCCAGGAGGTCCTCAACCCACTCAGCTAGTTTACCATCGCTGTCTTATATATCACAGAACACAAACTTTACTTATCAGTTAATAAATATATGGAAGAGTTTTTTTATTTTTTTTTACAAAGTTGGCCAACTTTCCAAATAAGTACTCATTGTAAATCAGTAGAGTTCTCCGATTATAACATATACAAAGTAATTTCCTTTCCTTGCATTTGACATTGTATTATGGAAATGACAGATGTATTTGTCTTTTTTGATTGCCTTTCATTTATTCTGCAGGCACACACGCTTTCTCCTATGCCCTTTGGCACTTGAATCAGACCTTTTATTTGAACTAACGCTTTTCTATGAAGAATCCTCATGTAGCGTCAGGTTGATTTACTATGTGGTTTGGTGCGTTGCAGGTTAGCTTTATTGAACAGATAGTACTTGGTCACACTTTGAGACACAACTCAGCAGAAATGCTTCTCCGCTGATGTAAAACTAAAGATGGGATGGGAAGGAATGTTGCCTGATCCTCAAACCGTAGTACCAGGAAACCCAGGCTAAAATCTGCTGATCTACTCCGGAAAAGATTCCAGTTACATTTTGGAACTGGTTATTGACACCTATTATGCTAAAAAAAATACATAGGTGTCACAACAGGATCCAGGAGAAATCCTTTGCAATTGATCAACTATAATTCGCATTAGGTGTATTCAGAATCTCGAGTGTTATGTCTTATCAAATTTGTGGAGAAAAACTGACAGATGAAAATGATGTGAAAAATGCTCATTATTTTTAGGGCTGGACTATTAGGTGGAAATTTAAGTGCTGCCTAGAAGTCAAAACTATTGGCATGGAAAGTGAAGATAGCAAAAAGATGGGTTTTGGTGAGGGACACAGCCCGTCGGGGGTGTTTTGGGTTTTACCTATTCATTCACCTGCCCTGTCCATGGGAGTCCCTATTCCTGTGCCCTCACACTACCTGCCACTTGCCACCCAAACCGCTCACCCCTGGGATTTCGATTCTATTTGAGTTAGCTCAGTGCTTTCAAGGGGATGCCAATGTTATTTCTAAGCAGTCTTTTATAAATAAAGTAATAGATTTAATGTAGCGGCAAGCCAGCTCCTGGTGTAATTGTAATACAAATCTTTTAACCAAGTGTGGCTTCCGTTACTTAATTTATAAGCAATATGTGTGTCCTTGCACAAGTTCCTTGTGCTGAATTCCTGTTAAAAACAAGAACTGGAAAAAGCCAGCAAATTCGGCTTGTATAGAACTATTAGTTATTTTTCAGACACTGCCCGAATACGCCCAAGTACTCACCCCATTTGCCACCCGTTGCCATCTTAAGCCATTACTCCAGTGGTTGCAAAATGCCTATCCTATGCCTACATAAAATCCAAAACTGTTGTCTTTGCCAATGCCTCTTCTCAAATGAAGGACCTCAATGCTGAGATATGAAGTATTTCTCACTGTATATTTTCAACAAGTCTGAACGTTTTAAACTAAAACCTATGACGTTTAGAGCATTTGACCGCCTCACACACATCTCTGCCACATACTGTCAAAGTCTCTGCCTGGAAGTGCTGGCAGAGAAAAAATCTGAGATTCATTAAAAAACCCTGCAGGAAAACGCCTTAAGAAATCTGCATTTTGTTCGGAATAACCTTTACAGCAAATGTGGAGTATCCTTTGCAATAAATGCAACAGAGATGGGCGACCGTGAGCAGAAAATAGGCGAACAGTGAATACGCGGGCTAGGATATACTCAGACATTCACATACAATGAACAAGCCAGGCATTGGGCCTCACCCTTGTGGATAAAACAGGCCAATGCAGGCAATCAAGGCAGCTGCACCCCAACACATACACATGCCAGTTTCTCCTGGTTCTGGACCTATCCCATCACTCTACCCTCACTAATTCCCCCCGTCCACTTCCTTGCAGTGAGAGCCTGGAGACCGCCTCTGTGGTGGTAGTGTGGTGCGGTTTGAGTCAACATAGCATAACAGTGAATACGCGGGCTAGAATATACGCAGTGAGGGACATGGTTCGGTAAGGTGGCTCCGTTCCTCCACCGCCGTGACGCCAGTTCTAATGAACTCGGACTAGTTCCTCTAGTCCAATCAGTCCAGGTCGGACAGCGGCCACCGGCCTTCGATCAGTCTTTGCCATCAATTTCAATCCATTCTTCCCCTATTTCACAGGACGCTTCCCAGACCTGCCTACATTTGAAAATGAAAAATCCCAGAGATTTGAAACCTGTGGTGTGCACACACATCGAAGCACCTATGTTACCATACTTATCTATGTATGTAACCATACACAGATTAACCATGTGTCACACTTAGATAGAATTGTAAAGTTTAGCCATGCGTCACACTTAGATAGGATTATGGAGGTGAGTCATTTATGTCAACAGAAAGGACAGTGAAGATTAGCCACATAGTGCTTTGGCTACTCCCTAAATTCTTCCGACACCCTGCGTCTATTTCGTCAAACACACCACCCAAACAACATACGCGCCCACTGGGCTGGCAAACCTATACCCCAACACACGACCAACACAAGCAACATACACTTACAACAAACAAACCCAGACACTGGACCTTACCTGTACGGATACAACAAGCCAGTGCGCAGAAGCTTAAATACCTGCCAATCTTCACATAAAACACATACACACCGCAACATAACAGTCACAAAGAAATATCCCAGGCATTGGACCTTATCAGTATGGATACGGTTCCATGTCATTTCATTGCGGGATGTTTTTTCGCAGGGTTTTTTACCGTGATTTTTTTAATGAAAACAACCCATCGAATTTTTTTTCATTATTTTTGGGGGGTTACCTCCCCAACCCCCCCATTTTCAAAAAAATGTGATGGGTTTTTTTGAGAAAATAAATCGCGCTAAAAAACCCTGCGAAAAAACATCCCGTGATGAAAGGACTTCGTACCATGGATCCAAGCCAGTGCGCAGAACCCTTAATACCAGCAATCTACACATAAAACACACAGACGCACCCCAACACAACAAACAGCCACACAGAAAACATCCCAGGCATTGGATCTTACCCGTACGGATACAACAAGCCAGTGCATGCAACCTACCATCTGCAAGCCAACACACAGAGATGCCAGTTTCTCCTGGTTCTGGACCTATCCTATCACTCTTCCTTCACTGACCCACCACGTCCTCTTTCTTGCAGAGCCACGTGAGTGCCTGGAGGCTGCCCTTGGGTGGTATCGGAGCGCGGTATAAATCAACATGACAGAACATAGATAGTCATGCTTTGTTAAAATGTTTACGTAAATGCACACATGTGTTGTGTTTGGTTATAAGATATGTATCTATTCAGGGCAAAAGCAGGATTACAGAGTTTTTATTGAAATTCTTTAGGAAGGGCACAGTGAAATACAATGATTTGCCCAGGATCGTAGAGTTTAGTGGTGAAGCTGTGATTTGAGACTAGCACTTGACCACATATCATAAAACTGCTCGATAAATAAATAAATCCCTATAGAGATGTATTGAGCAAAAATAGTATCATTTAAGCTTTTTCCCCCTCCTGCCCCCTTGAATGGGGGAATACAAATTATAAGATCGCCTGCGTATTGGTTAACCCAGGCATCCTTCTTACATATATGTAAAATGAAGAAAATGTAAACTTTTGCATAAATGCAAATCCTTATTTGTGTGGGTCAAATAAGAACACATAATGAAAATGAGAGACTGTTTAAGTGTCTTTCTCTTGAAAGAAGGCACAGACTTGGATGTTTAACTGGATCTTTATTTGGCCTTGTGGTGCAAAATAATTAATGCCCTCAAGAACCCCCAGTTCTTATTACTGACCATTAAAACAGAGGTGTTCACTGTTTACATGCCCAAGTGAGAACCATGCGCCTTGCACCCTGCCAGAGCGTACTGTGTACCCTGTCTCTCTCAGGCACGGGGACGAGCATGAAAACCCTGAGGCTCTGGGACAATCCCGGTGCTTAGGCAGGTCAGGCAGATTCTATGTTAGGGGTCTGCAAACTTTGGCACTCAGAGGTGTTGAGGATTACAACTCCCATCAACTCCACCCAGCATAGTAAATGGTGAGGGGTCATGGGAATTGTAGGGCAAAACTTTGGGCTAGACACACAGTATATATACCCTTGTGTATATACCACAGTGTATATATCCCTCGTGGTGAAGGGCCCCGAGGTTAAGGGCAGTTCCTCCAGTAGCAGCTCCTGAGCATGTTTTCCTGTGTTCGCTGGTGGAGCATGTAGCGCAGCCGTCAACCAGCAGCAACTGACAAGGTAAGAAAGGTACGGGCAGGGGGAACAGCCATTACTGCTCCATATTAAATCCATCCTCTCTTATTACGCCTTCTACCAATGCTTTAGTCTGCTGTACATCGCCCACTGTTGCATGTCCTCTCGGGCACCTAGGCCCCTCCAGGTAACTCGCTCTTGGTGTTTTGCTTTTTCTGCTGTATTTTGGAACCTAGGCTTCCCTTTTTCCTGGACTCGAGTTTCTAGATGGTTGTATTGCTGTTGTCTTGAAGTTGCTTCCTGCTTCTCCCTCTCCCGCTCTCAGGCTTCTCTTCGCCCTCCCCTCCTACTCTCCTTTCTCTCTCACATCACCTGGTGAGGTCCATGGACGGCCCCACTCACTGAGAATTCTCATCCAACAGGTGTTCCCCTGATCCTCCTGAACTTTAAAGGACAACATCGCCACCGTTGCTCCAGCCTTGACGGACTCTGCAAACGCTCCTTCCACTGTGCTCCTTCCCGCCTCTCCTCAAGCACTCCCTTGTGCACCCTCTCTAAGTGCAAGGGAATCTGTTCGTCTGCACTTAATGTTCCCTTCTCCTCCCTCCCACCTGAGCATTATCCTTCCTCCCCGCCCTGCGCTTCTCCTCCCCTGCCTTCTTTCTGTTACTACACTTGAATGCTCTGAATCATCTCACAGCCTAGTAGGAACGTTATTGTTTGTCTTCTGCCCAGTCCCTCCCCAACCTTCACTTCCCCTCCTCCCCCTGCCCCTCTTTTACATTCCTGCACTTGCCCGCTCTGAATTGTCGCACGTCCTAGTAGGAACGTGATTGTTCGTCTCCTTCCCTCTTCCTCCCCAACCTACACTTTCCCTTCCCCTCTCCCCTGCATTCTTATTAGGTACTTGCACGTTCCAACGCTATTATTTGCTTTCTTCCCTGTTCATCCCCAACCTACAATTCCCCTCCTCCCCCTCGCCCCTCTTTTCTGTTACTGCACTTGCACAACCTAGTAGTAACGTTACTGTTGTCATCTTCCCTGTCCCCCATCCTTCGCCTCTCTCCCCTGCCTCTTCCCCTGCATTCCTGTTACGGCACTTGCACGTTCCGTGCACCTCAAGACCTAGTAGGAACGTTATTGTTTGTTTTCTCCCTATACCTCCCCCCTCCCATGTCTGGATGCGCCTTGAAACACTGTTTGGCTGTATAGGTGCGTTATAAATACCCAATGAATAAGTAAAATAAATAAATATGTATGGCAAGGCAACAGATTCCTGCTCTCCCTCTTTCCCTCCCAGGGAGAATCTCAGAGAGCTTTGCTAGGTTTAGCTGTGCCTGCCCCTTGAGGTTGTCCCTCGGCCTCACCCTACCCTCCCCCACCCACCTTTAGTTGCGTCTATCACTGACCCTCCTCCTCCCTCTTTGAAGGGAGGATTGTATTGCAAAGAGGCGCGGTATAAAACACTAATACATGCAATAAAATAAGGCGCTTAAAGTGCTGTCAGCAGGATGAGCAAGAACGGCCCCACAAACAGCCAATCTGGTTTGGTTTCCAGTGCGAGGGCCCCAAAATGTAATGTTTGTATTGGTGGGCACCAAGCCTGCGCGGGATTTGCGCATCTCCCGCGCGGCCACGCCCTGCACTGGACGGTGCAGCTCCTGCCTCGCGCATCCGGCTGGCGCTGCGCAGCTGCAAGGAGGATGGGAAGGCAGGCAAAGTGCATAAGGACAGGCTTCCAGTCTCGCGCATTAGCCGGATAGCCAGACCGTGCCATTAGCAATTATGCTAATTAGGGGCATTAGTCGTGATGATGTCACCTCCACGCACAGGCACTGGACTGCGAGACGCTCCCTGCCCAGCCCCCACTCTCTACAGCTCGTGGCACAGGATGGAAATCGATGCAGCTAAGTGGTTGCCATGACATCCAGCATCGTCATGCACATGGTGACTGGTTCTGGTGAAGCCCCATCCCCCAAATGACGAGGGACAGGAATCCAAGTGCAAAGAACTTTATAAAATAATACCTTTCCTTCACTGCACACATGTTCACACTTAAAAAAAGCATACACTGCAGTTTATGTGCGCACAGGGAGACATAAAGCACCCTGCTGTTGTACATCTTAAATTATATTAATCAATTGAAGTCTTTATATTTTTCTTTTCTGTGTTCATCTTCTTGTAAAAATCCCTTCGGTGATTATTCACTCGTAATAAATAAATAAATAAAGCACCCTGCTGTTGTACATCTTAAATTATATTAATCATTTTAATATGTTTTTCCATGTGTGCGGATGGATAGCTCACGGGTGCTCGCCTCTGGCATGGGGATAGCCTACACTTTGCAAGTTCCATTCCTTCCAAGGTTGACAAACGGAGCCTTAAGTGTGTAAGGAAGGCATGGTATCAACAGTAAGACAGACACGTAACCATAGCTCAAGGGGGTTTATTAAACCTTTTTTTATTATTGTTTGATTTATTCTATGTAGCCCATGTACTGCACTGGCCCACCCCCCCACCCCTCGCACTTTTCCCCTTCCCTTGCACTTGCGTGATCCGAATGACACCTGGCCTAGTAGGATTGTTGTCTCTGTCTTCCCTCTGTTCCCCCTCCCTTGCCTCGTCGTGCCTTGAAACACTTGTGTATAGGCACGTTATAAATGCCATATCATATATCATGTGACAAGGGTGTGAAAAAGGCCTAATCTAAACCTAAATCTACAGATGGGAGCAAGCTACGACCATCAAATAATAACAACGCAGTCCTAGAGGGGTCTTGTCAAATGAAAAAGGGCCTATACTAAAAAAAAATAATAATATTGCCAATCCTTACCACAAATTTACTAAAAATGTGGGGTGATGTTCATTAAAAAAGAAAGAAGTGTTCACAAAATGATAAGTCAGTATATTCGGGTCGTCGGCCTCCCTTCCCCATGTTTTCAGCACGGGACAAGGAGGTTCACTCGAGCCAAGCACACACTCTGGCTTCTGCGGCACAGGGATACAGTTCCATTTTCACAGTTCAGGACCATCTGTGTCCAAGCCTCTTTAATTCTTGTACGTTTCTTGACTCAGAGGACCTGGTATACAAAAACAACAAGAAAAACGTCCTTTTCCTTTTCCAGTATTCAATTTGGGTGTTCACCCTGGATCCCCCTCAGCCCAGCTAAGATTATTTTTAAAACAAAATTTCAACGTTGGGCTTAGATCCCTTTCCAATTATGTTCACATAATTATTTCTCCATTGACTCATGGTTCACCCTGGATCCCCCTCAGCCAAATTCAGATCCTTTTCTTTCGCTCAATTAGTCTCTCTCAGCCGGGCTCGGACCATTTGTGATGTAGAAGACTTTTGAATGTGCACAGGGTTTAGCTTGAGCCTTTGCATGACCACTTTGATCTCAGCATTCTTTTTCTCACACTCAACATCAATTGGATACCTAACAGAGATTTTCGAAGGAGCACATGGTGCCGGCACACTCTGTGTATGATATCTTTTATTGACTCCCTAAGTTCAATTATAAAGTTCAACTACTCCTTTGGTCTCCAAATATATTTGTGTCGCTCATCACAAACGCCTCACACACTGTTCTCTTTATACAATGTTGCTGCTTGCAACATTGGTTCAAAACACAAGCTGGTTTGGTATCGGTCTCTCTGACTCACAGGCTATGCTGTCTTTTCAGACACGGCTTTGTTGTAGGAGCCAAGGACAGTAGCACAGCAGAAATCACTCCTCCCCGCCTTTTATTGAAGCGGGAGAGCCCCGGGTACCTCTGACACACTGTGCAGGTTTGATCAGCCTTAGTTCCTGGTCTTCGGTTTCTTTCTTTCCAAGGCTCACGAAAATAACAGTCTCTAGAAGTCAAGGGAGGGTACTTCCCTCCTTGCGACCCTCTCTGGTCTCGCCGTCTTTCTACTTGCATTAAACTGCCATCTTAGAACTGCCGTTTCGTCGTGTGCTTTGCCTCGCTCAGAGTGTGTTTTTGTGCTCCGCCTTTTATCCGTGTGGGAAAGTGTGATGGAAGTCAGGTGTATGTAATAATGCGTAAATGCCTGACCTTGCCTGACCGTTGTGTTGGGACATGTCAGGTATACAGCTCTAGTGTTATTCTATTGTCGCTCACGGTGGGCTGTCCGTGAGAAAGTGTTCAAGTCAGGAGGGGGGTGGGGTGAATTCCTAGGTATCCTACCTAGTAGGATGGGGAAAAGGTGTTATAGGGAAGGGGATACCGCTTCTCACCCTCCGGTGTCCCACCTCCACTCCCCAAAGACCCCTCATCCAGGTGATCCTCCCGCTCTGGCCCCACCACCAGGAACTGGATCCAAAAGCGATGACTGTGTCCTGGCCACCTGGATGACTGATCCCTGGGGACTGGCTGAAGTGACACATTTAAGTTTCTCACAAGTGGTACTGGAATATGAGCGGGGTGTGGCCTAACAGCGAGGGGTTTCCTGCCGGCTTGTTAGGCCACGCCCCCTTGATGAGCCCTGGCTTAATGGGCTACATGCAGCCCCGCTGAGGGAGAGGGTGATGATCTCTGCATTTATTTACTAACTGCTTGCCTGGCAGGGAACAGCGCTTCGCCTTTTCAGCCTTAATGGTGCCGCTGCCCCTTGCCACGCATCATGCCTGGGGAGGGACAGCAGGGCCGGCCTTAAGGGCAGCAGCGCCCTGGGCGAATTGGCGCCCCCCCTTGCCTAATGCGCCCCCCTGGTTAACAGGGGGCGGGGCGGAAGGGGGCAGAGCCAGGATGGGCAACTTCTTTTTTTTTTTAACCTCCTTGCTCCGGCAAGGTGGTTAAATAGGTCCCGTTAGCACCCCATTGTCATTGAATGAGCCCGCCACCGTGGGATCATTCAATGACAATGAGGCGCCTGCCACCACGCCAGCTCAGGGGAGCCCTTGAAAGACTCCCCTGGGCTGGCGTGGTGGGGGGCTAATGGCGTCTTTTCTTATGAAAAGTGCCCGCAGCGGAGGGGCGCATTTCAATGCACCCACTGCCGCGGGCACATTTTACAGTAAAAGGCCGCCTGCCACGCCTTCTCCCACTACGCTAGCTCGGGGGAGCCCTTGAAAGACTCTCCCGAGCTGGCGTGGCAGGGGCAAAAGGCACCCAGGGGAGCGAGGCGACCCAGGCAGTCGCCCGGCTCACCCCCCCAAGGCCGGCTCTGAGGGACAGCAGCGCCATTAAGGCTAAAAGGTGAGGCTGTTGGAAGCCGAGGCCTTTTTTCCTAAAGCCTGAAGTTCTCGCTGAGCGTAGACATATGTCTTGTGATGGCATACTTTTCTCTGTGTAAGCCTGTGCTTTGGTGCTGAAGTTGTGTTGCGATGTGTTGTTGGTTACGGTGGGAGGGAGAAGGATTTATAGTTGGTTATTGTTGCCACACTTTGCCCATCAGGCCACCCAATACCCGTCGCAGACAACCTAGATGACTTTGGAAGCATCAACAAAGAGGTTGCATTCATTTCACACACATAGAAAGCATTGTGGCTCCTGCTCTTCTGTGTTGTTTATGTGTGCTCAGAAACCATGTGGTCAGGCAAAAAAACACTGCTAGGCTACTTTATTTGATTTTATGCCCAGTCATGGTATGTTATGCCAGGGCCTACAAATTGTAGTGAACTGCCTGGGGGTTCCCTCCAGACTGCCCACTGGCACCTTAAAGGAGTAGTATTAGGCATCATACTTTATTTAACACTTGGATACAGTCATGGGTGGCACCTGGGAGAATAGCCTGTGACTACACGTACAATTAGCTCCCAACATGAACCCGCCCTGTGGGCAGCCATCTTGTTGCTACTCTTTTTACCAAGTAACACAAATGGATTGATGACAGGAAGCCTGGCATTGTTCAGCTACGCTACATCCTGTCTGATGCTAAATACACAGCCACATTGCATATCTGTGTTATGCAGTAAAGCTATAAACAAATGGAATGTCAATACTTCTAATCTAATTCCCTCTCTCAGACAGAGTAAGAGCAAGGGAGAGAGTGAGAGCAAGGGAGAGCAAGCGAGAGAGCAAGAGCAAGGGAGAGAGCGAGAGGGAGAGCAACCAAGAGGGATAGCAAGCGAGAGAGAGCAAGGGAGAGAGCGAGAGCAAGGGAGAGAGCGAGAACAAGGGAGAGCAAGCGAGAGGGAGAGCAAGCGAGAGGGAGAGCAAGCGAGAGTGAGAGCAAGCGAGAGAGCGAGAGCAAGGGAGAGAGCGAGAGCAAGGGAGAGAGCGAGAGCAAGGGAGAGAGCGAGAGCGAGAGCAAGGGAGAGAGCGAGAGCAAGGGAGAGAGCGAGAGCAAGGGAGAGAAAGCAAGAGAGTGAGAGCAAGGGAGAGAGCGAGAGGGAGAGTAACCAAGAGGGAGAGCAAGCGAGAGAGAGCAAGGGAGAGAGCGAGAGCAAGGGAGAGAGCGAGAACAAGGGAGAGCAAGCGAGAGGGAGAGCAAGCAAGAGGGAGAGCAAGCAAGAGCTAGAGAGAGCGAGAGAGAAAGCACGCAAGAGAGAGTGCTAGATAGAAATGACAGCTTCAGCTATGCTGTCTACTGTGTAGTGGAGAGATACAGTGTGGCCCTGTATTCACTTTCAGACAGAGGGTAAATAACATATTCACAACACAATTGCTACTTCTAGTTCCATGAAGCAATACATTAGAAGTGTTACTTTGTGTGCTAATTTCCATATTTGCATGTGGCCTAATTCTAGAGATGCAACACAGGCCAGGCGTAAACAAACCGTCTTGGCGCTTCTCCATTTGGGGTATCCTACAGCGGAGTAACTCCCTGCTCCACCCCCCTGCCCACCCCCCTCCCCCGGGCCCGAGACTGTGCCCCAATTACCTCTGTCTGTGTCTAGATAGTCTTTCACCAGGATGCGGTCCAAAGTAAACCTTCACTTCTTGTTACGCCCAGGTCCTGCCCTATCCTCATTGCTTTACCCTGGGCCCACATGTTTGTTTTGTTTTGTTTGTTTTAATATTTGTATTGCGCGCCAGACCCAAGGGTATCAGGGTGCAGAAGGGCAATAAGGATATTTCCATGTACGCAAGAAATGACACGGTTCTCAAAAGTGCAGGTGTAGATGGGAACACATTTATGAACTCTGCAAGACTGAGTGAGGACCAGTTCAGGCTGATGAAGACGTGGGTCTTGGCCGGCTGGAGGAAGCCCTAGAATAAACTGTCAGTAAGAGGAAAGATGTGATAAATGGAGGATATGACACAGATTGGAAACATAAGAAACAAAATGTATTGCGATTTCAAATTGATTAGGAAAGATTTTCTGTTTGTGAATTCATTTATGAATGAAACTGCTGAACATTTTTGAGATGTACATTTTTGTATTGTATTTTTGTACATTTGTAAAATATAGGGAAAGTTAGGGATGGTATTTTGATGGAATTTGTTCAATGAATAAGTAATATGAATGAACTATCCTTGTTTTGAATCTTTCCCGAGTTATATTGGCCAATGTTTTTGTTGCTTTATTTTTTTTTTTGCTCAACGAAACAAAACCGACGTGGAGCTGGCTTTAAAATCACGCCCGGTCCCTTACGAAGACAGAAGGCCACCCCTCCTCGATTTCTCGATTCCCTTCACAAGGCCGGAGTTGCTAAGGTGGCAATATGGCATACCCCTACCTGCTGTGCGTGTTAGGTTATACTGCTCTTATAAAGCACTTTGGTCGCCTGGAGGCATCATGGCGCTAGAAGAGGGACAAAGACACAGAACAGCCAGAAAGAATCACACAGGACGTTTAGAACAGAAATGTTTTGACTTGGCGACAAAAAGCAAGATGGTCTTCGGTAGAGCAAACAGACAGCGGCAGGTTGTTCCAGAGAATAGATGCTGCGACGGAAAAAGCGCAACCACCAAATCTGGTGTGATGAAACCGGGGCACTTGGATGCGGAGGGCATTATCAGAGTGGAGGGTCCTGGTAGGCACGTACGGGCGGAATGTATCTTGGAGAAATCATGCACCTTGACCATAGAAGGCATGATGGACTCCCTTCATTTATTTTGGATTACCATTCATTTAAATTAGAATTTCATTATTTTCGCCTCAGTATTTACATGGAGTTATTTGCCCAGGGATATGCTCCTTGAAGCACCAATGCCCGGTTCCCCCTGGCATACCTGTCCCTGTTAATGGATCTCCCAGCTCGGGTACGGGTACAGGTCCATCTGCCTTAAAACAGACTTACGTTATCATACTACAGACAAAACCAGCCTGGGGTCCCCGATTCCCTTGACATTTGCAGCCTATCCCACGCATTCTTTTCATAGTTAGAACCACCCAACTGATCATGAAAGGATCCCACTGCACCGTCTTTAGATCCCCAGGCGAGAGCCCATCCTGCTGGAGATATGGAACGAGTTTTGGTTTCGGTCCTCGGCAACCTTTTCTTGGCGGCCATGTCACAGCTCTGACTAGTTAGATCTCTCTGCAGCATTTAGCACTGTTGACCACACTCTGCCTCTGCAGCGGCGCGGGGCAGCGCAAGTGGCCGACTCCGTGTTACCTGCTGGAGATTTGGAACGCGTTTCACTTTCGGTCCTCAGCAACCTTTTCTTGGCGGCCATGTCACAGCTCTGACTAGTTAGATCTCTCTGCAGCATTTAGCACTGTTGACCACACTCTGCCTCTGCAGCGGCGCGGGGCAGCGCGAGTGGCCGACTCCGTGTTACATTGGTTGCAGTCTTTTACGAGTGATAGTGCCCGATCTGTATTTTATTGTTTAAAGTGCAGACCTAGCTTGAGATCAACTGAGCGCTGGGCAGGGAGTGGGAGCCAGCGCTTGGGCTGCACCTTTGAACTGTAGCACAGTATTGTGAGTTGGGGTCTGTGCATCTATTAGGGTTAGTCCTTGGTCAGGTGTTGTTGAAAAAGCCACGTATTTCTGGGCCCTTTTTCCTCCGATCCACTTCCTCCGACCTGTGTGGTTGCTGTAGGCTACTCGGTGTCCCACATACTGTTTAATAACTACCGGGCCCCTTGGCAGCCATTACGCATTCCTCCGGCCTACAATTCTAATCTCATGCCGATGACACTCAAACCCTCCTACACAGTAGTAGAGGATCGTCAGCAGACATTCTCAGGAATTGTGTGAAACTGGACAGGTAGACTGTGGTGGAAAAGTAATTCAGACACAACATAGGTTCTGATTGTGGTGGAGGGGCAGCAAAGTGTTTTAAATCTCGGCTTTTAGACAGATCTCCCTTTATCGGTTTGCGCGCCGTCCTCCAACTTCTCGCATCTTCTAATCAATGTGACTACCACCGTTTCATCAAGGTCAGACTGCAGAAATGTGCTATATCATGACTGTCCTATGTTTGTAATCAGAAGCATACAAATGATTCAAAATGGCGCTACCATCTTTCTTCTAGGTCTCGTGCACGTGCTTCTGCTAGGGCTCGTGGACGTGTTTCTGCTAGGGCTCGTGTGCTAGGGTTCAGGCATGTGTTTCTGCTAGGGCTCGTGGACGTGTTTCTGCTAGGGCTCGTGTGCTATGGCTCCGGCACATATTTCTGCTAGGGCTCATGCACATGTTTCTTCTAGGTCTCGTGCACGTGCTTCTGCTAGGGCTAGTGCACATGTTTCTGCTAGGGCTCGTGCACATGTTTCTTCTAGGTCTCGTGCACGTGCTTCTGCTAGGGCACGTGCACGTGTTTCTGCTAGGGCTTGTGTGCTAGGGTTCAGGCATGTGTTTCTGCTAGGGCTCGGGCACGTGTTTCTGCTAGGGCTCGTGTGCTATGGCCCGGGCACGTATTTCTGCTAGGGCTCGGGCACGTGTTTCTGCTAGGGCTCGTGCACATGTTTCTGCTAGGGCTCGTGTGCTAGGGCTCGTGCACATGTTTCTGCTAAGGCACGTGCACATGTTTCTGCTAGGGCTCGTGCACATGTTTCTTCTAGGTCTCGTGCACGTGTTTCTGCTACGGCTCGTGCACGTGTTTCCGTATTTCTGCTAGGGCTCATGCATATGTTTCTGCTAGGGCTCGTGTGCTAGGGCTCGTGCACATGTTTCTGCTAAGGCTCGTGCACATGTTTCTGCTAGGGCTCGTGCACATGTTTCTTCTAAGTCTCGTGCACGTGCTTCTGCTAGGGCTTGTGCACGTGTTTCTGCTAGGGCTCATGCACGTGTTTCTGTGTTTCTGCTCGGGCACGTGTTTCTGCTAGGGCTCGTGCACAGGTTTCTGCTAGGGCTCGGGCACATGTTTCTGCTAGGGCTCGGACACGTGTTTCTGCTAGGGCTCGGGCACGTGTTTCTGCTTGGGCTCGTGCACGTGTTTCTGTTAGGGCTCGTGCACATGTTTCTGCTAGGGCTCGTGCACGTGTTTCTGCTAGGGCTCGTGTGCTATGGCTCCGGCACGTATTTCTGCTAGGGCTCATGCACATGTTTCTTCTAGGTCTCGTGCACGTGCTTCTGCTAGGGCTAGTGCACATGTTTCTGCTAGGGCTCGTGCACATGTTTCTTCTAGGTCTCGTGCACGTGCTTCTGCTAGGGCTCGTGCACGTGTTTCTGCTAGGGCTTGTGTGCTAGGGTTCAGGCATGTGTTTCTGCTAGGGCTCGGGCACGTGTTTCTGCTAGGGCTCGTGTGCTATGGCTCGGGCACGTATTTCTGCTAGGGCTCGGGCACGTGTTTCTGCTAGGGCTCGTGCACATGTTTCTGCTAGGGCTCGTGTGCTAGGGCTCGTGCACATGTTTCTGCTAAGGCTCGTGCACATGTTTCTGCTAGGGCTCGTGCACATGTTTCTTCTAGGTCTCGTGCACGTGTTTCTGCTACGGCTCGTGCACGTGTTTCCGTATTTCTGCTAGGGCTCATGCATGTGTTTCTGCTAGGGCTCGTGTGCTAGGGCTCGTGCACATGTTTCTGCTAAGGCTCGTGCACATGTTTCTGCTAGGGCTCGTGCACATGTTTCTTCTAAGTCTCGTGCACGTGCTTCTGCTAGGGCTTGTGCACGTGTTTCTGCTAGGGCTCGTGCACGTGTTTCTGCTCGGGCACGTGTTTCTGCTAGGGCTCGTGCACAGGTTTCTGCTAGCGCTCGGGCACATGTTTCTGCTAGGGCTCGGACACGTGTTTCTGCTAGGGCTCGGGCACGTGTTTCTGCTTGGGCTCGTGCACGTGTTTCTGTTAGGGCTCGTGCACATGTTTCTGCTAGGGCTCGTGCACGTGTTTCTGCTAGGGCTCGGGCACGTGTTTCTGCTAGGGCTCGTGCACGTGTTTCTGCTTGGGCTGGTGCACGTGTTTCTGCTTGGGCTCGTGCACGTGTTTCTGCTAGGGCTCATGCATATGTTTCTGCTAGGGCTCGTGCACATGTTTCTGCTAGGGCTCGTGCACATGTTTCTGCTAGGGCTCGTGCACGTGTTTCTGCTAGGGCTCGTGTGCTAGGGTTCAGGCATGTGTTTCTGCTAGGGCTCGGGCACATGTTTCTGCTAGGGCTCGGGCACGTGTTTCTGCTAGGGCTCATGCATATGTTTCTGCTAGGGCTCGTGCACATGTTTCTTGTAGGTCTCGTGCACGTGCTTCTGCTAGGGCTTGTGCACGTGTTTCTGCTAGGGCTCACGCACAGGTTTCTGCTAGGGCTTGGGCACATGTTTCTGCTAGGGCTCGTGCACATGTTTCTGCTCGGGCACGTGTTTCTGCTAGGGCTCGTGCACGTGTTTCTGCTAGGGCTCGGGCACATGTTTCTGCTAGGGCTCGTGCACGTGTTTCTGCTAGGGCTCGTGTGCTAGGGTTCAGGCACATGTTTCTGCTAGGGCTCGTGCACGTGTTTCTGTTAGGGCTCGGCCACCTGTTTATGCTAGGGCTCGTGCACGGGCTTCTGCTAGGGCTCGTGCAAGTGTTTCTGCTAGGGCTCGTGCACATGTTTCTGCTAGGGCTCTTGTGATAGACGACGCCTTCCCTCTTCATCGCCAGCTGCAATGGCGTTGGGTTCAGCAGCTCTTCTTCTAGTGACCCCCCAGCACTTTCCGCAGGTCCTTCCCATACATTGATATGTCACAAGCTAGATGACTCCACCGAACCCCTTGCCCTACCAGCAACCCAACTCTGCGCTAAACCGGAGTCGCAAAAAAGAAAGGTGGCTCAGCTGTCTTCATGCTTGCTCCTCACTTCTGGAATTTGCCTCCTCAGGTCACTAACCAATCATCTGGTTTTTAGGAAGGCAGTGAAGACCAGGCTCTTTAGGGTCTAATCTATCTGCATTCACGCTCCTGGACTGCTAGTGACTAGCACCAACCATGTGTGCCCTCAGAGTACAAGAACACTCCAGAACAGAACCACACCCCCGCCCTCCATACATAAGAAAGCCACCAAAGTTGGCCTTTTCACAGGGAACTTTGAGCAGTGGTGGAAGTGGGCGGGAACTAAACGGTGCGACGGGAAAATCTGCCATTGTTGCCTAAATGTGTGTCACCTGGAGCACCATTCCTGTGCAGCAGGGAATGACACCTTTTGTTTTCTACTTTTCCCCTTCTAGGGATTCGAACCCGGCTCCCGCTCGGAACGCTAGTCTCATTGGTTGCAGGTTTACTTGAATACCCTGCTTGGGGGCTTGACACCCATCCCCAAACCACCACATAGCCCCGCACTGCAGTCATTATTATTATTATTAGAAGTATTTTCTTTTTTATTTAATGCGCCATACGGCCTCTGGGCACACACACACAACATTCACATTTACATACAAATAAAAGACTGTAAATAAGATAAAATGAACATTAAACTGAGAAATTCCAAACTAGAGGAACAGAGGTAAGAATAGAAATCAACAATGATCCCTCTGGTTAAACGAATACATTTTTAGGGCTCTTTTAAAATCAGACAAACAAGGAATGGCCCTTAAAGAGCCCAGTAGCCCATTCCAGACTCAAGAGACCACTGTATCAAACATTGGGCCCGCATACAACTGGCTGAAAGAGTTTATTGTCTCCATTGGAACGGAGTAATCTTCTGCTGGGTGTCCTTCTGTCGGGCACCGAGGTACTCCTGTGCATTCCCAGAACTACATTTGTGGGTCAGAGTAAGAATCTTATGAGAGATTTGTTGTTAAGTGCCAAGGGTGAGGTGTATCGTCCTTGGGATTACCTCCCTGTTGCCAAGGACGAGATACCTCGTCCTTGGCACTTAAGGGTTTAATGAAACAGAAAACGTTAGAAGGCACTGAATGGCGAATTACCAAAATCACCAAAAAAGGCCTTGGCACTGGGGGGGGGGAACCCATGGCAGTTAAAAGGTTAACTGGTAACCAGCCAAGTGCCATTCTAGCAGGAGTGGCATGTTCTCTCCTACCAATGTCCTTACCAGCCCTTAATGCCCCATTCTGGATGGTCTGGAGATTTTGTAAGTTGGCGGCAGAAGCAAGCATACTATTGCAACAGTCCAGTTTGGAATTGACTAGGGCACAGGCAAGTAAGGATCTGTTGTTATCAGACAGGTATGGTCTGATTTAAGTACATGTACTCAGATAGACCATCAGGTGAAAGCACTGGTGTACTCAGATAGACCATCAGGTGAAAGCACTAGTGTAGTGGCCCCCCCTCAGTGCAGGGAGGCCCACCGTCACTTGTCCTGGAGGGGGCTCAGACTTCAAAAATAAATAGTTTCTTTTTGAAGTCACTTTGCCCGCATAAAGAAATTATTTCCGTTACGATAAATCATTTCTTTAAAATGGCAGAGTAACTTAAAAAAAAAGATTTTTGAAGTCGTAGAGTGCCTACCTCGCAATGATATGGAGGCCTCAAACAGCTCTGCGATGACGGGAACGACCGCTGCAGGGAACTGGAGGCCTCGTTCCCTGGACCAGCGATTCAAACGGTAAGAAAATGTATTTTGTGTAAATGTGTGTATATGCTTGTAAGTGTGTGTGTTAAAAGGGAGGCATGGTATAACAAGTATGACCCTGACACAAGGGTTATACATTTCAAAACCTTTATTATCTTTTTGGGGTTTGGAAAAACTCCTACTCTGCCCTATAGCTAAAATGGGAGTAGTCTCCACCACCAAATAATAAAGAAAACACAGTCCTAGTCAGTCTCTGTCAAATCAAAGATGGCCTATGCTAACAAAACCTAATGCCTGCCCTATCTCTTATACCAAAAGTGTGTAATGGGGCATGTGTATGCAAAGGAAAATCAGTTTTATAAAATAAAGGCTCAACACGGCTGAGTCAGCTCTCCACCCCACGTTGGACAACACAGAGTAAGGTGGCCCCCATAGACAGGATGACGCACTCTGGCTCAGGTTCTCAAAACAAAGGCAGTTCAAAACGTGAATCGAGGCCCGCCTGTCCTTCCACGTTAAAGTCACTAATAACAACCTTCCAAAGGGTCTTTCACAGTTCAACAAAAAGTTCACAGACCTCTCAACGCTTTAACAGTTCATATAGGTATCCCTCAGCCGGGCTCGGATCTCTCAATCATTAAGTACCTGATTCAACGCAGATCTCCCTCAGCCGGGCTCACATTACTTGCAGGGCTTCCCTCCCCCAAACTTAATTCACATTATTCGTTAGGGGTTTCCTTCCCTAATTTATCACCCTTCCGGTCTACCTGAGGCGGGCTCGGAACTTTTACATGATGAAGATTTTCGAATGTGCGAGGCTTTTGCCATAGACTTCTGCAAGGACACTGACTTTTTCTTCAGCTCACACTCTTATGTTATTTGCCCGAGTGTCTCTTGGTCTTATTAGTTCAGTACAATAAGCACAAAAGTTCACAGAAATCTTTCTCTTTTAGCATTCACCTTTTCATTTGCCGGGGTTAATCTTGACCATTACGCATTTCATTCAATTTGCAGCTTTATAACAAAACATTTCACATTTCGCTGAGACTTTGGAGTGGTCTACTTCCTTTCGCCAGACCACTCTGCTGCTCTGTATCACTGGCTTCACAGTTATCAGCCACTTCAAAGTTCATCACTGGTTATCTTTCGTTCGCATCTCATCAGCATGTGCGCAACCTTCACTTGTGAGATACACTGTTGTGGCTTCAATCTTTCCTTGACACAAACCGGCCTTCCATGTCTTTCACTAACTCACCGGGTGTGTGCATTCCTTTCTTGTCTCTGCGGCTTTGATTCACGAGTCAAGGTTAATACCACAGGCTTGGCCACCTGAGAGAGAGATCCCCGGGGACCAATAAGTGAGATACCCTTTGGTTTCTCACAGTGTGTATATGTATATAATGTAATGTGTGTGATTGAGCGATGCATGATGTATGGGTGGCTGCCTGGGTAAATGTATAGGTGACTGGGTGTGCGTGGGTGTGCGTGAATGGCGTGTTAATGTGTGCGTGCTTGTGTTTAATGTCTGGATTACTTTTTGGTAATCTTCATTAGCCCTAGCCCTACTCTTCCTCATCCCAGTACTTGTGTATGGGGCATGTTGCCTCATACACAAGTACTGGGATGAGGTAGAGGGATGTGGAGGTAATGCCTGGATTAGTTACCTGTAATCTTAATTACTCCAAGCCCCACTATTCCTCATCCCAGTACTCAACTACGACACAATGTGTCTCATATATAAGTACTGGGATGAGGAAGAGGGATGTGGAAGTAATTCTGGGCCGAGGAGCTGATTTTGGGGGTTGGGGTGGGAGGGAGAGGACATGTGTGGGGTGGTGGCATGGGGGTGGGGCTTGTGCGGTAAATCATAATCGTCATCCATGTCCAGGCTAAGCAGGTATGATATGTGTTATTGGTGGCTAGACTGGCATTTTGGTGCAGCCAGTTTACTCATTTATTACTGTGCCACACTTTTTTACTAGGCATCGCTGATAAAGCAGTCCTGTTAAATGTAATTACCTGTCATGTGGGTGCAGCCAGTCTAGCTGTTTCTTACTGTGGCATTGTATATTTGTCTGGGCATCTGTGATAGAAATAACCATGATCATTGTTAATGCTTCGACTGGCATTTTGGTGCAACCAGTCTAGGTATGTCTTAATGTGGCATGGCATTTTTTACTGTAATATTTTGATTACGTGTCTAGACCGGGCTACATTGTGCAGCGAGTTTAACAGGTTTTCATTGTGGCATGGCATTTTTAACAGCAAAGCATTGCATTAATTCAAGAATTAATGGTCCTGTGCACTGTTGGTGACTTGCATGTATTGGATTATTGGATTGGTGTTACCATACAAAACAATTGCAAATGCTCTGGCTTTTTAGCCAATTTTTCTCAGAAAGTGTGCTGTATAATAAAAACATGTGTATATCTTTCTCCTAGTGCAGTCTGCGGTGTGCACCTGCAGCAGCATAACCATCGGGTGTATTGCGCAAGCGTGGTAGTCTAGGCCGTCCCAGAGTGTGGTGCGACCTGTGATTTGTTGCCGAGCTTGTGGCTTTGGGGGTGCTATCAGCATGACTTGCAGGGTGGCCTGCCTCATTTTGTGCTACGCCACTGGGTGCGAGACGTGCTTCTGCATGGTAAGCTGTGAGTCCGAAACACATGTCTAATGTCTTAACATGGGAGGCCACCAGAATGGCGAAGTCAGCAATTACAAACTGTTTCTAACAATGCTTCAAGTTTATTAAAAGGGGGACCTGACTCCAGTATCAATAACTCTGTCTCCGCTTAGAGTTGGTCTTCTGCAAATAAGCCGGATTCATGTGAAATTGCCACATGCACAGCGGTGTGTGCAGGTAATGGGGTGTGGGGAGGTGGCTACAGTCCTGGGTATGCCCCTGAAGAGGTGGGAATGGGGGGTGATTAGAAAGGGGGGGTGTACAAGCTGCATGCTGTAGCAAACAATGGCAGAGTAGTGTTGGTAGTGTAGGTTTACAGTTCTGAAAGAGTGCTGCAGGTGGAACAGAGTGAAGTCAGGACTCCGGCATAAGGTTGGCATTTGTGGGGTGAAAGCAAGGGTGGGATGAGGGGGAGCATGAGGTCGGTGGGGAGTGGGCGGGTAAAGGGGCACATAGTTCCAGGACCTTTTTTGTACACTTCGACTGCAAAATATAAAGAAGTTCACATTAATTCCTAAATCGTGAGCAACTTTCCATAGCCCATCCCATCCTGCATGCTGATGCTGCCTGAAACGGCCACTGCGGCACACGATACTGCAGCGGCAATGCTAGGGGGGGTGAGGGGGCTAATATAGGCCTGGTTCTTTTGGTTTTATCCTCGGATAGAAGCTCAGGGTCTACAACCAAAAGGCTAGCTAGCCCCGAGTCCGGACAGTCCAGACATTACCATAGCCTCGGGTCTTTTCCAGACCTAGCAACACCCCTGCACGATAGCATGATTGCGCGCAGCCCTCCACGTCGTGCATGCAGGGGTGGATTGGCCTATGGGGCACTCTGAAGATTTCCTGGTAGGCCTCTGTACCCTGGGCCTCTTTTGTACTAGCCACATTTTCTCATAGGAAAAGGGTTGGGTGTGCTGAAAATGTGTAACTATTTCCAGGGCCTCTTTTGGTTCCCAGTCCACCCCTGCATGCATGCCTTGTAGCTCTTGAATAGATGGCCTGGTTCTGCGGCAGCGCGCGCAGCACCACGCTTCGCTGCCTGCTGTTATATTTATCCATCATCGCTTGTAGCACCTCCAGTTGTTTCTTTTACCAGGCAGGAAGGAGCCCTTGAGAGCAAAGCATCAAACTGCTCGCTTCCTGCAAACTCCCCAACACGCACACCACCAACCACTCGTCAATTTCTAAAATTGGTCTCTCTGGGCGGGGGCCTTGTGCTGCGCGTGCCGTCACCTCAAGCAGTGCAAGAGACCAAAGCAAGGTACCCGCTGCACCAGAAACGAAAGCGGCAGACGCTGCAAATAAATGCAAAATGCTGCGTGTCAAATAAGCAAATGCCACCCTCGATGGTCTCAAGCAGGGCTTTAAGTGGGCCGGGGCCTGCCGGGGCTGGGCCCCGGCAGGCTCCGAAATTTCGTTTTGAGGCGGGGCCCTGCCGGGGCCCACTAATCTCCCCTGGCAGCCCCGGCCACTACACGAAAAGGCATTTTTTTCTACAGCCTGAAGCTCTCGCTCGTGTGCGAGAGCTTCAGGCTTCAGAAAAAATGCCTTTCAGCCATAATAGTGGCGCCGCACCTACGAGGCATCCCTTTAATCCAGTGATGCACGTGGGCCGGCGCCACCATTATGGAGAAAGCGTGAGGCCGCTGAAAGCAGAGGCCTTGCTTTCTAAATACTGAAACTCCCGCGGATTCCCGTGAGTTTCAGTCTTTAGGAAAAATGCCTCTGCTTTCAGTGGCCTCACCCTTTCAGCCTTGATGGTGACGCTGCCCCTCCCCAGCTGGCGAGGGGCAGCGCCACCATTAAGGCTGAATAGGAGAGGCGCTGTCCCTTGCCAGGCAAGCCTATAGAATAGAAATGCAGAGATCAGCACCCTCTCCCCCAAAGGGGAGAGGGTGCTAATCTCTACAAAAGGCTGCCTGGCAGGGGTGCCAGTAGCCCATTGAGCAGGGGCTCGTCAAGGGGGCGTGGCCTAACGGGCCATCAAGGCCCCCGTTGTTAGGCCACGCCCCCTCGATGAGCCCCGGCTCGATTTGTAGTGCCACTTAAGGCACTGGTCTCAAGTGAGTGCTGTGTGCCCACTGCATTGCAAACAAACACTGCGCCACTGCATCAGAGCCAAGCACTGACTGCGGTGTGAAGCAGATGCATGCTGCAGCTCTGGATCACAAGCGAATGCTGCACCTCTGGATCACAAAGGACTGCTCTACCTGCTGCATCGCAAACTAGCAAATGCCAGCCTCCTTGGTGTCAGGTGATTGCTATACCTGCTGCATTGCAAACTGGCACTGCGCCCGCTGCACCAGATACTAACTCTGCAGAGCAGCAAAGGAATGCAGCACCTCGGGACCACAGATGAATGCAGCACCTTTGGATTGCAAATGAATGCAGCACCTCTGGGTTGCAAAAGAAAGCTGCACCTCAGCACCACGAATGCAGCACCTCTGGATTGCAAAAGAATGCCACACCTCTGCATCACAAATGAATGCAAAACCTCTGGATTGCAAATGAATGCTGTACCTCTGCACCACGAATGCAGCACATGTAAATTAGCAAAATAAACTGAGCATTTTATAACCTGTTTACTCAATGGTTAGACAATATAGCAACCGCTTGCCAACAGTCCCAACATTAGCCTAGCCCCCCCACCCCCCGCCCCCATCCTTTCCAGAGCTAGCAACTCCCCTCCCCCATCTGTGTGTACATCCTTCCACTCTTAGCTAAATGTCAACTCTGACCTTATATTAACAGAAATGCACATTTCTAGCACTCGCCCACTTGCCCCAGCACCTCTCTAGAACTCGCTCACTTGCCCCAGTACCTCTCTAGCACTCGCCCACTTGTTCCAGCACCTCCCTAGCACTCACCCACTTGCTCCGGCATCCCTCTAGCACTCGCCTACTTGCCCCAGCACCTCCCTAGAACTCGCTCACTTGCCCCAGTACCTCTCTAGCACTCGTCCACTTGTTCCAGCACCTCTCTAGCACTCACCCACTTGTTACAGCACCTCTCTCGCACTCGTCCACTTGCCTCACACCTCTCTAGCACTCGCCCACTTGTTCCAGCCCCTCCCTAACACTCGTCCCCTTGTTCCAGCACCTCCCTAGCACTCGCCCACCTGTTCCAGCACCTCTCTAGCACTCGCCCGCTTCTTCCAGCACCTCTCTAGCACTCGCCCGCTTCTTCCAGCACCTCTCTAGAACTCGCCCACTTGTTCCAGCACCTCTCTAGAACTCGCCCGCTTCTTCCAGCACCTCTCTAGCACTCGCCCGCTTCTTCCAGCACCTCTCTAGAACTCGCCCACCTGTTCCAGCACCTCTCTAGCACTCGCCCACGTGTTCCAGCACCTCTCTAGCACTCGCCCACGTGTTCCAGCACCTCTCTAGCACTCGCCCACGTGTTCCAGCACCTCTCTAGCACTCGCCCACGTGTTCCAGCACCTCTCTAGCACTCGCCCACTTGTTCCAGCACCTCTCTAGCACTCGCCCACCTGTTCCAGCACCTCTCTAGAACTCGCCCACCTGTTCCAGCACCTCTCTAGCACTCGCCCACGTGTTCCAGCACCTCTCTAGCACTCGCCCACGTGTTCCAGCACCTCTCTAGCACTCGCCCACGTGTTCCAGCACCTCTCTAGCACTCGCCCACGTGTTCCAGCACCTCTCTAGCACTCGCCCACGTGTTCCAGCACCTCTCTAGCACTCGCCCACGTGTTCCAGCACCTCTCTAGCACTCGCCCACGTGTTCCAGCACCTCTCTAGCACTCGCCCACGTGTTCCAGCACCTCTCTAGCACTCGCCCACGTGTTCCAGCACCTCTCTAGCACTCGCCCACGTGTTCCAGCACCTCTCTAGCACTCGCCCACGTGTTCCAGCACCTCTCTAGCACTCGCCCACGTGTTCCAGCACCTCTCTAGCACTCGCCCACGTGTTCCAGCACCTCTCTAGAACTCGCCCACCTGTTCCAGCACCTCTCTAGCACTCGCCCACGTGTTCCAGCACCTCTCTAGCACTCGCCCACGTGTTCCAGCACCTCTCTAGCACTCGCCCACCTGTTCCAGCACCTCTCTAGCACTCGCCCACGTGTTCCAGCACCTCTCTAGCACTCGCCCACGTGTTCCAGCACCTCTCTAGCACTCGCCCACGTGTTCCAGCACCTCTCTAGCACTCGCCCACGTGTTCCAGCACCTCTCTAGCACTCGCCCACGTGTTCCAGCACCTCTCTAGCACTCGCCCACGTGTTCCAGCACCTCTCTAGCACTCATCCACGCGTTTAGGCATTTGCTCCTTCCACAACATTTACCTTTTCACCTCCCGCACACATACGCCCTTTTTTCCGCATTCACAATCACACCTCCCTTGTTTCTGCACCTTTATTGCAGTCACCCACTTCTTTCAGCAACAAGCCTCAGCATCTCCTGTGTACTGTCACACTTGCATAAGCACTCACACTTCAAGAAAGTGCACCCCTTGTGCACATTCACACACTCATAGTTGCCTTCTAGATGAACTGTTGGCTCCACGTGTGAATTGCTCGCCCGAGTTTAACGTTTTATCCACATTATGAATGGTTGTACTCTATGAGTGGCTACACTCTATGGAAGGATCCACTCCATGGACGGCTGCACTCCATGGACGGCTGCACTCTATTAGCGGCATGCCATTGTTGAATTGGTGACCCACCACATTTTGCTCCTTAGCACTGTAGGAAGTATTTGCACTAATTTAACAATGTGACCAACAGAACCAACTACACCTTTACAAGTAGATTACCATTACACCGGCCAATCCACCGTAGCCCCAGGGGCACACAACACTTCCATATGGACACAAATGCATCTCTGCACCCCCCTGCTCGCGAAACATTCTACCTACAGATAGATGGTCATGCTGCCATGCAACTTGCCCACAAATCCAGTGTCCTACTACCCCAGTCCAATGTAACATTTCCCGCCTTTGTGCTCCTAAATCTCTCATCATATTCCAACCAGGCACCAAATACACAATCATGATACATTGTCAAAACCAAATGGTGGTACGACCACAACTTTTGATGCAACTCCGGATATATTTCCAGTAATATAGCTGCAAATATTAAAAACCCTGTTGCCCAGTTGGCAAGAGATCTTTCCACAAAGAATTTGTTCTACGCCCCCTCACTCTTAACTCTCTTCTACCCTTCTATAATCCAGCAGTGAGAATATGTCAATGTATTTCTCCTTCCATATTTTTTCCTTTGTTTTCAGAGGCACATGTCAGGTAAGCATACCCGATACTGCCACCTGTAATGGGACGGAGGCTTGCCCTGCCTGTCCGCCCTGACCAGCGAGGACACCACGTTCACAGCTGTTGTACCTGCTGCCTTTCCTCCCACTTCATTATTTTGCACAATCCCACCAACCATTGGGTTTTCAACCTTCTTAGCTCACCTGAACCCCCTTGTGTAGTCTTCGCTGTTCTCGTGACATTACTTGCCCCTTCTGCTACCTCCACTGGGGTTGGATTTGCCCCCCATGTGGCATGCTCTGCTTGGGCGTGACCCCCCCTCGGGTGTTGTTCCTAGGGCCAGTCAGACCTGCCTGGGCCTGCACAGCCCTGGTGTGGGGGCCCACCCTGCCAGTTCCTTTAATTCCCTCCCGGAGGGACACCCATCCCATCTTCATGAGGCCCAGTAGATACATTTTTTTCTCTTGGGCCTAGATGGAGGGGCTTGTGGTGAGTCCTCCTCCCCATTTCCCTGTGGCACCCCTATTGGTTGCGTTCCTCTGCCACTAGGGAGGGATCCTAATACTGCCTCCAACTCCTTGCCCTGTAATAGAGCAATGATGGCTGCCAAGGTACCTGGGTGCATTTCCCTACTCCTATATAGCAGTCCTTTTTCTAAAACTAGCCGGTATACCTTCCCCTGCTGAGGATTACCCGCAAAGATGCACTTTATCCTGATATCTTGTTCCTTTGGTGACCCACACAATCAGAAATCCCCACTTTACTGTACAGAATTAAAGAAGAGTTCCTTCGGACTTTGGTTGGTGCGACACACTATCAATCCAGCCAAAATGTGGTTCCCCGTGTTCCTCTTTTCTTGGTTAATCATGCCCAAAATTCAAACAAGCCACTCCTCCCCTGCTCATAAGCCCTGTTGCCCAGATTACCTTTCTATTTTTTCTTTTTGCGTTGCCTCAGGCCTGCCTTTTGCCACTTGCTACAATCCCACCCTGCCCAGTGATCTCTTCTGAGTGAAAAACAACATCAATCCCCCACAGGTTCCCGCGTGCCAGTTACCACCTCAATCTGAACAGGAGCGGCAAGGAATTTAGCAAAATACAAAAAGCTGTATTCCCACACTCATTCCCGCTAACGGTAAGTAAAACAAACTATTTCTCTACAATCAGATTGTTACTTGCAAAAGCCCCACAAGCCAGCAAATCTTACAATCTTACCTGCAATCTATTAACCGATTCCTGCTAAGCCAGCCTGTTCACAATGCCGCCCATGGCCCATGTTAGTGCAGCACCTCCAAAGTCTCACTTAAATTGCCTGCACCCGACCCAAACCTGCACACCACCCACACCAAACTCCCCTCCCTGCTCTAGGCTTGACCCACCACCAGACCCACCACCACATTACCTCATAGCATCACTGCCTGTGGCACGAGGACGGGAGATCCCGGCTCCCAAATTCAACGCAAGGGGCTCCTCCTCATCCAGGGTAAGCAGGGCAGCGACGACAGCAGGGACGTCCAGACGGCAGGCGAATCCCAGAAAACGATAAAGAACTTAGGCGTGATCAGTTTCACTGTTCCTATACTTTTATTTTAAATACAAACCGTTCTGGAATGGTTTAGTCTTAAAATAAAAGTGCAGGAAGAAGTTGAAGCTTGCACTTCACTGCATTGCACTGAACAGTCCCTTAAAAGGCAGGTGTGTTTGTGGGTTTGGATTGTGTGTGGCAGGGGGCGCAGTGATGGTGTTTGTGGAGAGCGGGGGCAGGCAGCAGGGAACATAGTTCCACTACTTCTTTTTGTACACTTCGACCACTGGGCGCGATCCGGGGGGTTCTAGGCAAGCGGTTGCAGGCGCTGCAGCAACAATTACAAGGGGACAAGGCAGAGAACTGTACTCTCCTCGCCCCCAGGGCTCTATCTAAGCCCCAGATTGGTGCAGCCGTGCCCCAAGCCTGCGAACGGTCTCCTGGGAGGCTGGATGGAACCGGCATCCCCAGACCCCTCAATCTGGCTGCCCCCCAACTACCCAACCCGGCAACCCAGTTAGGCGGGTTTTTTCCTTTGGATGCAGAGGAATTTATGTTTGAACTGAAAAGGAGACACCACACTTAGTTGCACTTCCTCTTTAAAACACGAATCCAGGTTCTCTTGGTGACAAACTGACTGTCGTCAACACGAAAGACATTGCTTAAGCATTTTCTGAGCAAAGAAACCAAAATGCCTTATTTAAGCATTTAACAAGCCCTACCCAGGCGTGCATAGGGCACCATTAAAACATTTAAATGAGCAAAATAAACAGTCCGTGAAGATTTTCTAAGCAGTATAATCTATACCTGGACTCTTGTTGGAGAGAAATTCGTACCAATGTTATATGAGTGTTAATTTAATATCCCAACTGCTTGATAAGGACCTGAGAAACATTAAGAAAACACCTCTCTTTGTCTAGGGCCATTATCGAGGATAGGGTAAGAGAATTTACTGTGACATTTTCCCTCGTTAAAAATTCCTCAAGCCGCCTGGGTACTTTCTATACTTTCCTGGTTCTTACGTTGCCAAGCAGCAGTAGCACGCGGGTACTGCCAGGACCATGGCTGGTTGATTTCTGCAGTAGTAGGGCTGGGGAGAGAGGTTACTCTGGGGCGTTCCTTCTCTGCACTATTCATCTAGGCGCGCAATGAATGGGGTGACTTTCTGCAACTCCACAGGACAGTAGCTGTCCTAGTGCCAGGCCCAGAGGTCAAAGTGCATGGGAACTAAAGGGCACAACGTTCCTCTACTTTTGGGGAAGATTCCACACCCTTCCCTTACTCTACCACCAGAAGTCCTGTTCCTGGACGGCCAGCAGAGGCCACTATTGTTGTTTGCTCCACCCCCTCCTCACCCCACTGGGGATTCGAACCTGAGATTGCTCTAGTGTCACAGCATGTTGAGCTGCCTTGCAGGCGCTGGTTTGCTTTTGATTATTTCAATAGACTTCTAGGGATAGAATTCCCATTCCAGAGCTGCCACATAGTAGGATACCGGAATCAGCGTTTGCCTTGTGCATTTAAGCACCATTAATGTGATATTGCTGCAGGCACAGCTGTGTGTGCAGGTTACACTTGGGTGGATGGGTGCCCATCGTCCTTGGCATGTCCCTGAAGAGATGCGAGTGGTGGGTGATAAGAAGGGGAGGGTGCAGAAAGCGGCATGCTGAGAGTGACCGTGACGGATCGCAATGGTTTTCTTTCCCTGTATGTCTTTCAGTCTTGATAGTACAGTTGTAAAACACAGTGTTGGGGGTGGAGTATAGGAAAGGCGGGACCCAGGTAAGAGCTTATTATTTGGGAGGTTGGGGAGGTAGTGTGGGTACGGGGTTGGTGGGAAGCTAGGAGCAGGGCAATCATAGTTCCACTATTTTTTATCTACACTTTGACCACTGGTCAGGCCTCTCCCTCCTGCAATGTTAGCTGAGGGGGGCAGAAATGTGGGGGATCTCGTGGAGGCATGTGGGGTAAGGGTCACTTATTGAGCCTATCTCGACAAGGACCGAGTCCGTGATGTTGCATGGTCGGGGGCCGTGAAGAGCACTAAACCCTGATGTTCAACGTCCCATTCCCCAAAGGCTGGACACGTGTGGAAGGCTGGGCAAATTGTCAACAAAGAGATTGGTGCCAGGCTCCCTTCAGAAGGAACTGCTTTTGGAAATCTGCTGTGAAGAAACCTACGGATCCCTCACTGAAACCCTGCCTAAAGTCTCCTCCCCGCTGGCCATGGAAAGGCAGACGCTTCCTGATCCTGACCTTGGGGGTGGTGACTGCGGGAGGATCACCTGGGAGGAGAGAGAGTCCAGGGTGGCGAGGAGATCCCGTGGGAGGAGACACTGTATTTGTCTTCTGAAAGGAGGGGCCTTGCTCGATTGCCAAAGCAGGTAATGGCATATTGCCATTATTATGTCCCTGACACACATATATCTGTCACCCGGGGTACAAGTTCTGTTAAAGCTGAGCAAGCCACATTAACAGAGACATCTTTCAAAATATCTCAAGACAAACACCCTCCTTACTCCCAAAGCTATATGGTAAAAGGATATAGAGAAAGCGCCTTAGAACCAATGTCTTCCTCTATAACAACTCATTCCAACAGTCCATCCTTTAATTAATTTTAATGGAAATAAATCTGCCCTTAAAATTAACCTAATGTTATAAAAGCTAACTTTGTTGAAGGGGACTACATGTCTTATAATCCCATGAGTACTGGGACGAGGAAGAGGGCTGAAGAGGCATGCAGTTGCAGCAGTAAGGCAATTAAGCCTAATAGCTATTGCAGCAGTCAGGCAATTTAGTCTAACAGCCCACACCTGAAGGAACCCGAGAGGCATAAAAGGCCCCCTGCGGTGTAGGCAATGGGAGGAAGGAGATGAGGGAGCTGGAACTGTGACTGGAATACAAGCCGCATCAGTAGTAGTGGGAAAAAGAAGGCATGAGACTGGCAAAGCAAGCACTAGAGGGAGAAAAAAAGGGACGCCAGAACGTGGAAACAACAGATTTCAGTTGCATGTTCTGAGAGAGTCCTGTTTCCCCAAAGTCTGAAGTGCAGTGGCTGTGCAGCGGAAAGGCGTACAGGAGAGAGGTCTTTCCTCATGTGAGCCTGATTGCCATGGTTGCCGCATACTGAATGTGCTGGAGACTGAGGCGACAAGCAGTTACCAAGCTGTGGGTCTCAGGAGCAAAAGAGGCTCCAGAAACATATTGCCAAACCGAAGACACCTTCACAGAGGAAGGGTGCAGGTCCTTAAGCAGCCAGAAGCAACAGAAGTCGTGGCAGAGAGAAGCTCTGCATTCTAATACCTTGCGCAAGCATTGATGGCAACAGTATCCAGTTCGCCGTACACCTGCGTATAAGTAAAATGAGTGGAAGTTGTTCATTGAACTTGAATTTCTTAAATAATGAGAAATGTAGCACCCGTGTGTAAATGAAAAGTCTTTTAACTTGCATAGAAATGAATTATTACTTACATCAGTTGTTCACTATTGTAAGACTGTTAATATCTGAAGGAGTAGGTCGTGTGTCACCAATTATCGAAAGTGAACACTGCAAATACCATTACCATACCGAACCTTGTTAAACCCATTGTTAAACCCATTGTTGTAGCCTCTAACTTCTGAATATAACATCAAGAAGTGGTCGTGTGCGCCTAATTGTGATTCCCAAAGGAGAGCAGAACTTTATCCTTCAGTTTATGTGGGAGTACAATTTAACACTGAACTTTAAACTCTGAATATAACATCAATGAGTGGTCGTGTGTGCCGAACTGTGGTTTCTGAAGTCAGCTTGCATTCTATGCTTTACTCTAACAAGGCATACCTTTTCTGAGCAAGAAGTCAAAGTGTATATGTCACTGAAGCAGAAAAGCATTGTCCAAGCCAAGAGTCTCCCCATATTCACACCAATACATGCTTTTCTTGAAGTTGGAAAGCAATCTATCTGTACTGTGAAGTTATTAACAGTTAATCGGGCTAAGATACACATGTGCAAGCATTACCCGAAGCTAAGAGACAGGCACCAAGACTTCTGTGTAACTGCCTGGGCTGATAGCTGGCAGAAAGGTACAGGTAAAGCTGGGGAGGGGAAATAGACTGCTTGTAAAGATAATTTTGAAGTAGACACAACCTGTAGTGCCAAAGACTGTGGAAGACAGAGAGAAGTGGGACATAAAGGCAAACTTAAATTGTCACTGTGGCAGACAGACAAGAGAGGCAAAGAGGCTGCCCCTTTTGAAAGGAGTTATTCAGAGGAAGAGTGCCTTGCCTACAAGAGGGTGTTGAAGTACTTTAAGGTATATCTTGTCACAGCCTGTCCAAAAGTCCAAATCACTGAAGATGTGGTAGTCGTTCAAAGTACTGAAGCGGTGGTAGTATATCCAGTTGTCAGTACAAGCAACATTGTAGTAGACTAAATAAAGTGGAGTACGGTGGGACAAAGGTGACTGTTCTCATGGTAAATAAGGTAGAAGGGTGGTTGTTGAAGTGGAAGCAGCAGCACTGAGAAGTCATCCTGACAAATATACCATTGTAAATGCTAAAGACTGTATCTAAAGAATTCCTAACTGTTGAACAAGACTGTATGTTACCAACAGTGTGGATATTGCATTTTCTTTGGGACTGTGGCAAATCTTCTTGAAGAGGTAACAAAGCATCGTGACCAGGATTACCATTGGTGCTATTTTTCTGGAAGTAGGAAGTGGATATTTCACCCATGAGAAGAGATTTTTTAGTTTAGTTTAGTTTATTTACTTATATATTTTTGTCAGTGGAACTTTTGTTAATGAACTTTCATTCTGACTTTTCGAAACTGATTCAAGACAGTCCTATCTTTGGTTGAACATTTGCAGAAGTGACTTTGAATCCTGGGGAAGGGGCATTTCCCAGGACATTAAAAAGTAATTTAGAAACTGTGAATAATGTACTTTTCATGTGGTATTGCCATATATGTTCTCTGTATATTTGTTGCTTAGTGTGTGGGCCAGTTATCCTGTGTTAACTTTGTGGGCTACATCGATCCACTCAGCCGTACTCCCTTCCATAACAAAGCTGCACTTCAGCAGAAACAGCAAAATGGCTGCGCTGGCTCCTGTGAGCACCACTGCCTCACGGCAAAACAGAGTTTTGCAACTACAAAAAGATGGCTGCACCATTTTGCCAAGCACATATTGAGCCGAATGGAACAAGGGAGCCCACTGAAAAAGCCTGCCAGTATGTTGCTTACATGTACAAAATAAGGGGATTGAAAAAGCAGTGCTGCTTTGCTGCAAACCCAAAGTTCCCATTGAAAAGGGGAAATATTTACATTTAAAAATGATGCCGCTCTGATGCTCTTTTCCTCAGATTCCTCATCACAATACTTTTGCCTCCATAGCCACATTGTGCTTCAGCAGAAGAAAGCATGAATCCTGAATGACAGGCTCTGTCAAGCTAAATCTGGGGAAATCAACAAACGCTTTACTTCAGCTACACAGAAAAACACTTGACTTTTGCTACAAAATGTCAAAAATCACTGCTTTAAAAGAAATTCTAGCTCTCTGCACACATGCCAATCTCAAGAGACCTTGGCCTTGTACAGACTGTTGTGTACAAGAAGCAAACTATGGCTACAAAACAGCAGAGTAGGGACAGTGAGGCATTCTTGAATATTATTTTAAGAATAAAATGGCATGCTAAAACATCAAACAGTTGTCTGCCTCGCGTTACTAACCCATCACACTGGCCATTACAACATTTTTCTTATCGGCAGACCATAACAAAAACAAATGCGCCACCATTGATTGCTCTGTAATGAATTCCCCTCCTATTTGCTCTGGATTCTCCCATAAAATAGAGGTCACGGTAACCAATGGATGAAATTCAGGTCCCTTATCGGATCACATGAAATGTCATTCTGCGCAATCCAACCAGAACCGCTATCAAGCACTGCATGGTGGATTCCTCCTCCCTGGCGGCTGAGGAGCCTTTAACCAATTGCCCTTCACCCCCTCCCCGCCGCTGTTCGCTTGCCTTGCCCGGTTCCAATGTGACATTTCTTGACGCACTGCTAAACAGAAGCCATTAACATTCTCATTTCAGATTCCTCCCAAGAAGCTAATGTCTGCCGTCTTTGCTGGAATCTGAATCCATATACTCTAATATCTTATACAGACCTCACTCACCCCTCCGTAATGGGATGGAGATGAGCCGTCCTCAGCCGAGTGGCAGAAGAAATGCACTTGTCTGTTCCGAGTGGCCGCGTTAGCAATAAAACGAAGTTGAGTAGCAGCACAGAGGTATTTACTGGCAACATCGATTGGTAGTGATGGGCCAAGGTAGAGTAATGCATTTCGATCATCAATTACAACTTATAAAACGAAATTGGGCACATTTAAAAAAAATGTACTGGTGATTGAATAAACAACCACATTGGGGCAAACATACTCGACCTGCATCGCCCCAGGTAAAAAGTCTACCCCAGATGCCACTTGACTGGACAGACCACACGCCATCCCTATCCTCCTTACGCATTACCATCCCAATTAAAAAAAGACAAGGGAAGCCAGCTAGGTCTTCTCGTCGCTCCTCTAAGAACGTCCCCTTGGAAGCACTAGAAGACGGCCTTGCAACCTTATTGTCGCGCCTAGAAACACTTGTGTACAGGCGCGTTATAAATGCTACATCATATCATATCACTGTCATGAAAGCATGAATGAAGCGGCAGGCGAGGCTTGAACTATGAATAAGAATGACTGGCAGTGATCCAAGTGTGCTCCATCAGGGCATTTAGACAGTCCCTCACCCAGTTCACACCCCCTGGGACCAGCCTCTGGGTGGATGGTACACGTCCCTTCCTCAATACTTGATGCCCCCCCCCCCCCCCAAGGATAAAAAAACATACCCTGATAATCAAGGGACTCTTAAATACCATACATTTGTCAATGTCTAGACAGCTTGTTGCATGCCAACGAGTGTGCCCCCTTGTTAGCAAAGTGATGCCTGCTGTCAAGCTTTCTTTAAATGGATTGAGATTGCCCCCCCGCCCCCTTAAGGTTATCCTGAACATACCCTCCTTCTCGGTTACCCGAGAGCCTCTCGGGTCCACACCGGGTAACACAATCAAATTCTTCCTGGTTGCATGGGCAAAAGAACTGACATGTTGGAGGGCTGCTCGCCCTTTGTATTATGGTGGGAACATGTCCCGTATGGCATTTGAAAGCAGCCTCCTGATTAATACCCGTGCATGGTGGCACACCCATAGAAAGCATTGACGAGCTGCCCAGGCCCGTGGTTTCAGCTGCTGGGTGAGACTTCACTGGGGGTCGCCTCCACCCACCCCATTATTTCCCGGTTGGATGCTGCGACTAAGGTCGGTGGCAAGGCGATTCTGCGGCGACATGGAGGGCCCAGGTTATTTCTCTGTCTTATTTGCGTCCACAAAGTGCGCTGCGGCCACGTCTGGTTATGAATATTCACATAAACAACACAATGAACCTTGGAGACGGAGCGGAGCCATGCGGTCTGCAGAACTCAGTCTCTTATCTGGGAGGGGGAGGGGGGAGGGGGGAGGGCGGCGGTGCATCAACCTTCTGTCTAAAGACATTCTGAGAATCGATTGCAAGATGGAGGCCCAGCCGGGTCATTAGAGCAGGAGCCTGGAGCCATCCTGTGAAGACGGGGAGGATGAGTGCCTGGGTCAGACTTGAAATAAAGACACATGCAGGGAGCGAGTAATCACGCGGCAGCCCAAATAGTCACAGCCATATTGAGGAGGGGCGGGGTGTCGAAGGGGTGTTAGGAGGGAGGGGCCAGCATCAGATCGCTGTCTTGACAGCTTTACAACCTCGGGGGTTACATGCTACTGAGTCTGGTCTGAGTAGCCGTTGACATAGTCTAAATGAAGCAGTCTTATTTAAGCATTTAATATGCTCTGCCCAGCCCTGTATAGAGCAAATACAATTTAAATGAGCGAAACAGTGCATACGTTCGAAGCAGTTTATTCAAGGTCCAGGGAATAAATCAGCTGCTTGTGGAAAAGAAATGATTTTCAGTGCTTGGGAAAGGCTATTTAAACATTCCAAGGATGGGAAAGGCTATTCAAACATTCCAAGGACGTAGGAAGGGCTTCAGAAATGTAAGCAAGCGTTTCTCTTTCTCTAGGGCAGTGGTCTTCAAACTTTTTTGGCCTAGGCCCCCCTGAGCAAAATTTGGGCAGGTCGGGACCACACAGAAATGCCAAATGGACAGTATATATTGCATGCCGTCACCTGCTCCCTTCACAGTCGCTGGGCTCCCTCATCCCACTCCTACCCAGTCCCTGGTCTCTCCCCACCCCATCACACACCCTGGGCTCTCCCCACTCTGCTCCCACCACTATCCCATGGTTCCCGCCCATTGTGCTCCCACGATAGTCCCTGGGTTCCCCCCATCCCGTTCCCAACACAGTCTGAGGGCCAGTGGCGGCTGGTGATTTTTTTAAGTGAAAGGGCATAACTATTTCCCCCAAAAATGCCATAGCGACAGAGCATGGTGAGGGAGCCCGAACCAATAAAGGGGATTGGGGGGGGGGGGTTCCCTGTGAATTTTTTTTAAATAATGGGTTAAAATGTTGCATTGTAGAGGATACTTTTAACAAATAAATGGGTAAATAGCCAAACAGTTTGCAATTGGTGCTGGGGGGCTTAGGGGGCATGCATGACATTTTTTTTTACTGGACATCTATGATAGATGTCCAGTAAAAAGATACCATCCCTGTCCCCTGGGCCCCATTGGGGCCTAACACAGTCAACATGATCATGTGTGTATACAAGGCGCTGCACATTCATACAGCAATCACTCTATCATTCATATGACCATCCATCACCATACACTCACTCATAACATAAGCATACACGCATCCATACACATGTTTAAATAAAAACAATGAACATGAACATACCTTCTGCATTGGCCTGCGTGTCGGTGCTGAAACGCCCTGCTCCAGGCTGCTCTGTCCGTATGTGCGAGGAGGCGCAGGAGCTCCCCCTCGGACATACAGACATGCAGTGCCCCAGCTAGCATTTCCAATGAGCTATGCAATGCTGGCGAAGCAAAATGCCCCAGCACTTGCATTGCTCAGTGAGCATGTGCGGCTGGGGAACTAAACTGAACTGTCAAAGGGAAACATTGTTTCCCTTTGACAGTTCAGCCAGCCCAGGAGCACTCCATCAGCTGGAAAAAGCAGCTGAGGGAGTGCTCGCTGTTTCACTGGGCTGTCTCCTTAGCTCCTCCATAATGGGTCAGGGGCCACTGGGAGGGCGCCCCCTCACCATTATGGATGAGCCGCCAGGCTCGGACTGGCCTATAGGGCAATGCCTGTACCAAAAATGTAAAATGCTAATGTGGGCCAGTCAAAATGGGCCACCATTTTGGCCAATGTGGGCCAGTTTGATGAGTTACTTAACTATGCAGTTAGTAATTTTGACCATTGTTGCTGAATAGATCACAATTTACTTAAATTTTAACACAAAGCATCCCCTTGTGTAGTATTGAATCAGTGGGCCTCATTACAACCCTGGCAGAAGCTGCGCCGGTAAACCCGGCACGGCTGCCGCCGGAGTTGCATCCGGGTCCAGCATCCGCGAATGGGCAATTACTGGGTCATGCCGAGTTAGGCGGCCCTGATAATTGCCCTTTTTCGCGGGTGCCAGTACCGGTAGATCCCCATTCCCATTTGAGCCCCATAGGGCTCAATGGGAATGGGGACCTCGGATGCACCGGCACCGTTAATAATGATGCCGGTGCATCCGACGAGCTGTGCTCGTGGGTGCCGCACCGCTTGCCAGGTCAGACCTGGTGGGCTGTCAGGCACCTGCTAGCACAACTCTTACTATGGCGGTACGGTAGCAACGTTGCTGGTAGCTTACCGGCACCGCTGTTAACATACTGCCATAGTTGCAATGAGGCCCAGTCTGTGACTAAAGGAATGAATATCCATTTACAACTGCGGGCCACTTTTTCATTGTTGCCTGAGACAGTTTCATGCTTCAGCCCCACCATGTGAGCCACCCCTGCCCATTTCTTCCAATCTAAAAAAAAAAAAAAAGATAAAAAGGTTTCATGCTGAGCTCTCAGGGCCCCCCAGGGATGCACCCGCAGACCCCTGGGGGTCGCGCCCCACTGTTTGAATATCGCTGCTCTAGGGTGCTAAAGGGGGCTACCACTCTCAACAGTTCGTGAAATTGTAACCGAGTTTACTACTTCTCTCCTTGGCAAATGTAGCATGCCAGTAGGAGGATGTATGTACTGTTAATAAAAGGTCTGATAAAGTAGCTGAAAGACGCCATGTTAATGAAGGAGGTGCTTCCGGGTCAAAGGCGGGACTGCCACAGGGGAGCCACCACTGTCTAAATGTTCGGAAAGAGGGAGAGCACAGGGCCAATTGTACATAAGGTTTGCAATAGAGGGACCCCATTTTATGGCAGTGTTGCGCAATTAATTCAGTATCTACGCCACCACACTAGGGGCCTGATTCACAGAAGAGTTTTATAATGGCTCAATCCCATTGGGAAACGTTCTGTGAATCAGGCCCATTGTGCTTTTCCTGGGATTTGATGCTTACAGCAAAAGTGCGCGGCTTTCATATACCTCACTGCCGGTAGGTGGGCCACTGTCCACCCAGCACTGGGCAAAACCAATTATGATTCCGGAAGCAAGGCTGTATTTGGAATGGCAAATGAACCATAGAATATTGTTTACATGTTGAAAATAAGAGCGCATTTTTACTTCAATATACTTAACAGCCTTTATAAAATCCATGAATCCGTGTTCTTTTATCCTCTGGTGATAAAATACAACAAATATAGCAGTGTACGTTTTCTTTGGACATTTACAGGACCTACATATTTTAAATGCTCTTTTTAAATCGCTTAAACATAATTATTATTAAACGAAAGGATGCAGTAGTTACAAATGCACAGTAGCAGAAAGAACCGGCACTATTAGCCCGACCGCCAAACCCCTGGCGCTATTAGCACCGGATCACGGGTTTGGCGGAACGGTTAGTGCCCATGCCCTATTGGGCCCATTCAGGGATTCCTCATTCCCCATTGGGGCCAATGGGGAAAATATGCGCTATTACTGCCGGCGGATTTCCCACTGACGGTAATAGTGCCAAAAATCGGCATTTTTGCTGCAGATTTCTCCCCAGCTCAGAGCTGGGGGGAAATCCGCAAAGGCCATGATCTGGCGGATGCTTAAATGCGGCGGTAATAGCACTAACGCTGCATTTAAGGGTTACCGCCAGACTCGTGATAAGGCCCATATTCTTGATCCGACTTATAAAAGTATTGTCAGAGCCTCTCAGCCAATGGGCTGCAGGGTCATAGTTCAGTAGAAATGTTGCTGCTGTTTGCTTGCCTACTGGGGCAATAGCCTCTTTCTTACTGACGCTGGAAACTGATTAAGAGAGCCCAGACCTGTTGCAAGAGAAATAGCCTGGTGAGGGGGAGCCTAGCACAACCGGGAAGAGAAGAGATGGGCAGCAGAAGGGAGTCACTGGAGGAGTCATGGCAAGGGTGACCAGATTTAAAAAGTAAACAACCGGGGCAGGGCAACTAACATAAAAGTAGGACTAACTCTTGAAAGTGGCTGTCAAGGCACTACACTTCAGTAGAGGTTGGAGGGGAAGGTGGTTTAAGGGTTACTGGTGGAATAAACGCATTATAATTGATGTATCACAAACTACCACTATCTTAATTCATAAAATGCAGCGTTTCTTCTGTGCGAGATTGTGCATTCTGGCCTGCCCGCGACCTACTACCAAAATCCGGGACCACTGCCTTTTACAATGGAAAAATAATCTTGAGAAAGGGGGGACAGAGCACCCAATTCCGGGACTGTCCCGGCAAAACCAGGACGCCTGGTCACCTTGGTCATGTCAGGAAGAGAAAAGGACTGAAATGACGGAAAGGACCACCCAGTCCATATACGCCGGACCTCTAATGTGACGGATTCATTGGGCACTTCAAACCAAACTGACCGATCACTGTTGCCTTTTTCTTTAGCGTCACGAGAGATTATTTATTTATTTTTCATTGTGGTTTTATATAGCGCCAGACTATGGGCCTCATCACGAGTCTGGCGGTAACCCTTAAATGCGGCGGTAGCGCTATTACCGCCGCATTTAAGGGTCTGCCAGATCATGGCTTTGGAGGATTTCCCCCCAGCTCTGAGCTAGGGGGAAATCCGCGGCAAAATTGCTGATTTTCGGCACGATTACCGCCGCCGGGAAATCCGCCGGCAGTAATAGCGCAAATTTTCCCGATTGGGCCCAATGGGGAATGAGCAATTCCAGAATGGGCCTAATGGGGAATGGGCAATAACCCTTCCGCCAAACCCGTGATCCGGCGCTAATAGCGCCGGGGGTTTGGCGGTAAGGCTATTAGAGCTGGCGCTATTAGCGCCAGCGTTACCGCCCAACTCGTGATGAGGCCATATGTTACAAAATTAATTTGCAGCGACCCAAGATGGAGGGAGGGGAGGGTAGACCTTGTGGGGCAAAGGGTACAACAAAAACCGGATCATACAGATCAGCGTGCAAGCTTAAAGGCCAGGAAACAAGAATAACCCGGTGCTGGAGGGAGAAAGGGCATTCAGGAGGGTAACAGCAGCCAGTGGAGAGCAAGACGGCACACGGAGTAATCACAAAAGCAGAGGTTGGCAGATGGCCAGGTGCCAGGGCAGAAGGAAGTCAAGAAGGAGATTCATTGAGGGGGTGGGTTTGCTTGAAGAGGTACATTTTCATTTTGTTCCTGAATTTTGCCAAGCGTTCTCCTTGCTGGATGTCAGCAGCAAGGGTGTTGCACAGGTGGGCGGCCTCTCACACTGATAGAGCATTGCCTCCGTCGTTATTTTATGAAGGTAGCATGCAACATTGTGTTTGCCTTTGAGGGTCTAAAGGTTATTGAGGGCTAGTCGTGTCTTTTGATACGAGTAGCCAAGTATTTTGGGGCCTAGCTGTGCAATGCCTTAAGAATAAGGCATTTAGTCTTGGGAGGCTAGCTCAGGGGCAATGTGTTCGCCTTGGAAGCAAGATGACACAGAGCAATGCAGGTTCGATCCCGGCTCCACGCTTAGAAACCTCTGGGTAATAAGTGCGTCATAAATAACCAACAACATAGGAAATTAAAATAAATTATATTTGCAGTGGAAGCAAGTGCACGGCCTTTGGTGCTGGTGTGATTTGGTCGCACGTGTTGCGGTTCAGAATAAGCCTGGCCGCTTCATTCCGGATAAGCTGGAGGATCAGTCAGGTGCTTCGGGAGGCCTAGATCTAGACTCCAGAGCCGTTGCTAGGGGGAGCCTGAGGGGGCTATAGCCCTGGGACTTTTAATTGTAGCCCCGGATAGAAGATGAGGGGCTATAACCAAAAGGCTAGCTCGCCCCGAGTCCTGACAGTCCCGACATCTGCGTAGCCCTTTTCCAGACATAGCAACACCGCTGGCTGTTACAATAGTCTAGCCCGGCTATTTCCATCGCCAGTGTGACCTCCACGTTGTGCTGTATATTCAGGAAAAGCAGGATCCTTTTGAGCGTATGCTTGGGGGAGTTTTCTGATCTGCTTAACGAGACGGTGCAATGAAATAAAAAGCCGTGGATTTTGTCTTCAGGGACCAGGGCAGGGAAGGAGGCCGGGCAAACGGGAGGGTGTAGGGAGTACTCGTGCGTATGAAAATGATCTCAGTTTTATCAACTTTTAGGAAACAATGGTTATCAGTTGACTTGTCTTGGAGGGTGACCAGGCACAGGATCTCTTGCTGTGACTAGAGAGAGTTTTACATCTTGAAGTGATGTGTGGATCATCAACACACATCTGGAAAGGTGTGGTGAAGGTCTCCCGTCGGTCAGCAAGGGGCCTCATCTAGCAACTGAAAGGAGTGGAGTGCGAGGGAGAGCAAGTGGCCTCATCTAGCAACTGAAGAGGAGTGGAGCGGCGAGGGAGCCTCGGGGAACGCTGGAGGCTGTGATGAATGGTTTGGAGCAGAAAGAGCCGCATTGCACTGGAGAGGTTCTGTCCTGCACTGTGGTGGCCGTAGACCCAGAGTGTGCTGTAGGCTTTAGTGCAGGGTAGTGTGGTCACCTGTGTGGAAGGTGTCAAGGTGCACAGCTGGCACATTAGCTGCCATAAACGGGGAAACCTCTGTGTGCAGCCGCGCAGATTTTGTGCAGCGCGTGGGGCAGAAGCTACATCTGAAGCTGCGAAAGACATTTTCTATTTCCCAGTAATACAAAAGCGGTTTAGTGACCATTTTCTTCCAGGGGCATGCCTGTGGAGGGATCATTTTTGATTGGGTGATAGTTTTACTAGAATTGATGAGTCCAGTGATGATTTTGGGGGCACAATGATGGCATTCTAAAGATCAGAAGGCACTTTGCCACGAGCGAAAGATAAGTTGAGAAGGGTGTCGAGGCAAGAGTCAAGGTGCTGATCTTCTTCTTGACGTGGACATTGGTGGCTCTGCGGAGAGGTGGCATTCATTTTGGAGACAGGTTTGAACAGATCTTCAGGGGGTGATGGGTTGGAAAGATATGAAGGACCTAGCACATGTGGTTGGACGCTTTGGCGGCAAGTTGCATCTGCCGGGGACATCATGTTAGGTGAGATGTCACTGACGTTGCTCTGCGGGGATGCTGCGAGATCCCCAGCCTGGTTCTGGGAGGCAATAGTAGCTGTGGTGAAATCAGATGGGATCCTGGGCGCTCGAATAATTTGGAAAAACATTCGTGGATGTATCATGCCCTCTCTCGCCCTCTGCCACCGATTAGGGCGTGATGATAGCCTCTTTGGTGCATTATGCAAAAGGCACCTCCCTCTTTTGGTTTTGTGCCATGTGCGTTCTTGTTGCCGGGTTTTTCTTTTTAGCAGAGCCAGTTTGCCAATTGAACCATTTATTATTCTTACCATGCAGCTTTCAAGTTTTGTGCAGAGAGGGAGCAGGAATACCCAGAATATTACTGATGCCTTCCTCAATAGATGCAATCATTAAGTGGGGAGAGGAAACCGTTTCCAGGGAGGGAGCACTGAAGGTTGCCAGTCAAAGGATCAAAGAAAAAGGGTCAAATGGTCAAAGGATCGACTCAAAAGTACCGAAAACAAAAGGATCGAATTTTGTATTCATTTTTTTAACATTTTTTATTTTTTTGGGGGGGTCACTCCCAACCCCCGTTTTTTGGGTAAAAAACATTTGTTTTACCTATACGAAAACCCCAAAAAATATATATAATTTAAAAAAAATTCGATCCTTTTGTTTTCAGTACTTTTGAGTCGATCCTGTGACCATTCGACCCTTTTGACAGTCTATGCTTTAACTGGACAGCGGCACTGAAGGCCAGAGAAAAGGCCCATTACCTGGAGGAACTGAGGTCTATTTATGAGGAGAATGAGAAGTTAGTGGGTTTTTGTCACATTCCATCGTAACGGGTGCTGCTCCGACCAGGGCAGGGGTGTGATGCTGTGGTCAGAGAGACGCAGGTTAGCAGTGATGATTGCCTTCAGCGTGTGGTCGCCCCTGTGTGAGTTTCCGATGAAGGCAGAGGTTTATGACCATTCATTCACAAAGGTCGAGGAGTCATCCGGGGGTCTGTAGGTGACCACCAGGGTCAAGTTTGTGTTATAATCAAGGGAGACATTGCAAACGAGCATGTGGGGTTTGTAGAACTCTCCATCGAGTTGGGGTATGTGGGGTAGGTCAAGGCAACGTCTCTGCCTGGGGGCTTGGTCCTAATTTCTACAAGGATTTCTCTGCCTTCAGGGAGGAGGATGTCCAGAAAGATTGGCACCACATTTCAGTTATGGCCAGCAGACCATGATCTTGTGAGAGGTTGTGGGTATCAGAGGCGTGCCTGGTGGCAGACCTGCTATTTAAGGCTCCTATATTCAGGAGCAGTTTGATCCCTTTTACAGAGAGCAGAGGAGGCAAACGTGTCAGGTATTCCACAGAAAAGGAGGGCGGGTGGTTGGTGTTGCGCATCGGCGTTGGAGGCAGAGGCTCCCTGGTAAGTTCCTTGGTTGTTCTGGGGGTGAGGTGGTGCCTGGGAGAGAGGAGAGATGAGGAGAGCAGGAGGAAGGGTGGACATAGAAGAGATGTCAAGTGGGAAGATCAAAAGACTAAAGATTACTGTTGACCATAATGGTTTCATTGATGGCAGAGGCGGGTTGGGCAATCTGGAGACAGGAAAACATCCCTTTGGTCCAGTGGAGTCTCTGAGCCTCTGGTCCTGTATAGAGCATGGCTCCTCCTTTCATGGTTCATAGGCCACCAGCTCTTATATTCATATGCTTCTGCTGGAGGAACATAATTTTGACAAAATTAGAAGTTTTGGTGACTTTGCAGAATAAAAGACAAGCATCAGCACCTCAGAGCCCAGCAGAGTACTTCAGCCTCAGCATAGCCCATACCTCTCCTTGCCCCATTCATCGCCACTCTTCTCTGCAGACTTCACAGCTCATCAAGTCAAAGTGTCAAAGTCCCTCTGTTTGATGGTTGCATTAGACTGAGTGCGGACCTCATAGCTCTTTACTGACCATCATCTTGAAGCTCATTCTCAATTTAGTCACAAAAAGCACTTGGACGTGGCAATGGCCACTCCTTTTTCATCAACGAACGTAACCCAACATTGCCATCTAATTTCAGTGCCTCGCCAAGAATTTAGAGCTCCGTCACCACAAACATCCTCCCAGTAGAGTCCTCTAGCACTACCACCACACTGCTAAAATCCTATAGGGTGGCATGTACTTGCGAGTATCACATTGCTGGAGTCCAATAGCACTGATAAAGCTATAGGGTTAGAGGACCATACCGATGTAGGAATCTGTGACGATGGTGGAAGGTTACACTGATAATCCCAAATGCACTGGCAATGTACCTCTGGAGAAAGCTAACACTGGTGGGATTCTCTAGCACGGATAGGGCAATGCCGGAGGAAGCTTACATTGCTGGGTTTCTGTAGCACTGATAGGGCCATGCTGGTGGAAGCTTATATTGCTGGGTTACTGTAGCACTGATAGGGCAATGCTGGAGGAAGCTCGCACTGCTTTAGACCATAGCATTGACATGGCCTGTGAATGGAAGATGAAACTGCTAGAGTCTTGCGTATTCCGAGTGGGACAGATAATGTCGGGGATGTGCATGTATATAAGGGAATTATGAAACACAAACCCAGCTGGGACGCAAGCGCTGTACATCGAGGATACACCCAGGAGGTTACGAATATGGGTGCAGGAGTAGCAGAGGAGCGGCGGTGGATAGGGGCACCGCAGGACCGCTGGGGATCTCCAGATGGGGAGAGGTAGGGTTAAGTGGCGCCATCAGTGATAAGTAAGATGTTCTTTGTAGAGTAGGGTCTACAGATGCTTTATTAAATGTGTGATGGACGGGGGCCAGTCGTATCTGTGCTGGTTACCTGGCCCCTAGCAGGGAAAGGCCTGTTTTCTGTTTTCTCCCGTCATGCGGTTCTATTTTCCAAGTGTGGTGTAAGTGATTTCAATCCGGCACACACCCAAGACAATGCCCAGCATGTAGTGCACAACTGAAATCCTTATTTATGTTTGTCTACATGGTCTGCATACTTTTCCTGTATGACTTCTATGTGGAGGTACAGGTAGGCTGCTATTTTGGCAATTTTGCATTGCTGCTCCTCTTTTATTTTAGGGGTCATGTACAGCTCACTGAGTGCTTGATGTAATGGCCTCTTGTCCTGCCAGATATTAAGGTTGGTTTCAGTGACTTCTTGTTTTATTCCCTGCAGCCATACCTGTTCGTCCCGTTCTACCCATTCAGCCCTGACAAACAATTTGTGCAGTAGGTGTTCCCTTGCAATATTGATTTCCACTGGGGTCACAATTCCAGAAATATTAATTTCCTTCTGGCTTATCTCAGGGTTATTTTACTTTTGCAAACAGGCCCAACTCCTTTGAGTATTTCTTTTGAAAGGTGCTTTTGCATATGGTAACCCAACAAGGTGTATGTACCCCGTCAGTTAGCACGCTGATAGACTGTCACGAGTGGTATGTCTAATTCAGGATCCCGGACAAGCCCCCAAGCTGTAAGTGATATCAATCCAGCACACACCCAAGTCAAAGCCCAGCATGTAGTGCACAACTGAAATCCTTATTTATTTTTGTCTAAAAGTTCAATATTCTGAAAGATATACCACTCATATCACACCCTTTCGCTGGAACCCACCCCCCCCCCGGTCACACTGAACCAGGAATCAGGCTGGTTTACAAAGGTAAATATTTATTTATGTAGTTAAGATTTAATCACAATATATTTTAATAGGTAAACAGTAATCACCAATGGGGTGACAGAACACTGAATAATATCTTTAATACACGAGGAATAGGTAATGAGCAAAACAAATGCAGCACAGAAAATAATACTTTTGTGTTGGTTCAGATCAGATAGCACTGTGGTTAGCAGTTCCCCCTGCAACACCCCTGAACCCCCAATAGGCAATGTAAAGACATAGGAGGAGAGAGCAGGTATTCAGGAATGGTACAAATCAAACAGAATATCAGTCCCACTTTCCCCCAGCAAACACTAGAGAAAAACTGAATTGACATTTCAGCTGTCAGACTGGCTTTCAAAATCTTTAGAATGGACTAGGCAATAACACCAAATATGGTCAAAAATACTGAAATTGTTATAAATTCCTATGGGAGCCGCTTTGGATAGTTGCACACAAGCACAAGCAATGCTTTGGTCAGCAGAATACAATTGAAATCTTAAGGTCCAAGTCGGAAGCAATTTAGAGCTATTTTACACGTGTAAAACTTTCAGATTTTTAAAATCGCGGCAAACTTTTCATTGCGCGATATTCGCGATAACGGGAGAATCGCACTGATTTGCTACAATATGATATGGATACAAGTAGGAGTTGGAATTTCGTTTCTATCACAAAAACTGAGGGAGTTATAGAGGTTTTAGTAAAGGTCGTTTTTGTAAAATAGGCGTGAGAATGGAAAACAGGAATGCACTTTTAAAATGACAAATAGGTTTGCTTACACTCGAGGATGACTATGAAGAAGCCAATACCACACAGGAATATTACAGTTACTTGATCAGGGTGACCCACCTGATAAGGAAACTCGACTTCTTCAGATGAGAAAAGGGTCAGCGCAAAGATAGTTCTAACAATGCTGGTTCTGAAGGAAAGATGGGATGGGTTTGAGCTAGGGATAAGACAAGGTAAAGATACTCCTAACAATACTGGTTCTGAATGAACAATAGGATGGGTTGGATAGGGACAAGACTATGCAAGGGACATATGCTATGGGACACAGTTCTCCCTATTTATACTCACAGGATACATTTTTTAATGAGACGTCAGTTCTGGTCCTGGATTGGGTCTGGTCTAGGAAAGACAGCACATCAGGCATGGGACTGCATCCTCTAGGCCGGTCGCCGCATTGGCATAGGATCTGCTCTCCTAGTCTGTGAGTATTTGGATCAGCTGGATGGCGAGTTCCTCAGGCAAGCCTAGTGGTGTCAAGCCAGAGAACTTCTGGATACTGGTTCAAAAGGCCTTCTCACGCCACACAGCGCTTTACTGAGTGGACGGAAACCATTTGAGGATTGGGGCCTTGCTCGAAATCAATAGTCTATATTGATGGCAAGAGATTTGGCATCTGGATCTGGATGAATATTTAAAGCTGGATGTAGAAAGCTGTATCGAAGTGCTTCGCCGGAATCAGGAAAGTGGCTGGATCTGTGAGTCCCTATGTGTTGTCAGCTGTCTCTATTTATGCTATAGAATGACATCACAAAGGGGGGGTGTGTGCCGGCATAGCTAAGCTTGCCCCTGTGAGCTGGGATAGGACCCCACTTCATCTCCGCCTTGCAATTTGAGTGATTGGATCAAGGCTGGGTGATGTCAGGTTTTATGATTTGCTTTACAATCCTCTGAGACCTCCCTTTATCCACTGGTCTCAAAATCTGATTTTCTATTAAATGTACATTTCTACATTGGTCACCTTTATACAAATCACACGTAAAGATGCCATATTTTACACAGCAGCTATTCCTCAAAACCCTGCAGTGGTAGGATCTTGTCTCCCCTTTCTACAGAATTTTTCCCTTTTTGCTATGAACACACTTTCCAATTTTTCTGCAAATTTCCACAAATGTGCGTGTTTAACATAGTGATATGTGTGTACATTTTTACAATTCTAACAGCAATACCATTTGCATAAAACCCCATATCTTGCTATTCCTCTCCAGAACATGTCACACAGTTCTGCCGCCTCTTCACACGTGCAGCCAGAAATTAAATTAACAACTCTGTCATTTTTATATTTTTCACCATTTTGAATAGCAAGTTATAAGTCTTTTAAAATGTGCTCTTTGTTCATGTTTAGCAACAGATGGTCGCTTGGCTCCGCCTCTTTTTGTCTCCCTGCAGTCCAGGGCATCCCCCTCCTTGCTTGTTCCTTCCAGAGGCCATTTACGCCCCTTTCACACTTCCAATTTACTGGGCTGCAGCTTGGTCATTGTTCCTTTGCCTTCTGTAGACAAGATTCTGCTCTAACCTGCAATTAACACCTCCCCGTGAGTTTCTGCTGAGAGGAAGTCCCTCCTTCTGGGAGAAAAAAAACGGATTTTCCAGTTCTTTGCAGCTTCAGCCAAACTAATTAACTTTTAAACTTAGCAAAAACCACATCTGTTGCATCGCATACAAATACATTTCTTTCTTGGCCTTAAAATCTGTGGAATCAAAAACACAACTAAAATCTGTATTCCTTTTTGGCAACCATCCTGTTAATGTTTGCTAATTCAGCAGACTTTTTAGTGTTAGGTCATTTTAAATCTTCCTTAGTACTCCTCTGACAGCTGTCATTCAGGCAGCCCCGGGTACTGCACCCAGATTTTGGCATAGAGGCAATCATTTTTCAGACTTTGTATGTTACACAATGTTTCATTTGATACATGAATTTTAGCACCAGGCCAGATTGTGAATGTTGAAAGTGTTGGGTTATAGGCATTTTGGAGTTTTGGCAACAAAACAAATGTCATTTGTAAGCGCATTTTTGGGTTTCATTTACAAAGTGCTGCTTTTCTCTCTGCACTCTGTTTGCTGGTCATGGGACCCAATGGCACAGTTCTGCAGGGTGTGCTCTATTCCACTGCAAATACACCATGGGTGGCAGATTGTGCATCCCTCTTTTTGTGTGGTGAAGCACATGGTTTTTGTAGGTTTTTGGCGCGCACAAGAGTTTTGCCGCCATTGTTGCTGTTTCTTTCCCCATAACTGGCAGGGTGATGCCGCATAACATCACAGAGTGGGTCAATACATCCCACAGAGGCTACGCTTTGGCTTCTGGTGGCACGCTGGCCTCCCGAGATGGTGAGTTTCCAGTCCACGTCAAGTGGTGTTTGGGTTGCGACTACTTTTTAGGTGACGCAGCCTGTCTTGAACATGATAAATGCCTGAAGGGGTAGCCAGTGCAGCTCCATCAGGAGCTGCACACCGGTGCTATGCATTCAAGATTTGCACATTAAGCAGCGCTGTATGAACAGAGCAAGGTTCAAAATTGAGGGTAGTTCTTTAGTTCCTGCCTCTAGCACAGTGGAGCCTGGCTAGCTTGAAACCAACAGCTACCAGGAGCTACATTTGGCTCCTCTAGCCAACTGGTTCCTTCCAAACATGTAAATGTGACATTAACCTTGAGCATTTGAGAATGTTAATAAAGAAGAATTCAAACACATCTAATACACATTTAAACATAATGGTTCATACAAAATGGACAAAAAGTTAAAGGAGCATCTCCGGTAGCTCCTAGTTCTCCTGAGGTAGGTCCTGCCTACAGGGGGGTGCCCGACACCCAGGAGCTGGTATTAGCTCCTGCTCATTAAATCTCAATTTCAAACTCTGACAGAGTAAGGGCTAATTGGCGGTTGGCATATATAAGGACTTGTTAATACAGAAGAAGGGGGATAGGTCTATGTTGCAATTTCGGGGTGTCATTTTATATGGACCGAGTGTGTTACTAAATAGCATCACTAAATAGCTATGTATTTGTTAAACAAGCGTAATTGCACAGGGAAATATATATTCTCGAACTGCTGCATGCAAAAGTCGATGTATGTGGAATTGAAGTCAAATCTGTCTCTCTGTCTCTGTCTCTCTCTCTCTCTCTCTGAAAGGTGCCAGGAGATCGGCAGTTTTTTGGGGCAAGTCTATTCACGCAAGATCAGCGTTAGTGGTTGCAAATAGTTCTCCCACACTCTGCACAGCCACTCCCTCTAGGAATCCGCCGCCTTTCTCCAGGTAGGGGCCTCATTTTCCATCCAGCGAGCTTTAAAGAGCATGTCTGCTTCTTCCGGGTCAACAGCCACTGACTTCTCCCAGCCCCTTTCTATGCACATGGAGTGGTGGCACGATTTGCAATCTCTCTTGGGATTAGTGCTTTACTGAACTGGCCTGCTTCATGCACTCTCATTGGTCAGGTTTGCAAGGTTGCTTACATTTGTCTATTAAGCAATTATTACAGGTTTCCTGTGATTGGATTACTTTTAAGTTAGGCCCCTTTCCTTCGCCCATAGGCGTTGGACACAGTGCTGTTTCGGAATAGGGAAAATGCAGAATCGATGCTCCGCAGTTACCTGAAGACACCGGGTGTATTAGTGCACCTTTTCCAACCAGCCCAATGGTGAGCTCTCGGCTTGTTCTCTGTGCATCTCCCTTCTATGGATCTATGCTCAAGCTTTAAGGTAATCCACATTAGATAGTGCATCAGCTCCGGACCTGCCACCGCCAAAGCAGCACAGCCTTCTAGGGAACGTAGTCTTATTGCCTCAGCCCGCGTATGGGTGCCGAGTCTGATGCAGCAGTGTTACACGAGGGGAGAAGGCACCAGGGAATCCCGCTCCACCTACCCTCGTAAGAGGACTTCGGGCAGTGGCTGGGCTACCCCAGTCCACAGAAGCTTTTCCCCCTCACACAAAAGGATAAGGAGTTGCTTCAAATTACCACAACGGGAATTTGGATTAAAAATTCAGATGGCGCATCACTCATAACAGCACGATTAACAAAGATTCTGACCTTTCCACACTAAAGTTGAACTGTAGAAGATTTGGACCTTTCCACACTAAAGTTGAACTGAAAATGAGCTCGCCTTCATGACCCATTTTACATCAACTGTTGCATGCTGGGCAGCTCTTGACTGACAGAAAAGCTGCAAATGATTACAGCATGGAGGATAGCAAAGAAAAGGTCACCGAGATGTAAGCTGTTACGTAGGAACCGTAGTCATGATCGCCCTGGCCCCGATTCAAACTTTCTAATGGGTCGGCCATTTTACCCTAGCAACAGATTAACCACGGGTGGGCCAAGTGGGCTGTACAGCATCAGGGCAATAGCTGTATGGCGGAGTACACTTTGTAGTTTTGTGGAGATACTGGAGGTAACACTTAGCATATAACAGGAACCGGGTATAAACCCGGCGGAGGCAGGAAATCACAGATATTCAAGGGACAGGATCTGGCTGAATGCAAAGAGACAGGGAGAGAGAATACATGCAAATATACTGGATCAATCGGAAATAAACGGTACACTGGCAAATGATAAGGGGTCTCCGGGGAGATTAGTGAAAGCCCTTGATATCTGCATCGTCAGATTATACTTGTTGCAACATTCATGCAGTGGCGTCATGGGTTGTACTCACTGTAAGAATAGAGCTGGAGACAATATACAGCGACAGGTAAGACTCCAGCAGACCAGACGAAGACAACAGAATGCTTTCCCTGATCTGATCGCAACAGAGAATAACCCAGGGGGGGTCACACAGTATACGGATAAGGAGCTGAAGCCGAACCGTGGACACATTTGCAATCAAGGCAGGAAAACAGAGTGGAGAGAAATAACCAGGTACAGGAGAGGCAGAGAAAAGAAGCAGAGAGCGAAAACTGCTAATAGGCTGTAGACAGAAACTACACAATCGCCAATTTAGAAGGCACACATGAGTGCTGGCATAGAGGAAATCATGTACCAAGAACCAAACAGGTATCAGGCTCTAGCAGGGAAGTAGGCAAGGAAAAGCACAAAAACTTGAAAACCCAACATTCTAGGAATATCATGAAACACAAAGCATTAGTCATGTTTAAGACAGTAGGTCACTGCAAACTCAGCAAATACATGGTTCTGGAAACGAAGTGCACTAGAGGGCAAGCACTTGCACTATGGATGGAGGTCTAGTAATACAGCATGAAACAAACAGGCTGATTTACTCCAGGTTGCTGCTAACTTAGCAATTACGTGGAATTGAAAAACAGGAGAAAATGACAGTAAGGCATGGGTGTAATTTTAGGGGGGACAGGGGTGTTTGACCCCCCCCAACTTTCATGGCATGCCATTTTGGCCCCATTCATTTGGGTGGGGCACCTTTCCATCAGCTGTCATGTCCCCCGCAAAATGTTCAGCAAAGTTACTCCACTGCAGTAAGGCATGAAACTTCGATTGCAGAGAGAAAGAGGAACAGGTTTGGCAGAAACCAGGCGAGTCTGTGAGCTGGGGGAGTGCTCACCGCAAAACAGGGTGTATGAAGAAAGTCAGAAAAGCAGCACAAATACCATCAGAAAAACAATTGGCTTTAACAGCAAACAAGACAGGAGCTGACCAGCAGCTGCAGCGGGCAGTATTCCATAGCAAAAGCTGGATAGTAATGGAAGGTTTGAAAACTCTGCATAGCAGCACCAAGCAGAAGCTTCCATTAAATGCAGTTGATAGAATAATGGATACTGTTGAAAGCGAGCTTATGAAAGCCCTCCAGGCCCAGAGCCCAACAGGGTGGAGCTGATTGCAGTCTGAGGCAGCTGTGTCCAAATAAGCCCCCTCCAGCCATCAGTAGCCTGTGGCAGTGGGTTGTAATGAAGGTCTCTCATGCTCTTGGCAGCCGCACTTGCAGTAGCCTGCAACAGGTGAATGTAACCAGGGCCTCGCCAGCACTTAGTAACTTGCTGCAAGTGCGTGCACTTAATATGCACCTGCCAGCCCTCTGCCTCTTGGACAGCATACTACCAGAATGCATCTGCTGATTTAACCCACAACCCATTAGTTTGCTTCAAAACGGCAGCAGGAAAAACAGATAAATAAATGCAGAGGCAGTTTGTGGGTTTTAACACGGTAGTGATGCTATAAACAGAGTCTATGCAGGCGTGCATTAAAAGATGCTTAGTAGCAAGCGGGTAGGATCCTAACATCACCCTTAATTCCCCTAATAGATGGGCCTATGGATGTCTAATTTTAATAGGATTGTTGCACAGTGTGCATGCCACCAGAAGTCACTGGGGGTCATTCCGAGGTTGGAGGTAAGGGATTACCGGCGCCTGTAAGGGCAACGATGGCGGTAATCCCTTACCTCCGTATTCTGAGTTCCCTTTGCGGGTCCCTCTTTACCTCCTGCTTTTAGCAGGAGTAAATTACGGGACCCGCAAAGTGACCTTGGAGTAAATTACGGCACCGTAATTTACGGTGCCGTAATTACCTCCTTCCCCATTCCCATTGAGCCCTATGGAGGCGGAAATGGGGATGGGGAAGGGCTATGGTGAATGGGGAATTACCGGCCCATCCAACCTTGGAATGGACCGGTAATTACTCCATTCACCATGTCGGTATTCCATGGAGTAAATAGCTCCATGGTTGCCAACCATGGAGCTATTTACTCCATGGTGTAGTCCTAACTCGGAATGAGGGCCACTGTCTCCCAACTTACACCTTATGACCAGATGAGTCCAACAGCATTGGGACGCCACTTTTCCAGTCTTGCATAGAGATGGGTGAGCCCCGTGGGGCTCAGGCCGACCTGAGCCTCAGATAGGGCCCTGGCCTAACCTTCCTCTCGGGTCAGTGCATGTCCAAAGTAGGGGCCGGCCATGAGCCCCACCGCATGCCCAACCACTACTGCACAGAAGAAAAAAAATGATCTCCTGGTGTGCTGACAGCACACCCAGGAGCGCGTCTGCAAGTACTGCCAGCACACCAGGCGCATGTCTTTTTTGGGTGTTCCGCCCCAGCCACTCGTTGAATGGCTGGTTCAGGACCGGTACACTTCCTGTTTGTACTGTGAAGCGGCAGGGAATTAAAAAAGGTAAGCAAGCCCCACCAGCTCATTTTCTTGCCCCCAGTACCTTTTAGCCACCTTTGTTGCTCCCAAACCCTTTAGCTTCCCCCAGTCCTGTTTTGCACCAGTCCGATTTAGCCTCTTGTTGCCCCTCCACCCCTTTACCTGCCCCAGTCCCGTTTTTCCCCTTTTCTGACGCCAGTCCCGTTTTGCCCTTTCCTTTACTACCCAGTCCCATTTAGCCCCTTTGTGGCCCTCAACCTCTTTAGCTGCCCCCAGTCCAGTTTTGGCCCTTTTTTAACCCCCCCCCAGTTACATGTAGCCCCTTTTGTTGCCTCTCAACCCCTTTAGCTGCACAGTTTGGTATTCCTCTTTTTTGACCCCCCCAGTCCCGTTTTGCCCCTGTTCTTGCCCCCTTCAGCCCCTTTTCTTGCCCAGTTCCTTTCAGCCCCTTTTCTCGCCCCAGTTCCTTTCAGCCCCTTTTCTGGTCCCAATTACGTTTAGTCCCTTTTCTCACAGCTTTTGATGCCCTAGTCTCGTTCAGCCACTTTTGTTGCCCTCTAGCCCGCTTTCATGCCCCTAGGTCCCTTTAGACCCTTTAGTTACACCCAAGACCTTAAGCTGCTTTTGCTGCCCCCAGTTCCGTTTAGTCCTTTTAATTGCCCCCAGACCCCTTTGCTGGCCCTCAGACCATTTAGTCTCTTTTCTTGCCCCTTTTAGCCCTTTTTGTTGTTGTCCAAACCCCTGTAGCCCTTTTTTTTGCCCCCAGGACCCTGACAAAGGCATTGGGCCTCATTATGAGTTTGCCGGTCCGGAAACAACTGTACCGGTAGGCTTGCCAGTACCGTTGTTTCCAGACTGGCAAACTATGACTTCTGCGAGTGGTTGCCTTTCTGCCTGCAAGGTCTGACCTTGGGGGCGGACCGGCACCCGCGAGCAGACCTCAACAGATGCACCGGCACCATTCATGAATGATGCTGGTGAATCCGGCCTCCCCATTCCATTGAGTCCAATGGGACTCAAATGGGAATGGGGAGTAATATTTTACGGCGACCGGGAATGAGCAGTTACCTGGTCCACCGGGGCTGTAATGCCCAGGGCTCAAGTCGAGGTTACACGCGGGGGGAAGGAGTCCCCCACTTTATTCAGAGGGGGGACTCAGTCCCCTCCAGCTAAAATAGAAACATTGGATGTACTCTTTGAATTCATGAATTAAAGCTGACCTGGACCGCAGTAGTTAGGTTTGGAGCCGGACATTTCATCACTGACCTATATAACCGATCAAAAATAAACAACTAAAGGTGAAATATCCCATTTCGGTACTGCAAGTCCCAGGGAAAACATTTGTAGTGGTTCTTGGAGTTTAAAACATGCACACCTTTCAACGTTTTCAAAAGCACTATTAAAAGAAAATATCCTATCTTGGTTTTGTGCGTGTGTTGATTTTATGAAAGGCATTTGTACTGTTCAATTTGGGTGGTTATGAAAAGACAATTTAATGATATGCTAATTTCTGGCGACGTCACATCCCGTTGCGTTTGTTGATGAGTCCCCCCACTTTAATTTTTAGGACTTGACCGATGGTAATGCCCCAATAATTGCGCATTCCCAGGTGCTGGAAATTTCATGACTCCAGTGGCAGCCTTGGCGGTATTTACCGGCACGGCTACTGCCAGAGTTTAATGGGGCACATTGTCATTTACAAGTAACTATTCTGTTCTGAGAGTTGGAGCACTTCGATTGGTCAGCTAACTTGTAAACAGAAGGCCCAGGACTGGAAAAAGAATGCCCAGAGCCATTGCGCCTGCTGGTCTTTCAATGTAACTAACGGGTGTCTAGATTAATGAGCTCATGCTGCGGAAAATCCTTATGTGCCCCACAAAAGGTAAATTGCTGTGCAGGCCATTTTGTGTCTAAATGTAAAGAATGCAAAGCTTTACGCAAGAAGCGCTATGTGTGGCCAGAGTCCAGGGAAGTGGGCGACTTAGGGATTGAACCAGGGGAGCAGGTTGCTAACACAGAGCTTTCTGCAGCAGGACAGAGGGCAGAAGACACCAAATAACTTCCTAAAATAGGCGGCAGGTAGTGGGGTAAGTCACACATACGAGACGAACTAGGGGACATGGTTCAACTATTGAGTTTATTGAAGAAATTAAAGAAAAACTTCTCTAATCCTATTACTAAAAAGGGGTCCCTGGGTGCCTGCTCTAGAAAATAAATGAGTGCATGTCATGATGTCTCAAAAATAAACACAGACCTCTGTCCAAATCTGTTCTAACCTATTTTCTGTCTTACCACCGTAAAAAGAAAGCAAGAAAGAACAGAGAATCTAAGCTTGAGCTTAGGGTGGGGTAACTTCCCCTTTTTGATGATATAGTGGGGATCCCCAACAAAGATTTCTTCCGGTATCTTTCAGTTCTTGCTTAAGTATCAAAACCCCAAAACAAAAATGCACCCCCCCCTCCCCCGGCTATCCATTTTGGTTGCAAAACGTTCCTCGTCAGATACTGCAAAGAGTCTTTTCTTTATCCAGTCTCCTGAGAAATCTCCTCCAGACCTGGATGGGTCCGTATTCACAACAGAAGCAAACTTCACTCTTTTTTCTTTCTGAATCGTTCACCTTCATAGCCTCCTGTAGGCTATAGGCTTAACCAGCTCTGGCTGCTTAATCCTTCCGCTCACCCCCTCGTGGGGTAACCGGTTCCTCAGCCCAGTTTGTGGATTTTAGCCTCGGTTTTAAAACCCTCAGCATACTCCCTTTGGCCGAGGCAGACTTTTGCAGCGATTAGTTAATTGGCTTCTTATTCCAAACCAAGGAGTGACTTCTTTAATAAGTATGGAACCTTTTTGGATTTCTCTCAGTTTGTTTCCAGTGCAGGAGCTGGTGTTTGCCTCCTGCTCTGCTCCTGCGTTGGTCCCTTGCTGTCTCCCGGCATGTAAGTTCGTTGTGTTGGTTTCGGGAATTTAAAAGGCCATCAAAAAGTACAGGAAATTCTCCAGTAAGTTCCCACCTGTGCAAAATCGATTTTCTTTGAGAAAGGGGAAGTAAGCATTTCTCCCCTTAAATGATGCATGAGAAAACCCTTCTCCTTCACAAGCAATGTTGCTGGGGTGTGGGGGGCTGACATACGTCAGGCTCTTCCCTTCCAGGATCCACACCGGACTGTTTCCCCGGCAGCACATCCATTTCTAAATGCCTGAAAGACATTCCGGAATACGCTCCGGGTTTTGGACTTCCACACCTGATGCATAATGGCCGATGCATCCCCAAATACTGTGTTTCTTTGTGACCTGCTGGTTCCACAACAGTTCCTCTCCAAGAGGTTCTGGAATAGTTGAGGGCAGGTCTGCTTATCATCCAGGGTCCAATTTAGAGGGATTCCATGGTAGGGTGTTTGGGGAGAATCCTGTGGGGTTAGTCTACAAAGGCCTCCCCCTTCTTGGGCATCAATTCTTCACTTGGCGCCAGATAACATTCAGGCGGATCCACGTCATTTTCCCAAAGCAATTACTTCCATGTCAACTTTTTCTTCAATTTTGTATTTTTTTGGGGGGGTACCCCCAATGCCCCGTCCCCTTTACTACTACCCCTTCCCACGTCCTTTTCACCCCTTAACCCACAACTATTTAAATCGAAGTAAATTCAAAGTAAATTACTTCGAAGTAATTGCTGATGTTAAAACTGCGTGATACCCATTCAGGATGCTTAAGTGGTCGAGTTGGATTGAGGATCGATGTCCTATCAGTCCTACTCTAAGGTGGGCAGTGGGCTGGATGCGATGTGGACACTGAGTACTTCACAGGGTAATTGGCGCAGTATAAAAGCTTTGTAACATAACTACTCAATGTCATTTCGTTTGTCAGAGAAATCATTTAATTCCAGCATTTGGAAGGGACATGAAAGCAGTTTGACCACTAAAAAATGGACAAACCTTTGCATTTGTAGGCATTGGTTTTTATGAGCACCTCTCCCAAAAAATGAACTGATGCTCAGAGTATGCTGCTCACTGTGTAACAATAGGCGTGTTTGAGATAACTTCTTCTGCACATCGAGAGCGCCAGGGGACTACTCCGGTGGTGATAGTGCACGGTACAAATGTCCTTTAACATTAACATCATCGCCTTGTCTCTCCCCACTCCCGCCCATGTCCCTCCCAACGGAACCCAAGAACTTCTCCGCCACTGCACCTTCCTTTCCGCATGTCAACACAACCATTCTGAGCCACAGTTGGGCCAGTCACGTGGACCAGGTTGTCAAGCATTTCACTCTCACTCTTTAAATAATTGAGAAACTTCATTAACGATGCAGCGACAGACTGCGGCACGGCGCATGCCCTCAACGGCACAGAGTTGTCATTTCGTCCATAGGCTTCTCGATTAAAAGTGATCTGGAGTCATTTTTAGTTTTAACTGTTAGGTGGAGCATAAGGAACGCTGATAAGCCAACATTATTTAATAGGAGGGTAAATGACATGCGAGTACAGACACACATTTTGGGTTTTGTTTGGTTACTTACACACACATTACTGCCCACTGTCCATGCTAGTCCCTAAGGCCATTCCCGCCCACTAGCTGCCCCTCCTCTCCCGAAAAACACACTCTAATGGAATCTATTTGAGCTAGCGTTACCAAGTAGCAACATAAAACGTAGGCCCGCCAGTATTATTTCTAAGTGGTCTGCTGAGAGTGAATGCGCTAGTGGAATAATAACATCTTAACCAAGTGTACCTTCAGCCACTTGATTTATACTTGTTCAATGCATTGAACAACCTGTTCAAAACAATCGTAGTCAAAGCCAACAATTTTGACGTGTGTCTTTGTATTAGAGAGGCATGTGCCAGGCACTCTTGCCATATACCCAGTTGCTCACATAATTTTCTAGATGGTGCCATTTTATGGCCAGGTAGCACCATTGTGGCAGTGCCTGACAAATGCTTATACCATGCCTACACAAAATCCAAAACTGTTGGCTTTGTCAGTGCTTGTTTATGGTTGGAACAATCCCTTCCTTGAACCTTTGTGTTATTTTTAGAGGCCAAGGGAGGAACTTTTTAGAATGCATCAGTCTCCCTGAATGGTGAGTGCCATCTCAATGGCATTCCTAGGCCGAAATTAGTTCTATAATGATGTGTATCCTCATATCCAAAGTAATGTGAGGGGCTGTACGATTGTTAATGTGGACTCTGGCTTCATGTACAGTAAGTGTTTGTTTGAGGTTTCGGATTGCGCGTGGGAGGGAGTGTGGCAATGGGGTTTGTAGGGAGCGGGGCCCCGCAAGCAGGAAGCATAGTTCCACGACTTCTTTTCGTACACTTCGACCACTGGTAAGACATGGCAGTTTGCCATAAATATTGGATTCACAAACATTACATTTTGTAGAGATTACAATTTTCTACCCTATTATAAAAACATACTGAAGGCTTTGTCATAGCGTTTATAAACATTTAATTCCTGGACTTCTGCGTAAGGCGCTGTGAAACAATCGGTCCAAGTGAAATCTGGCACGCTCCGGCTAGCCTTTCTAGCCAATGTGCAACTCTTGGCTGCCTGGGTGGCCCGGCTTGTCCGCCTGCTCTTTCATTCTCCGATGAACGGTTAAGGGATTTAAGGCCAACACGTTTTACTTTTAGAAAACGCCTTCAGCACGCTAATGTACTGACAAGCAAGTGTCACAACTAGGGCTGTACTGAATAGCATATTTAGTATTCCGCCGAATACATAATAGGTTGTCAAGTATTCAGCTAAAGTGTAATAGTGGTATGCAGTGATTATATCGAAATACAAAACAACAAATGAAACTAATACCAAAATAACACATTTTGAAAAAAACTAAAAATGGGGTTGTGAGAGGCAATAGTGGTTTTGGGGGTGGGGGAAAAGTAAGTATTATTAAAAAAAAGAAAAGGAAGTTTCAGGGGGGAACCCCCCAAAACAACAAAAAATGAATTACTTAGTTTGGAATTAGTTATTTTGTATTAATTATTTTTTATTAGTTATTATTTCATTAGTTATAATTGCATGTAACCGTAGTAGTTGTTTCATATAATAAATCACATTAAAAACTTCAAAAACACTTTTTTTTAAATGTTCAAAAATGTTAATCATTATCCTTATTTAAGTCATGAACAAAATGGAGTAACTGAAAAAACAAATCAGGGATCAAACGTATCAAATGTACACCTCCCATTACATAACTGACTTGATACAAGACTTGCGGCCTCATTACGTGTTGGGCGGCAACCCCGGCGGTATTACAGCCGGGGCTATTAGCGCTACTACAAACCCCCCGGCGCTATTAGTGCCGGATCACAAGTTTGGCTGAACGATTGGTTCCCATTCCCCATTGGGCCCATTCGGGAATTCCCCATTGTGCCCAATGGGGAATTTTCGTGCTATTACTGCCAGCGGTGTTACTGCCGGCGGTAATAGCGCCGAAAATCAGCCGAATTGCTGCAGATTTGCCGCTGGCTTAGAGCTGGGGGCAAATCCACCAAGCCTATGATCTGGCAGACCCTTAAATTTGACAGTAATAGCTCTACCGCTGCATTTAAGGGTTACCGCAAGACTCGTGATGAGGCCCTTAGACACGATACACCAAAACCAATGAACTCTACCTTCCCACCCAATAGACTCAGATAATGTCCACACGCAACACACAAATGCCAGTCTTCCAAATTCATACCCGCAAACAGGGATCGTTTTTTCTGAACGGAAGCTACCACCAGCACATCAAAGCTTTATTGCGCTTTCCCCTCTCAACCCACTGACCGTCCCAACCCCCCTTCTTTTCAAATCCGTGTGAGTGCCGTAAGACGATGACAAATGGCAGCGGTGCGCGGTACAAGTCCCAATAACATAACATGTGCAAAACCAGTGCTGCTCAAATGTGCAGGCTTCAAGAATGCAAAAATGCTACGTTGCAATGAACTAACTACTAGATACTGCAATTCATAACTGCCATCTGGAATCATACCCATTCGAATCTCTTGCAAGTTGCAAAATGGCGTTTGCGATTGTTAGTCAATGGAAACATGAAATCTAAATTATAAATCATGTGTCTATTCATCTGCCTCCCCCTCCCGGTTCCCATTCCCCCAGACTGCATGCTACATATCGTGTTACGTCACACGTCATAGTGATGAGACTTTCCGCAATATTGAACAAGTTCCTTGTTAGTGGAGCGGTTGTCCTGGTTGCCTTTCTGCTCAAACAACAAGGCCATCATCAAGAATAATACAAAAACTATAGCAGAAGTACACACACAACCAAACAGACATAGCAACCCGGGTATGGTGCTGTACATGCATCTAGACCTATGCGTCTCCCGCTTACCTCAATAGAGCACATGGAAAAAGATATGGAGAGACATAAGTAGCCTGCTGGATTCCCATAGAGCCCCATATCGCCCCATAATGTATTTATTTATTTCGTTTTTATAAAGCGCTACTCGTCCAAGGGCCTCAAAGTGCACAAAAGGCAAAATGAGACATACAGAACAAATCAAATTGTAGGACAGAGTACAAAATACCCTGGTCTAAGCTGTTGTGAACAGTTGTCTAGGGAACTATTCTAATTCGACCTATCATAGTGTGCGTTGTCAAACAAGCGTCCATTATGTGATCCCCATTATACATAAGAGTCCGCCAGTTCCCAAAATCTATATATTCGTTTGTACCTACTCCGTTCCAATGCGCAGAGTTTAGATAGTATTGATGAACCAAGGGCCTTATTGGGTGGTGTTTCTGCCTTCCAAAGAAGAACGATAAGCTTGCGAGCCGCAAACATCTGACTATGAATACGTTTGCATCTCAGCGGATCCTCATGACAGTTGTCTTTGCCCTACCAAAGCATCATGGGATCCCAGAATGGTCTTATTTGGGGGCAAGACCACAGTATATGTCCCATAGTGCCCAAGTGCCCACACCGTCTCCAGCATCTTGGCGATTGCACCAGTCCCACGCTACATAATTTGGTTGGGGTATAATATGCCCAAATTTGAATTATTTGAAATTGAATTTCCCTCTTTTGTAGAAAAGACAGTTGGAATACTGGAAAAATATTCATAAATGTCTGCAACATCCAGCACGAGTCCCAGGTCACGAGTCCACATCGCGGCCAATGTAGTGTTTCTACCCATGTTATTGGAGATGCAGATACAATTAAACGCACGTAGGCGTGGGAACATTGTCACTTCACGTTCTAGTTCCATTTCGCATGGCGGTTCGCCGCTCTGGGATTGTGTAGAAGTGTGTGCAGTGATCAATGAATGCAGGGTTCTAGATCAAAGCCAATCTGATTCCCCCAAGCCCAGGAACGATATAGGTGCCAAATCACTGCATGGGTCCATTACTCTAATATGTTGCCAATCTGTCTAGTTTTGGATGTAATTTATGTTTCAGTCCATATGACATCGCTCTCACGCTAATCCAAGCAGGGGCCACGCGTGTGCGTCTATTCCCACCGTGGATCTCATTTTGTACCATTGTCTAATCGTCGGACATAGAACGGGATGTCTCTTAATGCGTATGGGAAGTTTTGTCAGTGGAATGGCCATGGATCTCCAGCAGTGAATGCGGGTGCAGTAAAGGGAGTTCCATCTTTCTCCAGCTCTATAAATCCTAAGGGTTGAGCCATCTCCTACCCCAACACACCTGTACCGCTAGATAGTAGATTCTCCAAGACGGTGGTGCCAGACCACCATCAGCCTTAGATGCGTGCAATCTTTTCTGATTAAGATGCACTTTCTTTCCTCGCCATATACATTTGAAGATGTGTGTGTCCAATGACATGAACATCTTAAGTGTGGGTAATTTAGGTATCATTGAGGCCAGATGTATTCATTTGAGGGGAGAGAATTCATTTTAAAGGCATTTATTCTGCTCGTAAGCGAGAACGTCATCGAGCCCCAACTGGACAAGTCCAACTGAATTCTATGAAGTACTGGCGGGTAATTCAGCTCGAGCATTTCATTGAGTTTCACACTCACATATATCCCTAAGCATTTGAAATTGCTGTAGTCTGCACGGCACGACTCTGCCTGGATCTCAAGGGATATCCGTTCTCATAGGAAGAACCTCTGACTTGTCCCTGTTGACCCTATAACCTGCTATGGGCCCATAAACCTGCAAGATATGTTGTATATGTGGTCAAGACACTGCACATTGGCTCATGTAGAGCAGGATATCGTCTGGATAGAGGGATATCTGGTGTTCTTCCGGTCCCCTTACGATACCCGACCACAGTGTATCATTGCGAAGTTTCACCGCCAGCGGCTCTATTGCGCGGGCATACAAAAGAGGCAATAGCGTGTGCCAGTGTGTAAGGAGAATGGGGTGGAGGTGTTGCAATTTGTCACTACGGAGGCTTTAAGATCGGTGTAAAGCAGTTTGATCAACCATGTGAACGGAACTGTGAAACCAAATCTATCCAGGACTGCAAACATATAATCCCATTTGACCTTATCAAAAGCCTTTTCGGCATCTAGGGATAGGATCGGGTCTCTCTTCTGCAATGATGTGCAATAGTTGTATTAAAGTATCCGCTGAATGCCTTTTTGGATAAATCCGATCTGATCCCTGTGGATCAAGAACAGAGGTACTCCTTCGACCCAATTTGCTAAACACTTTGCTATACTTTCTGCATTGGAATTGACCAGTGAGATAGGGCGGTAGGACCTACGTTATTCAGGGTCACAGCCTTTCTTGTGGAAGACTAAAATATTAGCAGTGAGCGTAGTGTTTGGAAGAAAACCACACTCACCCGCTTGATTCCAATATTGGGGCTAGTGATTTGGCCATAGATTTATAAAGTTCAATAGACAAGACATCCAGACCGAATGCCTTCCCTGGTGCCAGGGCATTAATTGCACTGGTTATTTCGCCCACAGTGATCAGAGCGTTGAGAACATCCGATTGGGCCGCTGTGACCCTATGTCTCGATAGGCAGGTTTGGCGTATAACTCTTTATAATATACTGCAAATCGGGTGTTAATATTGTCATCCCCCATGAGAGCGACGCCCTGCCTATCCCTAATTGAATACATTATTTGGGCCCTATATCTACCTTTTAATGCTAGCGCCGTCTTATGTAATGGTCTGCCACTCTGCATAGAATGCATGAGACCAGCTTGTGAAGATCTTTTGAACACAAAGTGACAACACTTGTTTTAATTCTGCATGGAGTTTCAATAGAGGCGTGTATGTGTTGGGGTCATGTGTGCGTTTATGCAGTTTGTCAGAGTCGAGAATGTCAGAGCTAGACTGCGTCACACGCTCCGACCATTTCTTAAGCTTATGGCACCATCTCGATATGCATTGCCCACGTAGGTATGCCTTATAAGCATCTATGAGCTGTATACTCCGATGATAGATTAGTCTGCCAAAATGTATGGAATCCTCCCCTATATGTGTCACAAAATCCAGGTATCTCAAGGCCACCAGGTTCAATCGCCACGAAGATACTCGTTTTGGCGTGCTCGTGAATGTCATGTAAAACCAGTGCATGGTCAGAAAGAGTCATGGGAAGTATAGTGCCTTTATCTACCATGTGCAGAGCATTAGAGGGGAGAAGCCAGTAGTCCAGCCTGGAATAGCTATGGTGTCGACTAGAATAAAAGGTAATGTCCCTAGTCCCCTCATGTCTCGACCGCCAGACATCCCTCAGTCAGAGTTGGTTCAAGAGGGAGCAGAGAGTGGCACGCTTTTTGGGGGTGGTGTAGGGAGTCGAGCCTGTGCCATGTCTGTCTAATTGCGGTTTCAAGGTCACATTTAGATCTCCTCCCACGATGGTCAAATTACCCATAAATTGTGCACCTGCTGCAAAGGTAGGTCTGAAGATGTTTGGGGTATCAGTGGTGGGTACAGAGATGTATTTGTTTATTTATTTTTACATTTGTATAGCGCACAGGGCAGCCCCTAGGCATTGCGGCGCTGTTACTTGTAGTTACACTTAGTTACAGGAACAGTAAAGTACATTATGCATTTAGGTGAAGCTTACATTACATTATGCATTTAGGTGAAACGGTACATTACATTAAGCATTCAGGCAGGTGTCGGTTAGGTAGCTGTGGTGTGGCATGGTTACGTGAAGAGTAGTGTTTTGACAACAGATGATGAGCAATAGGTTGTTGTTGGAGGGCCTCTTGAATCAGCACATACAGACCCTCCTTGTCCGTTTGTGTAAAGGGAACGTGCTTATGAATTTAAATGGAGACCCCTCTCTTTCCCTGATATGGGGAGTGAGCTGCCATTCCAACCCAGCCACGACCAAGCGTCGTGGATTCGATAGCATTGAAGGGTGTCTTTGATAAAAAGATAATATCCCTCTGGAAGCCCCTCATATAAATGAGCATCTGCCGTCTTGTAATGGGATGGCCCAAGCCCCGGATGTCAAGTGTAATGCATGTGAGGGAGGTCATCCAACTGTGTATGAAAGGCCCTGCAAGCAAGCGATCAGTGTCCCACACATTCTAGGAACTGTCATATCAACATCCAAAAAGAAAAACAGGCACTTGAAACCTTCCCCAACTATTAAACAAACAGAAACTGGACTATTGGAATCGAGGAACTGGATCACAACAAAAAAACAAGGATGCCCATCCGTGGGGTAGCAAGGGTGAAGCCCTCAGGCCGCATCCCACCCCCTTGCATCGCAAAGTCCCCTGGCAGGGGACGCCGGACACAATATTTCTAAATAAGAGCATTGTAGATTGTAAGGGGTTAAAAGGTGCACCCCGGGTGACAAGCTATTCGTAGCGCCTCATCCCTTCAAGAGGGATGTAGGAGATCGGTTCTCTGCATAGCTCGGGTCCAAATATGGCAGTCTACCGTACCTAGGGTCTAGATGAGCCATTATACCACCAGTATATAAACCAGCACCGAGTGGGGGTGCCGGTTAGGAAATCTGTCAGCCCCAACAGGTTGCACCGTCACTATTTCAGTTTTGTTTCTCATCCATGTTCTGGGTCTTGGGGTTGTTTACCAGCCTTTATCCATCACGCGCCCTGGGGTTGTGTTGTGGCTGCGGTGAGGAGGGGATTACTTGCATGTTCTTATCTACCAACAGAGAATAGTCAGTAGAAATTATATCTTGTTAACTTAAGAATCGTCAGGCCTCCTCCGGATTTTCAAATGAGTGCCACTGTCGATTGATCTGTACATACCACGCCGCCGGAAAGTTGAGGTCGTATCTATGTTCAAAGCCCTTCAGTGCCTCAAACAAGGGTTTGAAGCCCTTTCTGCGCCTGGAGACTTCCAGCGAGAAATCGTTGAAGATCCTTATAGTAGATACCCCATGCTGCTCGATGCACCTTCAAAATTGCCAATTTATGCTGAAGGTTCACCAGGCGCTAATGCACGGGCGGTCCCCTGCAGCTAGTTTTGGGACAGCGCTCTGTGTACTCTTTTGATGATCTAAGACCGAGTACTCCATTTGCAACTTCTCATGAAGTAGGACATTAATGAATCTTTCCAATTGGTACCCTCCGCATTTTCAGGAATCCCAATGAGGCGCAGATTACCATGCCTGGACCTATTCTCTTGATCCTCCATCTTGGTCCCCAAGCACTGCACCACTTTAATCACCCTGTCTAGATCCGTAGAGATGGTATCATGATTGTCCTGCATTGTTCACTATATGTGGTGCACTCTGCTTGGGCGTTTAGTCAGCTGTTCACATCCTTCAACTCTCTCATAATGTCCTGAACAGTATTATTCGTTTCCTGAGTCTGCAGTCCAATGGCCTTCATTTTGGTCAGTATAGCCTGCAATTGCTTTGAACTTCCATCTTCAGGTATCTTCTAGACGAGCGACGCAGGGGTGTGCTTGTGGGCCTGTTGACCGCAGAATCTTTGTCAGTCTGTGGATGTATGTGGCATAACCCTGCTGCTGGTGGTGCTCACATGCATTTACATTCGGGCACAGGTCAGATCTGGATGATCGAGGAATGGCATTAATGTCGTCACAGCTTTGTAGCTGTTTGAATAGAGCTGTATGAGCCTCAGATACGTGAAGTGAATCCCAGTAGAAACGCTAGGGAAATAGGAGCTTCTTGAGCACTGCTGTGCATCCACTCGACCTAGGTATCAGGCACAGTATTAGGCCACTCTCATAGGCCAGCAGCCACCGCCATATGAAGAGGTCTTGTTGATTCATGCCATAGGCGAAGGTCCTGTTGGTTCATGCGTCTCCATCCTTATAGCTCTAGCGCTGGAGGGAGCTTGCATTTATCTGTTTATTGGCCATCTGCGAAGCACTAATCCTTCAATGCTGGTGTGCATAGATGTGGGAAAACAAAAGAGTTGGTGGCTGGAAGGTTTAGAATAGATCTTGACCTCTGGCATTGCTCTGGGCAACCCTCCAGACCATCGTTCTTCGCCTGCCAAGCCATTACAATAGGGGAAAGACCATATGCAAATCAGGCTTGGCCCCACCCCAAGGGGGTAGTCCAGCCCGTACTGCTAGGTCACATCCCTTTTGAACGAGACCACAAGCATCCCCAGACATGTTTCAGCCTTGTTGGGCGTCATCAGTGAGGAGTAGCTTGGGTCTCAAGGCCCAGCAGGCAAGGGACCCACGTCTAGGCATACCCTTCCCAATCGGGTGACAATAGCAAAACAAAAGAGTTGATGGCTGGAAGGTTTAGATAGATGTGGGCAGATTCCTTATCGAACAGGCCTTAAGGGCCAGCACCTGGAAGCTCTGCATAGTTTGATATTTCAGCAGCATGGTGATCGATTGGCCGGTTATGGCAGGTCTAAATCAGTAGTGCTATGCTGGCACTCGAAACAATGCTACCGACATCGTATGCCTCTTTACATCACCCGCTATGCAAGCCATTCCCTACCATATCAGTTTGTGAACAGGCAGGCCTCTGGGCTCTGCTGCGATGGAGGCGATGAAGGGCTGCAGCACGATCCTGTGTCTCGGATGGGCAAGATGGCAGATCTTCTTTGAGCCAGATTAAGCAGGCCATGTTCCTCCCTTGGACTGCCTGCTGTGTCGGGGCCTAACAGGCATAGGGGTTAGGGCTGTGGTTAGGGTTTTGGCGTATACTCATTCTCAGCTGGCAACGGTCCCGGAGCACACAAATATATCCCCAGTCACACTGCGGTTAGGTCTGCCGGAGGGCGAGAGGATGATGCAGAATCGTGAGCCGCCATAGCAAAAACACAGGGTATATCAGGCATCAGAGATCCGTTCTCTCTGCCTTTTGGACATTGTCCGGTAGGTCTCCTTAACTGCGAACATATTTGGAAATCATCTCCTTCATTTAAGACGGTATGGTATAAAACTCATGCAATATAGCTCGCCTGCACTGGAGCTCCGTCACCCTGCGGCCATCTCGCTCGGGCTATCAGGCACACCCTCTCATGAGACAAAGTACATTTCAAACCTTCTTTGCAGATCCAGAGCAAAGTATAAATGGTTTTTGCCTGCTCGGAGTGGAAGGTTTTTCATTTTTGGCAGAACCAAATGTAGTCTTCCTCGGCTCAGGTGGCAAGAAGGTGCTCATTCCATAGGGTAGCTAACGCAACGTACAGTGTTCCACCACCCTGCTTCTTTCTCTTGAAAGGCATGGCACTAAAGACTTCGATACAGAGAATTATGAAGGGAGGCATTTCGTCACAGTATGCTTGGGATAAGCAGGACTGAAGTTCCAGAAAACGCTCTGTACCAGACAGAGTTCTGAAAATGATGCAGGCTTGACCTGGTCCCAAGCTTTAAGTCCACAGAGCAGCCAGTCAGCCTTTCTCAGGCTAGTCTGAAGTTGCTGGAAGAGGCCTTTGGGGAGATGCAAGAGGAGACTGTTGCTATAGTCTGGGCACAAGATCACCTTTGCGGCTGTCATTTGTCGTCCTTGCATGGGCATAATTTTAGGGGGGGCAGGGGTGTTTGTCCCCCACCCAACCTTCATGTCACACCATTTTGTCCTCATTCCTTTGGCTGGGGCACCTTTTCTTCAAATGTCATGCCCCCCCGACATTTTCAGCACTGCGTCCTTGTGACATATTCAAGAGTGGTAGAATGTGTTTAAGAACGTGAAGTTGATTGTTTTGTGATTTCTTCTTCAATAATGACAGGGCTTTTCTATTTAAGCTCTTACATGCTCACTCTCTTGTGGTTGAGCTCCTTCCACCGTTAAACAAACATAAAGGAAGGACACAACTGCGAGGCTACGGGTAGCAGAACCAGGAAGCATGGAACTAGAAAGAGGCAGAGCAGATTTCGGGTGTGGGATCAGATCATGATAAAATCCAATGCTGAAGTATGACCAGCCATACAGATAAGGTGCGTACCTGGCCTTTTTACAGATGAAAACCTTGTAACTACGACAGCATTATTATTTTCCTGTGTACATAAGTTTAGAGCAGAGGGCAGTGCAAGGGTCGGGTTACTTGAAAGAAACCAGAAAGAAACTTTTGATTTTTAGCTGCATGGATGTAATTGCAAGCCAGGGATAAATGCCTCTGAAACGCAGTGTATTTCTCTGAAGCTAGAGAAATAATGACGGGTGTATTCTGCCACAATGCAGAAAGCTACTGCATTGTAATGATTTCCATACTGCTTTTGCACACGTAAGCTGGATTTCACATACATTTTACTCTCTTGCAAAGGAGAAATGTCATTTTTACTCTCTTAAAATCCCATTTACTCTCAAAGTTTAAAAATAGGGAGTAAAATACTCCCACCTCAAAATCTTATCTGGAGCACTGAGTATGACTCTTAAGGTTACCTTTTGAAAACACTTATTTTGAGAACATCCATGGTATTAAAGGTTTCAAGTTTGAACAATTATATTTAAAAATCCAAAATCTCACTGTGTACCGCCAGGCCTTAATGAAGGCAGTGTCTCGCAAAAAAAAAAAACAATACACACTTTTAATAATCCATATGTAATGATGTTGAAGATTAGTACATCTGAGAGCACCTAGAGGCATCTCAGTCACTATGCAGTGGCAACCCCTGCTGGTTTATTTATTTATTCACATTTGTTAAGCGCACAGCAGCCCGTGGGCATTGTGGCGCTGGTTACAGTAGATGTTCATATCTTAGTTACAGTAGTCACGTAAATACATACAGCATGAGATGGCATTGTGGCTTGTAGCGCATAGGTGCAGAGAGCATAGTAGTGCGCAGGTATATACAGTGAGCTAGCAGCTAGTTGAAGAGTGTAGTTTTTAGATTTTTTCGGAAGGCCTGAAGAGAGGTTTCCGCTCTGAGGGCTGTGGGTAGCGTGTTCCAGAGTTTAGGTGCCAGATAGGGGAATCCCAGACCTCCTGCTTTGGCCCTGGTGATTCGTGGCACTGTGAGTTGGTTGGTGTACTTGAGTCTGGTGAGTCTAGTGCATTGTGTTCTGACTAGAGAGTCTGATAAGTAAGAGGGTGCCGTTAGGTTGATGCATTTGTGTGCGGTGGAGAGAATCATGAAGGAGATTCGGTCTTTAACTGGTAGCCAGTGAGCGTTTTTTCTTGCTTGGGAGATGTTCTCTCTTTTAGGAATACTTAGAGCTGCTCTGAGAGAGTTGTTTTGAGTGGTTTGGAGTCTGGCTTAGTTTTTTTTGATGTCCCCGCTAGGAGGGAATTGCAGTAATCCAATTTAGCTCCTATTGTGGCTCTCGCAATGGAGAGGCAATTGTCTTTTGTTAGAAACGGCTTTATGGCATTGATTAGTTTGGTACTCAGAGTGGAGGCTGATACAATGGCGCTAACTTGCTTATCCATAGATAGTGTAGCATCAATGTGGACTCTGAGCGTTTTAACTGACAAAAGGACTGGGATGATGCAATTGTCAATGCAGAAGTTTTGATAGGTTGGACCTAGTTTGGCTAGCGGGGATTTTTGACCGAGAATGAGGATTTCAGTTTTATCCCCATTGAGGCATAATCCATTGGTGGCCATCCAGGCTTGGATTGTGGAGTAAATTTGTTGGCGGGTAGAAGCGTCTTTGATATAGCTCCCAGTGAGGGGAAGGAGCACCTGGGTATCATCAGCATAGTTGGTATATGTGATCCCAAGTACATCCGGTTTATCAAAGGGTGGCTTTGTAAATAGATTGTAAAGCATAGGGGCAGTACAGGATCTCTGGGGAACACCACAGTGTATGATAGTGGGTTCAGCGTTTGCTATATTGGAGAACACTTTCATGGCTCTGCCTTGTAGGAAGGATGTGATCCATGTTGCTGCGTGATTGGAGAAGTGTGCAGCATGCGTAAGGTGGTTTTGTGAGGGTGTTATGGTCAACGAGATCAAACGCTGCTGAGAGGTCTAAGAGCAGGAGTAAGGCAGGCTTACCCATGTCAAGGATGGAAGTGATTTGTTTTTTCAGATCTAGTAATGCGGTTTCTGTTCCGTGTCCTTTGCGGAACCCTGATTGTCTCTTACCAAGGATAGAGTTGGTTTCGAGGTACAGTTGGATTTGCCTGTGGGCAGCCTTATCTAATATTTTAAGAAGAAATGGGACGGTTGTAATTGGTCTGTAATTATTTGGCTGGGAGGGGTCTAATGTAGGTTTCTTTAGGAGTGGACGTACCCACGCCTCTTTGAGGCAGTTGGGGACTATACCTGTTTTGAATGAGGCGTTTATGAAGGCGGTGATTAGTGGAGCGAGCTGCTCCGCACATTCTTTGATGATTTTGGGGGGCATACATCGCCCTTGCATAGCGATGGTTTGAGATGTTTTAGGATGTCTAAGACCTCTGTCTCCGATATTTCAGAGAAGGAGAAATTGGGATGGATGATGCCTGAGGGCTTGTGGTGGGTTTGCTTCTGGTGCTTCTGTTTAGGTAATGATTTGTAATGGTCAGAGATTTTGTTCTGGAGGTGGTCTATTTTTATTAGCATGGCAGCTTGTATGCTGGAGCACCAGGCTGCATCTTTAACGATTTCGTCCGTGCAGGTGGGAGGTATTGTTAATTCTTTAAAGATGGTAAATAGCTCTTTGGAGTGTGAGTTGGCCGAGGAGATTCTATTGTTGTAGGGCTCTGATTTGGCTTTGAATATAGATTCTTAGTATTTTTTTGTGATGGTTCGGAAGATATCTTTAGTGGTGTCACAGGGGTTACACAGGATAAGGAGCTCTTCTGTGAACCATGAGTTGGAGTGGAAGGATTTCTTTTCTTTTTTGTTTTCTAGCGGGGCGACTGTGTTGATGGCGTTAGTCAGTGTGTCTCTGAATAGTTCTGCTAGTATGACAGGGTCGGGAGAGAATGGTGGTGCTAGGCAGGGGAGGTGGAGATAGGCACTGATGTTCTCTGCAGTGAGTTTTTTTGCGCTTCTGGCTACTGTGGCCAGTGCTGGAGTGGTGGGCTTGGCGCATGGCGTTATGGGGATGGTGAATAGCAGGCAGTTATGGTCTGTCCATGGGAGGGCAGTATTGGAAACCATGTTAGTGTTGCAGTTGTGGTCTATAATCCAGTCTAAAATGTGACCTTTTGCATGTGTGTGAGAAGTGACTTTTTGAGAGAAGCCAAGGTCACTAAGGTCCTTCGTGAAGGATGTGGCGGTTTTGTCATTGGTGTCGTTGAAACCTAGATTGATGTCGCCTAGGAGTAGCGTTTTGGTAGATTTTTTAAAATTATTTCCTAGAAGGAGGGTAACTTGTCCTATGAAGTCTGACGGAGTACCTGGAGGGCGGTAAACCACATGGATATTTATGGTACTATTAGGTGATAAGGCTATTTTGGTGGATAGGATGTCTAGCTTTCCTTCTCCCTGGTGGGGTATAGGTCTGATAGATATGCTCTCTTTGAATATTAGGGCTACTCCACCTCCTGTTTTGGCTAGCCTGTCCTGTCTGAGGATAGAGTAACCTTTGGGGAGTGTGATTGTGATGGCTGGGCCGGAGGCTTGGTGGAGCCAGGTTTCCGTGATGGCCATTATGTCTAAATCTTGGTTGGTGATAAGATCATTGACTTTTAGCGCATGGGCATTGAGCGAGCGAACATTGAGAAGGGCGCATTTGTAGCGAAGGTGTTGGTGGTTAGTTGAGTAGGTTCTTTGATTTCTGATTTAAGAGATGAAGAGGATTGTTTAGTATTCTTGTGGGAGGGAGTCTGGTGGTGCACCTTGGTGCTGCTAGTGCTGGAATTAGTTGGGCAGAGGTGATTGGTGTTAGCTTTGCGGGTGGTCCTAGATCCTAGGTGGTTATTTCTGAGTGAATGGAAGAGGGTATGGTGGCAAGGTTCGTAGGCTGAGTGCGGTTCCTGAGTCTGAATAGTCTGGAGTGCAGTGTAGTGGGATGCATGGCTGCGAGCGTGGTGGGTGTGTTGGGCGGGCCTAAGCAGGAAGTCTATGGTGTTGGGGTTAAGGGTGCTGTTGTACGCGTGGGTGTCTTGCCCTGGCCTGCGATCGTGTGTGAGCAAGGTGCCTAGCATGCATATGAGTAGCGGCAGGATGTGCATGTTGGAGTGGGGTGGCAGTCAAGACCTGTCAGTCTAACTGGCATTTATTCCTTAGGGCAGTAATAACCTGGAGCGGCTGTTAGCACTAAGGGCAATATGTAATTTACTAGAGAATAAGGATCAATACTAGCAGTGCAGTCAATACAGGCTGGAGACAATAGTGGCAATGCAATCACTAGAGGCTAGGGAGCAATACTAGCAGTACAGTCGATACAGGCTGGAGACAATAGTGGCAATGCAATCACTAGAGGCTAGGGAGCAATACTAGCAGTGCAGCCAATACTGGCTAAGGAACAAGGAGCTTACTATAGGCTATGGCGCAATAGTGGCAGTACTGGGGATGTCAGAGCTAAGCTTAGGCTAGTAAACAAGAATATTTGGAGCATTAGGAGTCTAGCATGGTAACCCGTCTGCAGTTCCATACGTTGTCACTGATTACACAAGGCAAGAGACGATGTACATAGTGACTGTGCCTTTGTTATATATGTGGCCACTATGGCAGTTAAGCAATATGCTATAGACTGTGAGATAAAACATAATGAGGTATGTGTGTGTTGCCTTACAGAGGGCTTGCCGGCATGTGGGTACAGAGTGGCAGGGATCCCTTATAGAAAAGCATGGGATTTATGAGTTTATGCAGGGTTCATTGTTATGGTCTGAACCCGTGAGAGTTAGGTTGGTAGACCCCAGTCCTTCCTCTCAGTAGTCATAGTTCAGGGGGCAGGACTATAATCGCAGCAACAGGCCACGTCAAGGTGCATTCCTCGTCTTCAAATCTATCCCTGGTCTGGCCCCACCAATACAATGCTGACTGCAATTCTCTCTACTCTCCCTCTCGTTCGCCGAGGTCCTCTCTTTCCCTAGACCAATCTGCGCCATCTCCCACTTCTTTTCTTTCTCCCTACTTGTCCCCTCCAGTGGAATAGCCAAAAACTCGAAAACGTTTGACTCAAATACCACCTGCTAGTTAGTCAGGAAAGGTCTCCTCCCCAAGCCAACCTCTTTCAAACTGCCACGCCTCCCTGACATAATGTCACTCAGGAACGCAAATATTTCCATATGCAGATTGCTTAAACATGATAACAGCACCATGCCCAGTGTGTTCATTCTATGTAGGCCTCGCCCCTTGTTAATATCCTGGTCTATGCTCCTTCTTCCATCTACCACCTACCACTAATGATACCTGGTGCGTTATTTCTGCTCCAACTGCCATCCTGAGTGTCTAAATAAATACCAAAAAGAGGCATGACAATTAAGTTGAATTGGCCTGCAACCTTCCGTTATATGCAGCGTGTCAGCAGCTGCAGTCAATTCTAGAAGGCTCTGAGTGGGCGCGCAGCCTGCCCTGCACGCGTGGCAACGCTCATTATTTCTTGCCGTCATGTTAGTCTAATAGCAACTTTCTAAAAATAACGGTTTCCTTTATGGCAGCTATAAAAAAAGTCCACCATTTCCGATCGAATAAAATCTTTGCCAACATAGGGAGCGGAGCTATTGCCCGGGCTGACGGCTCCGCGTAAGTGATTCTTCTATTATTGGCAGCGGCGCGGGGAACCTTTATTGTAACAGAGAACCGTAGGCCTACCCATTATTCATCCTTAAACATAAAAAATGCCATTTTTACCCCACCTCACTTTTTCATGACCATGGGTCGGCTCCATTGGTTCCCACTGTCAATCATAGCTCTTTGGGTTTTGGAGGGTTCTTTTATCTTTTTAGGTAACTTCAAAACTAACAGTATTCTTAAAGTTAATCTGCACTAAAGAGATGTGTTCTGCCCAAACTCAGACGGCTAAAACGGTTCTAGACAACGTATCCCGATTCCAAGGTGAGCATTGAAAGTTGCAAGCTACTAGCCAGGTAGGGCGACCAGATAAAAAAAAACACAAAGAAAACGGAACAGCCCATAGACATAGGAGTAGGACTACGGTAAACACAAATAGGACTCCGATACAACTATGGTCCTACTTCTATGTTGCTGGCCTGTTGCGGTGGGGTCTGCTCACAGGCACACACATCACATTGGAGGAGAGCGGCCAAGGAGGGAAAGGGGGATGAAATAGGGGCGTGAACAGGGCTGGACTGGGAACTAAAAAAGGACCTGGAAATAATTACTGGGCACCAAAAGAGGCCCTGAAAATAAAGTTAAAAGTGGCCCATATGACACATTTTCAGCAAGCCCAATGCTTTTCCTATGAGAAAATTTGAAAATACCACAGAAATGAGGCCCAGGGTGCAGAGGCCCACCGGGAAATCTCCAGAGTTCCCTATAGGCCATTCCACCCCTGGGCGTGAATGACTATTCATGCCCCCCATTCACGCGCAGGAAGAGTCACGGCGGGCCCGATTTCAGGATGTTCTGAATCGGTTCCTGGCAAAAACCAGGACCGTAGACACCCACTATCCAATCCCAGGATGAGTTTATATAATTAACAAAAAACTCCCTGGCCCCTGGGACGGAGGGCGATTTCTCAGGACTGTCCCTGGCAAAACCGGGAGGTCTGGTCACCCTATAGCCAGGTATAAAGTCACGTGCCCCTCCTCCACCCCAACCGCCTATTCCACATGCAAACATCACGCCATTCCTTTCTTGCCAAGAGTTAATCGTCACTCGCCAATGGCAAGCGCATATGTTGAGGCCAGTCGAAGCATTTTACGGGAAAAGAAATTCTATACAGATGCACGGCTCAGAAATGTGAATTCTGAAACCTCAGAGCAATGCAGAAATCCTTGTCAAAGTCGATAGAGTTTATGAAGCTGAACTGCAGCCTGCAAGCCTTTAGAGCACTCTCCCGGAAATGTGGCAGTAACAGACAAGAGTGCAGATCAGAAAAGAAAGTGTGAGGGAAACGGTTAAGAGATTAAAAACCAAGTAAGACTTCGAAAACCCTAAAAACAAAACCGTTTTTTTTTTAGGTTTGAAGCTTAACAATGAAAGGGACATGGGAGGGAGCGTGGGGGCATGGATTCTGGATGGGTGCAAGGAGGGAGATGCAAGGGTGCTAGTCACGGGCCTTTGCTTCGCTGAGAAGCATCTATCTTTTCATAAGAAGCTCATACCTTGATCTCTACACTAACTTTATCGAAGTTCTTCTTGCGTCCAGTTACTCCAGTACCAGGGGACAACCCGGGGTGGCAAGGCGATCAGAGACTAATCTTGACATACGGATGGAGAAGATCCGACGTAGTTTCGTATTATCGGTCTAGGTTGGGCGGAGGAACACCAATGTCCCTGAAGACACCAGAAAGCCCCAAGAAAGTCTGTCAGTAAGTACAATACCTCAGCGAGTTAAACGCTTGCTTCAGAGACCTTACGCACCTGCTGCCGCAGGTGTGTCTCCTGGAGGTGATGAGTAGCCTTATTTCATTAATGTCCTGCTTATACATAGGAGGGGTTGGACATGTAGCGTGATAAACAGCGTGACATTCTTAAAAGATGGAAAGTGGTGGCCGCCTCAATTGGCAGCGAGTGTTGACCTTTTAGTAACAGATGGGCATGATTAGCGGCATTGGGTGAGGGAGGGAGGCAGGGGCCGGCGGCTGTTGTACAGATGTTATCTAAACTCCCTGGTGCCGTTAAGATGGTTTTGCCATTTATGGCCAGATACAGATGCGTGGTGAGGCTGTGGTGTGGTGTGCTGTGGTGAGATTGTGATGTGGTGTGCATATGCTGGCCGTAACTGAAGGTGTTCAAGAGGTAGTGGTGAGGATACGATATTGATGAAGCTTAACAAAAAAACTGACGGCCACAGTCGCCACTTTGAACCTCTCTCTGGAGGCGGGACTGGTGCTGGAGGACTAGAGAACAGACGGCGGGAGCAGGGAAGAAGCTAGCTCCCTGACCGTGGTGGTGGAGAAATTGATTGAAAACATGGCCCCAACAAGGAGGCCGTCAGGCCAACAAATTCACTAGATCCCTTCGAGTAGGTGATGCGAGACTTGGATCTAAAGCAAGTGATATGTGTGGCTAACTTTTATTCCGTCAATGGCTCCGGCATTAACCCAAACAGGAAACATATAGGAAAGCGAAGGCACCGTGAGGAGAATCAGAAGAGGATCAGACTCGGGAGAGGAAGCGTGCTGGTCAACGGGGCGAATACGCCTCAGCCGTCTGCCTTTTCAATACCTGCAAGAAGAACTAGGAAAGCTCAACTTACTCATGGGATGGGAACACGCCAAAATAGGGGCAGATTTAGTGTAGCCACTGGGCTACCAGAGGCCTAGTGAAACTGATCCATGGAAGTGTATAAAGGCTCTCAGTAGCTGCCCGAGCCTCACTGTAAGGCAGAGCAATAGGTTCATCTTAACACAAGCCAACGAGTTTCCCCATCATATCATCAGGCATGCAAGAGTTACATTCATGCCGCGTGTCCAGCCAGGCATGAACATAGGGGCAGTGTAATGAAGATTAAAGTGGTGCCTTGATGGCCTTGCAAGAAAAGTGGAGGGGGGTTATTGGGACAGAGGGAGAGGCAGATGCCAAACCTGCAGCGTTGATGGGTGCTTTGAAACACAATTTACTTGATGTATAAGCGCCCTACAAATGCACAAGAGATAGATAGATGAATAAATAAATGCAAGTCGGAAGTATTCGAATCCAGTCTCGGGAGGATAGATCAGGGACAACATGCTCGCCTTGGAAGCAAGATAACATGGAGCAACACGGGTACGATCCCCGGGTCCGCGCTTAGAAACCTCTGGGTATTTAGCGCGTTATAAATAACCTATCATATCATTTCAGGGTGTCGCTCAAATTCTTGGGGTTGGGAGGTATCCCTGAGAATACATTTATCAGGGAGGGGGGGGGTGGGAGGGTAGTGGGGTACAGAACACACGACCTGATCAATTAAAGGGCTCTGGTTCCGTGTGAGTCACCTCTGTGAAGAGAGGAGGGTAATACAAGTCAAGCTGTGACTGTCACCAAATCTCGAATAATGTTATTGTGGTAACAGCTATACCCCAGGACCCCTCTGAAATACTCAATTGCTGCATATATGGGCACAGAGACACGTGACCACTTGATTGGCAGTGAAATTCTACAGTATGCTATGTAGATAGCATTGTACTGACCTAAAGATGCTAGGATTCCTGCCAAAGGACTGTGCCCTCTCTGGCCCCTAGACTCTCTATGAAAGGGTGGAGGCTAGGGTGATCAGATACAAAAAAAACGGGACATGCCATAGACATAGAAGTAGGACTAAAGTAAACACAAATAAAACTATAGTCCCACTTCTATGTCGCTGGCCTACAGCAGGGGGTGGTGTGCTCACAGGCACACTCCTCTCATTGGAGGAGAGCGGCCGGTGAGGTGAGGGGAAGGGGGAGGAAATGGGGGCCCCCATTCACACGCAGGAAGCGTTGCGCTGGGCCCGACTTCGGGATTTGGGAATCGGGTCTACCCATCCAAGCAATCCCAGGACAGGATTTATAAAAATGCAAAAACTTTGGGGACCCCCGGACAGAGGGCGATTTGCCGTAAAAACCGGGATGTCTGGTCACCCTAGTGGAAGCGGCAAGGGGTGGGCACCGCCATGACTAAGACGGAGAAGCGCTTAGCAAGATTCCAGTAGTGAGCACTGGGGCACATTGCTTACTACACATCATACTCTGAGCATTAACGTGAGCCCAGGGAACGGCCTCTGCTGCGGCGCCCCTTCCACTGCGATGGTACTGGCGGGCTGGCTGGACCTTCACCCGCCGCCAGTCCACACTATGCCCACAAGGTCTGTGGGGCACTCTGAAAGCACGTCTGTAAGAGTGCCGAGTTGGGAAGAGGAACCTTGGCTGGCAGGTCAGCCATTATCCCTCTGGATCCAGTGAACCCCGTCATGTGGAGCAGGTGGCACTGACCCCTTATCTGCCATGTGGGCAGAGTCCCTTTCCCCCCTTGCCAGGGAGACAGAGCCCCTTTGATGGCGGCGGATCCCAGATGTTGTGCAAGAGAAGAGAGGGGCCTCTGAAGCCGGACTGTGTCAAGCGAATTCTTTTATTATTCGCCTGCTTCCGGGCGCCGCAGCTTCCCTCAATGGCAGCAGGAAGGAGATGGGACACAGCTGTCTGCGCGCGCTGATCTGCTGCCAGGATCTGCATGTGTCACGCGGCATCCGGTGTGTGTCTGTGTACGTGGCCCACTTGCGATGCTCGAAGCTTTAATGTGGCCGACGTGCATTCAGAAGCGCACGCTGGTGCATGCACTGGTGTGTGGCCACCTGTTATGGTTTCGCATGGGCAGTCCCGCAGTACCTAGGGGAAGCCACCAACGCTCGGGTTTGTCCCGGTTTTGCTCGCGGGAGAGGCACCTCATGTCGTGCTAAGCTTCTGTCTTCCTTCCTGCCCCTCACAGGCCTCCAGTCGAGGGTACACGCGGTTGGACAGAGTCCCATGCTTGCCAACATTCAGTGACCAAAAAGATGTAGGATTTTTCAAGTTTCAAAAATAATAATTCCCACAACAAGGACATCACAGGAAAATACGAAACATACAAACAGCGCAACATGGAAAGATGTTGAAATGTAAAAAAATTATAATTCTGAATGGTAACTTAACACCAAATGGTGGGCAGCTGCTGTGTGATGGTGTTACACTCTGCCATTTGCTTTCACTGAGGCAAGAGTGCAGGGCAGAGTCACGCAGCTGTCAGGTCAGCGGATTGGTCTGAGCCCAATCAAAGTAATAACCCACCAGTCCACTGTACAGACAGACTCATTCATGTGTCATGCTGTGTCATGCAGCCTGCCTTAGAGTCACATACATTACCTGCCACTGTAAAAAGCAGTAGGATCTGTCACCCAAATCTGTAGGCAGTAGGCCTGCTTAAAATGCAGTAGCCTACTGCCTAAATCTGTAGGGTTGGCGAGTATGTAGTCCCCCCACTTTTTTCTTCTTCGCTCCCCGCCTCCACTGTCACGGGCAGCATGGGGGATGGGCGCAGAAAATGACACAGCAAGGGGCGAAACCAGCGGGGACTAGTGGAAGCCAGTATAGCGTGGAGAGGGGGCTGTTGGCACATACAATCCGGCACCAAAGACTGAGTCAAACCCGTGAAAAAGGGGGTTGGAGCCACGGGATTAGGCCCGACTTCTACGTAGCAAATCTAGGGCCAATCCGAATGTAGTGGGGGTGGTGGGGTGCGGATTAAAGTGTGAGTTGGGTTCCAGGGCTCAAGTCCAAAAAAGAAAAGTGGGGGGACTCTGTTGTATGCAGTGGGACATGACGTCACATGCAGCGAACGTACATTGCGTATTTAGTTTTAGGGTGTCTTTCGCAACTGAAGGAACAAGTTTTCTTAAAACATTGCTTGCTAAATAGAAAAAGTGCAAACAAACCTTTTGTCTTAAAATGTGTACAGAAAGTATCCTGTACAGCAAAGAGTCAATAGGAGTTCACTACAGGCACCTGCTCATTGTTATCGTCTCACGGCTTTGTTTCTTGTCTCTGAAGCACGCAACATGGGTTCAAATCCCGGACACAGCTCTCTCTTTAAAGTGGCAGCAGCAATTCTTCTTAAATTGTTTTAATTTAAGACACAGAGGGAGGATGGCATCCGCCCTCTGAAAAAAAGTGGGTGGATTCTGTCGAACCGGCACCCACGTGTTCCCTCGACTTGAGCCCTTGAGGTGACGCAGTTTTGGGTTGCCTCATGAAAACGCCCCCACCACGCCCTAACTGCAATTTTCTTATAGAAACTGCTAACAATGTCGCTTTTTCCACAGAAAAGGCATGCCCGCGCAGAAAACTGAAAAGGAGTGCGTTGCCGCCTCGCCTCCTCGGTGGAAAGCGTAGTCACGGTTTGGGTTGCTTCATGATCTGTGTTATCGTGCCACATGGACAGTGCTGTGATGGGCCGCGAGTAGCGGTTAGAAGGATTTGCAGTAATTGTAGGTGGTTTCGTTATCAGTCAATGCGGTCAAGTGGCACAGCGAGTAGAGCGCTGACTTTGACATCTGTGCAGAGCCTGCTGATGCAGGTTCGAATCCCAGCAGGGCCAAACTCAGCCTTTCATCCTTCCGAGGTCGATAAATGAGCACCACACACTGTGGGTAATACTCAGATACCTGTGGGTTTGTAGTGCTATATAAAGGCCAAATTATTATTATTAGTCGTGTATTGTCACTGATCCAGTCCATGGTAGGAGTTCCGGTTTAGCTTCCCTAAAAGTGCCTCCAACATCTAGATGCCCAGCTCTGTGTACGGGTCAGCGGTCCTTATAAAAAAATGGGGCAGCAGCGGGTATACATAGAGCTATATATATATATATATCCCCTTGCTGTAGGTACACTGGCGTAGAAGGGGGCCCTGCTGCCACATGGATGGGGGGCCACTTTCTTTTTGAAAAGTTCGATGGCTCCCTCCCACCCCGTGACATGGAAACCTCCAGGTCATGGTTTGGAGGGAGCCCTATGACTTCAAAAAGAAAGAGCTTCTATTTGTAGTCACTTTGCCTTGTAGGTAGAGTAACTTCAAAAAGAGACTATTTGTTTTTGCAGTTAAAGCCCCCACCCCTCCATGACATGACATGACATGACATGGAGGCCTCCAGCTCATCTGCAATGACAGGAACAACCCTCGTTCCCTGGACTAACGGATTGAAAAAGCTAAGAAAATGTATTTTGTTTAAATGTGTGTGCATGTTAGTGTGTGCGTATATATAAAATTTAATGTGTGTGAATGCATGATGTATGGGTGGCTGCCTAGGTGCGCGTGTGTGAGTGTATGGTGAAAGAGTGCGTGTGTGTGCGCGTGCGTGTATGGTGAAAGAGTTTGTGTGTGTGCGCGTGTGTGTATGGTGAAAGTGTGTGTGTGTGTGTGTTGTGTGCGCGTGTGTGTGTGTGCGTGTGTGTGTGTGTGTGGTGAATGGTGTGTGTGCCTTTGTTTGCCTGGATTACTTATTGGTAATCTTCAGTACTCCTAAACCTACTCTTCCTTCCCAGGGCTTGTGTATGAGGCACTTTGCCTCTTACGCAAGTACTGGGACGAGGTAGAGGGACATGGGTGTAATGCCTGGCTTACTTACCTGTAATCTTCATTACTCCTAGTCCCACTCTTCCTTGTCCCAGTAATTACCTTTGAGGTAAGGTGCCTAATACGTAAGCACTGACCACGAGGAAGAGGGACATGGAGGTAATTCTGGATGTGGTCGTCTAGGTCAGCCCAGAGTTTGGCACAACCCATGAAATGATGCGGAGCTGGGGTGGGAGGGCCCTTAGCATGGCTTGCAGCGGGGCCCCTCAGCATAGCTTGCAGGGGGGGCCCTACAGCATAGGTGCCAGGTCACATGGGCCAAGGGGTCTCGAGCTCCACCAATAATTACTGCTCTGGAGCACATGGGGCTGGGACAGCTAACATTGAAGCCCCTTTGCGGCAGAGATGTATCAAAGATTGTCTAACAAGTTGTGCCTAAAGCTAATGTGGTTGGACCCACCGCAGTGACATTAACATCTATAAATGCTCACACACCGGTTCTGAGTGGGAATTTGCAGATTTTGGGTGGGCCTTGCCCGCTCAGGCCCCACCTTCTCTACGCCTCTGTTTGGCAGTTCTTACTAAGGTGCAGAGTGGTCACTGGGTTCTGCCTCCATTCTAACGAAGGGCTGTTTTAACATGCAGAGGGACTGTCCAAGCCAGGCCTTAAAGGCCGCAGGTCCTTTGCATTGCACCTGTCTTGCTTCTTTTAAGCAGCTGGTTTGGCATGCATGTCATTGCAGACCGCAGAGGAGACAAGTGTGGAATGGTGAGTGGGACTGGCCCTTTTCTGTGTGAGTTCACAGCTCCCCGGGACAGGCCCATTAGGATTTGAAAGCCCCCCAGTCTGCCCCAACTCCAAAGTAAAAACATCACAACATAAACAATGCAGACCAGTCTGTCTTGTGTCTGCTTAGATGACATGAGGACAACCTGCTCGCCATGTTTGCGGAATTACACATTTGTAATCAGGTCCTGCATAACAAGATGTGTGCCGCTGTAAAACAGTGGTTAAAAGACTTATGTGGCTCTTATGTGTCGTATGGTATCAGCCAGTCCTGGCTGCCAGGCTCACATCATATTGCATTCTGGTACTCGTAGGCAGACCTTAATAAAGTAGAAAACTACAAAGATAGAGGAATGCTAATTAGCATGCAGTAAAGAAGCTGGGGCTGGTCTGACTCTGCATATTTTTATTTTGAGAAAAATAGTGTGCAGTGATTTGTCTGCATTACAAGCTTTAGTGGGCTTTTAAAATGCTGATGGGGGGGGTCCTTCTTTCTGCCATTTTAATTTCCCTAGAGTAGTTCATGGCCAGAGCTTGTGATGCAGGGATGGTGAGAAAGCAGGCCAGGGAGGTCTTGTACAAAGGTTACTTTCCAATGAAGGCCTCCAAAGGAACCAAGTATGCCTAACACGAGGACCCAACCTTTCAGAAGAAGAGTCTATTTTGGCAACCAAGTGGTGGCAATCTGCATTTCCAAGCACATGCGCATTTGAATGGACTTTCACACTCCTTTTTGTAAACAAGCAATGGGGTGAACAAAAAAAGGTTAGAAACAAGGAAATTGAATGCTTTAAAGAATAAGGGTGAGCATGTTTAGCATGCGAGACTTTAAGTGCCACCACTGACCTGAAGCCACAGAAGCAAGCTCCCCGCAAGCAGAGGGTTTCCTATGCTGGCAGTCCGGCACTGGGCATTGATCTCCTCTTTCCCAGCACATTGCCCCTGCGCTACATGTGGGGTACCTTCCCCTTGCTGGAGTGCTGCCTCCCTCCCCAGACACTGAAAGGCGCCAGGGAAATCTGTACCGTGGCCACTCACAGAAGAAGCATCGCGTTTACAGCTCCTCCCTTATCTTGCTTCGGAGATCACAGAGAATGCCTACACCTGCTTCAGCCCCAGACCCCATCGTTACTCTATTTCTTCGTCATTATCATCTCTTGGGTGGCTGTCTTTCCATTCTCAGCTTAAAGTCTATTTCCTCTCTATGGTCTTTAAATCTCTATAATCTGATCCCCTCCTTACCATTGCTTTGCTCTCAGTCTCTTTTCTTTTGACTATGCCACGTCCTCCTTGTGCTCAGCCTACTTTCCGTTCCTTCTCTTTACTTGCTCCTTTAAATTGGAACGCTCTTGCCCTACGCTCTCTCTCTTCATATGCATTTTTTCACTCTGCTCTTAAAGCCGATCTTCTTTGTTGATTTCATGAAATTGTAACTGATTTTATTGTACAGTGATGTGATACTTGTACATTGCTTTGGTGTATAGCATTCAATAAATATAAAATTAATACAAACAATACCAGGCCTCCATGACAAGCATTCCTGACCTGATTGCTGCCCTTCAGTTACATGTAAATAAAAAATATAGCTACAATCATACGTTTTTGTACAACACGTTTCTGTAACATTTATATTTTGTCAGGTTGGTTTAGTATGTGATTTGTATACATTTAACGTAATTTCTGAAAAGCAAACCATTATTTTAGCCCACGAAAGCAAAACATTGGCACATATCAGTACCAACTAGAGCTGGTTAGATATGTGTTCATGTGCTTAAATTACAAACAGTGGTTAAGTGGGGAGGTCGGGATGTTACTGAGTGTGTGATCCTGGACAATCATGTAACCACAGTGTGCCTTATCAGACAGAATACGAGTCCCTTATAGTTATCTGGTTCAGAGCGTAAATGATCATGTAGATCTTAATGTCCAATTGGCAACGTCAAAGATTATGGCTTCTGGAAAGTAAACAGATTTTCATTGTTGGAAAATATTCACCATACATGTTTAATACATGTTTGTGGTTTCCAGTGTGTGGGTCACCTTGGGAATCTTGGTTGCAGTTGCTGTTAGCAATAGGTGAGAGTACTTCCAGCAAATTAAACTGAAGATGTTGCTACTTTCTCTATTATTCCATTTATTTATTATTACTGTGATTAGTTCACAATCACAATTCACAATTGCTTACTCTCTCCTATACACCACCATTCAACTGGAACACAGCAGTACTATGACACATTCGGTAAAGCTGTTCTCATACTAACATGACTCATCAAACTACCCATCATCCTAATAAAAGACAGCTAGCTAGCACACACCGGCTAGCTTAGGCGTCTCCTCAGGCCTAACGCAGCCAGAACTCAGTCTGGATGTCCACACTCCAGACTGAACACATTCAACTGATCTCCTCAGCACCAGACCGACCCCTAAGAAGCAGCTATCATGCAACAACCACACCAGCTGCACACATACCTGGTGCGCCCACGCACTTTACGACTCTCTCTCTCTCACCTGACTTGAACTGCAGTTCCCCAGGACGTTCCACCTACCAGCGCCTTGAGATCATACCAATGGTACATAAGGCGCTATACAAATGCAAAATAACATAACATAACAAAGAACTTTACACACGATTAGTAATAATCATAAAATTACAAATTGCAAAAACAGACATACAATCTCAAAGATCACAATTCCCAATTCCCATAACATTAACCAGACAATCTCACAATCTCACAGAATCACAAAAGCACACTGTCACAAAATCCCCAAATGCACGATATGGACATCACTTAACTATGAAGTCGGATATTTCTGGCCACCATAATATATCATTTGTGTTCGGTATTGAAATCGTCCAAATTCAATATTCAAAATTCTAATTCTACTTTCTATACGTTCAACTGTGAGCAAAATGAGCACGCACAAAAATAGAGAAGGCAGCAGCAAAAGACACTTCTGCAAAAGAAGCCTAGGGGATATTGGTCATTAATTTTATAATGTTGGGGTGATGTCACTAAGCCGGATTTGCGATACGGGGTGCACGCCAGAGTTTCAGCGTTGCGCCAGATCGTCTAGGAACTGCTCTGAAAAGACGGTTCACATTGCCCGAGAGAGGAGAAAGTATTCTATTCAAGCAATCATGCAGCGCTCTGAAGCCCAGGTGAATACATCCTGCATAGCTGGCTATTAACACGCAGGGTGCTATGGGGAGGTAAAGGGGGGGAACACACGGAATGGGGAAAACTCCAACTCCATGTATTCTGTTGTTTAGCTGAAAAAAAGAAACATGGCTGCCATCAGTGCCATGCAAAGGGAAGGCAGGATTCCGCGCAGAGTCCCATTTCCATTTCCTTTTCCAAGGCATGCGCTTTGCAGCGGGAGCAGGAGATTGGAGACTAGGTCTGCACAGTTCTGTGTTGAGGTCAGCTGGCGGACTCCAAGTGCAGGCCCACAAATAGGGCAGCAAGGGACCAGGCACCAGCTACTATCTTTGAACACAGGCTTGCATCCGTCAATAAAGCCTGCGATCATGCACGGCTAGTTAGCTGGTGTGAATGCCCTAGTTCAGGGATCTGCAACCTGTGGTTCTACTGGTGCTTTGAACTACAACTCCCATCAGTCATAACCAGTATAGTATACTGTGAGGGATCATGGGAGTTGTGGGCCAACACACCTGGAGAGCCGCAGGTTCCAGACCCATACTCTAGGTGTCCATCATAACGCGAGATCTGCCGGCTCTCCTTTCCATTTTGGTGATTTGACGTCACGGCTTGGGCCCCATCAATAAATGGGCAAAGTTGTTCCTCGCTCTTTTGAAGGCCTAACAGGGCAGAGTCCAGACAGAGCTGGGTTACGGCCTCACAGCTTGCAAGCCTGGTGACGCACAAGGAGGTATCACTCCTTACCGGTCGCACCTGCGCCAGCACGTTTGAAACAGCCAAGGCCCGGGGCAAGGTTGGGGAGCGGGACCGCGTGTTTGGAAATGCTGCATTGGTTAAAAGGGGTGTCGCTTGAAACTGAAGTTGTTCGTTATGCATGGGGAGTGTTGGTTGGTGGGGGGTATTGGCATGCTTTTGGAGTGGGTGTGCGTTATTTGTCTCCCCCAAGTACCTGCTGATGTGTTGTGTTGGTCTTGATGTAAATATTAAGTAAAACTGTGGCCTACATATTTCCAGCAATGACAAGCATTTGCAGACAGGTGGCGATTGGGCATCTTCATGGTGTTGGGGAATATGGGGGGTCCCTTAAACTAGACAAGTTATTATGGTAGGGACTTCCTCCAAAAGAGCAAGAGCTGTGGCGGCAACATAGTATTCGGTAAAGGGGATTCTGACACTGCCTCTCTGGCCAGGTCACCGGGCAAGGGCTTTGATCTCAAACTGCTTGACAGTTTTTAGAGTGACTGCGTTCCTCCTTCGTTTCACAATTTCCAGGGGTACTGAACATATCCCTACCCTGTTATATCCCACCACCCTTGATGAAATACTCTGCCTTGCAGAATATATACTCGTTTTCGGTGGTGCCCAGGGAGTGACTACTCATGCCCAGGGATACCGCAACCATGTACTACCTCCTTTGCTCCACTTCCCACCTCAACAACCGAAATAGCACAACATTGCAACTCATGCCAAATTATCATGCGCCCTTCAGCCCTCAAATTATTAAAAATCAAATGCATCTTCTAGTTGCCTGTGCGCTTCTCTTGCTACCTCGCCTCAATGCAACAACTGTCAGCTAGAGTCCTCAGCCCGTACTATAAAAAGCCAAGTGTCATGGAGTAGGTATCCGCTCGAGGCTCTACCCGCACTTGAGCTCACGCGTCCCATTTCAAGATGGCCAAGGTGTATGCCCATGTCAGGTACAGCAGCGTGTCAGACCTGGAAGCATAAGGAGGTCACTGACGCATCTCAACACTCTTCCATCATTCGAGTGGATGCTCCTCTCCTTGCCCGTTTCATGCTCTATGCTCTCTGAAACACTTGGTAACCCTATCAAAGTGCTCCACAGAGGACTAGCAGGTTACTATGTTTCGGCTAGTGAGATTTACTTTCAAAGTCTTCATCAGGACACTTTAGAGTAAAACATAAATAAGCTCAGGCTAAAATAGAAACGCGGACTGGTTTTGTCATGTAATCATTATACCAGTATTTTTTAAAGCCACTGGCTTCCTCAAGTTAATCGAAGTGCATGCTTCTCACGGACGGGGATAGAACGCTAATAATTGAGCTATGCAGCCACCAATTTCAAGGTTAGAGAAATTGGCGACTGTGTCCAGGAAGAGGGTTGGGAATGTTTCCATCTGGGGAAAAAACAAGTCAGGCGTGCCTGTATTATTTCAGGTCTGCACTGTGAATACTTCCTGTAGATTGAGCGCTGTATACTTGTGCAACAATACTGAACTCTGTAGTGGGGTAAGCGGCAGAAGAGAGAACGTGCAGCGAAATGGTCCATGAAGGAGATGCCAGTGCACAGGTGCAAGAGGGAGAACAATATGTTCCATCCTACTGCTGGTGTCTTTTAAAATCTAAGTGGAACAACTATGGGATGTGGTGGCCACCTCAGCCGTCTCCTCCCTCCACCAGTAAGCTGAGGACTCCCCGCCATTTTCTCCTAGCGTGGCATCTGCGGCTGATGTCATTCGTCTTTCGGAATGCCGTTGTGGCATCAAGGATTGTATGTCTTTCCACTTCTTTGTGCTCAATCCTGAAAAGGCGAACATTGCTCCTTCCACTTTTCCAACTCCTGTTCAAAATTGCCATTCAGGACTCTTGTAACTTGGCATCCGTCCGACACACATCCCCACCGAAAAGTCCATGGCCCACACTGCCACGATTAGAATATATGCCTTTACCTAGTTGCTCCAGTCAGGCGGATCGCACCTTGCCTTCCATAGGCCTATCAGATTTCTAGGCTATCGCCCAGGTCCTGTAGCTGTCCAGGATGGACGGCATGATGATATGATATGATATGATATGGCATTTCTAACGCGCCTATACACAAGTGTTGCATTGTGGTTGGCCTGCCAGAGGTCCCTTTAGTCTTTCTTCAGATCTTCACACTGTGACTAGTCTGATTACTTGCTTGTGGAAATGTGTCAAACCATCCCTCTATTGCTCCCCCTAACTTTCTCTCCCAATCCCCCAGATTCTCCCTCTCCAAGAGTCACTCTCTCTCTCCCAGACGCGCTCTTGCCCGGACTCTTTCTCCCTATCTATCCCCATGGCTCACTCTCCCTATCCCCTCAACTCTTTCTTTCTCTCTCTACCGGCCAATGCTCAACTTCATTTCAGCAGGATCAATGCCAGTGATTATCAATACAGATATGTACTGCCAGGGCTTTAAGTGAACCGGGGCTGAGCCCTTGCAGTCTCCCAAAACCTCCACTGAGCCAGGGCTCACTCTACCGCAGACAGCCCTGACATCCATGTGCGGGTTTCGACCTGTACACTGCTGGTGAGTAGTGAGTGTCACATTGTACTGTGCTATACCGTAGGTGTTGGATTTCTTTTGTTTCACGCAATAGAATGTGTAAAGCAGTCTATTTAATGAAAAAGAAATAGCAATTTGAAGGTGCTGCATTTCTTTTGTTTCATTCAATAGACTGCTTGACACAAAGACTGTTACAGGCTATATTGAATTAAACAAAAGCAATTGGACACCTACGAAATAGCACAGTGCTATGCGACACTGGTTTGTAAACAGCAGGGCTCTGGTTCCAATCCCCAGCACCTATTTTCTAAATATCTACTGCAATGTATGTACCATTTATATGACCATATGTAATGCCTGTATATTTATGCTTGTGTAACTTGTAAGATTAGCACTGAGTTGCCTCAGGGTTCGGCTGCGCTTTACAAATAAATAAAATACAAATACCAGAAAATTAAAAAAAGCAAATGTTGTTTATTGTCCTGCTCTGGGGATTCGAACCAGAGGCTTGGCAGTGACAAGCCAGCGTCACACCGCACTGTGCTATTTCTGAGACGCTGTATTATTTTGTTTCATTGAACAGACTTCTTGACAAATAAAGCCATGTGAATCAATCTATTATAATTATAATTGGTTATTTCTAACACGCGTAATACCCAGCGCGGACCCGGGGATCGAACCTGTGTTGCTCTGCATCGTCTTCCATCCAAGGCGAGCGCATTGCCCCTGAGCTATCCTCCCAAGACATTAAATGAAACAAAAGAAATTGAGCACCAATGAAATAGCACAGTGTAATGCGACACCGGCAGTAACCAATTTTTCTTTTCTTTTTTTATTGGCCCGTGCTGGGGACACTTCAGGACACGCCCATTACTGATGCCCCATACCCTTGTTGCAGCCCTCCTCTATTTCTTACCCCACTTAAAGCCCTGTGTATTGGCCTTCCAACTGGCCAGCCAGAGAAAGAGGCCACCCTGTGTCATGATCTCCTGAGCCTTTCAATAAGGGGGAAAGACACGGGGACAATTATGCCCCCACCCCCTACTTTACATCTGGAAACACAAGGCATCCTTTACTGGCAAAGGACTTCCTTCAGGGTCCCAGTTTTAAATGGAGAGGGGACGGGAAGAGCGTATCGGAGGGACAGATGCTACTGCCATCGGCAGTGGTCGAAGTGGGCGTGAGCGGTTGAGAGCGGTGCTCCTCTACTTTTTTAAATGACCTTTTACAGCTCCTATACTTTTATTTTAAAAAGAAACCGTTCCGGAATGGTTTCGTTTTAAAATAAAAGTGTAGGAAGAAATTGAAACCTTCACTTTCAGTGCAATGCACTGAACGTTCCCTTAAACAGCAGGTGCAAATGTTTGGGGGGTGTATTGTGTATGGGAGGGGTCGTGGCAATCGGGTTTGTGGGGACTGGGTTCAGGCCAGCAGGGAACATAGTTCCACTACTTCTTTTCTTACACTTCGACCACTAGCCAGACCTCTGCCCTCCGACCCATAAACTCTCGAAGGGCCTCTGTAGAGCACTAAGTCTGGCCGCTTCAGAGTGCTACTATTTCAATGTGCCCTGTTGATGGCGGCCTTAGATTTCCAGAGACTTCGAGCCTGGAGATTGAGTGACCCGGGGTTCCTCCACTCTCCGAGCACTAGTGACAAAGGCATCTAACATCCGGCCAAGACGTCTAAAGGCAGGAGAGGTGCCCTAGTGGCTAGAGTGCCTACGCCGGACTTGCCCACCCGGCCCCACCGATGGTGGCCAGATCTGGATCATCCAAGTGATATGCTTGCCCCAAGAATTGCTATGAAAATGCCCCCTATCACACAAGCATTATATAAAAAGACTTTGCTTTTACGTGTCCACTGCCACGTGTCGAAGATAGCCAGGGGGAAGCGAACAAACCCAGATGCGCCAGGCGTCGAGCCAGAAGCACAGCCACGTGGGCGCAGACATCTGGAGCAGCGCAAAGGCTTCTGGTGTACTGTAGAGTCACTTCCGCCTGGAATATTTACTGCATGTGTCATTAGCTTGGCTTCTCACTCCCCGGCTATCAACAGCGCAGGAGATACTAAAAGTCTACGTGGTTGAGAGACAAGTGGAAGCCACACGAACCCACACCCAATTGCGGCGGGAGTCCTACTGTGTAGCTTCAGTGTCCTTCAGACCCAGAAGCGCAAAGGGCCAGTATGTTCGTCCTATTTGCACAGGAATTCATAATAGGCCAGCAGTTATATGTGCACTGCTACATTTATTTGTGAAAAAACACGGCAGCTTCACAGAGACACTCTCCCAACTGCAGTCAATTCACAAAATGCTCAATCTGTACCCACGATATTTAAACAAACGGCCACGGCTAGTACCAGATTTAAAAAATCACCACCTCTCTAGGCCCTCATTAGTGGCCTGGTGGCTGCAAGCAGCCAATCAGAAGCTTCTGATGGTGGCTTTATTAGCCAGTAGATCAGTGGCCGTAGTGTAGATACAAAAGTAGTGGCACTGCGATCCCACCCGCCCACCGCGTTCCATGCAGACCCCACACTCACCGCCAACTCCCCACCTGCAACTCGAACCCCATACTTGAGTCCTGCTGTTGCAACCGTTCTATCAAGGCTAAAGAAAACACAGTGAAACACAATGCATTTAAATGTTCCCTATTAGTGTCCATCATTGTCCCCCAAAGCATGCAGTTTTGTGCCCCCTCCCCTTTCCAAACACCCACCATTAAGGGACATGCTCAGGACTATAGCCGTAGATACACCCTGCCAATTACTGCACAGACTCGTCTGTCTGCAGCAATGACAGAGGAAGATCACAGCCCAGCAGGGCTCTTCGGCTGGTGATGGGCATGATGTCTGTGCCAAGCAGTCCATTCACATAAACCACCTGAATCCATCCCCCTGCAACATAGCGCAGTGAGGTGCGACACTGGACACCAGTCCCTGGTTCAAATCTCCGGTAGGGGAGATGTATACAAGACAAAAAATCAATGTGCACGTCCGAGGGCGGTGCTCCGTGTGACTTTACGATAAAGGGTTTGCCTGAATGGTTCCCACCCACTTGGTCCTCTGCAGTATATGCCTGGCTGTTTCCCAAACAAGAAGTTAGTGGAACACGCCTATTTCACCTGGCTTCGCCCTCTCCCCTTCCCCCGCCCTCCACTCACGTCAAACACCCTTAAATAACCTCTCTTGTAGGATACTCCATTTGAAGCTGCGCTTACTGGCCTCCTCGACTCTGCATCCTGTTCCTAGCCAGCTCCAGTGTCAACAAGAAAATGTAAGGCGGGCTCTAACAGAGCCCTCGGCCCCATTGAATTGCAGTTTTTTTTCACCTGCAAATTATATGTGTTTTGCACAGGGGTGCTGCTGGCGATAAACGCTGACGTGGCGGGCTGTATTGGCCAGTAACGGCCCATGGGCCTTTGTAACGGCACTCACTGCTCTCTGTGCCATTAATTAATGCTAGCAGGCCTTTATGGGCTGGTAAAGCTCACCACCTCAGGTGTTATCACCATATTGGCGCCACTAGAACCAAGGGAAGCACAGACTGTCAAAACCCGAGCAAATAAAGTCGGTTGTATTGGAGGGGCCGTCTCATGCTTACAGAAAAGTCATTAAAATGCAACACGAAAATATCTAGCACGCGATTGAGCGCCTCCACTGCAGAACCAAGGGATCGAACCCATCGACTGAATGATACTTACCTGGACTTTCATGTAAAAATTAAACACCAAATGAGTGATAATGCCCTGATTTGAAAAAGGCTGGTTTTTAAGCCGAAACACGTGTCATAAGAAAGGGCAATCGTTTAAATAAAACCAACACTTGGTTTTTTGATTTACCAATTGGCGCGGTCTCGTTTCATAATATTACCAATTTTTGTGGTTTTGAGTGGCTTTCCAACTGCAACTCAGTGAGACGCGACACACTAGAAACACCAACAGAACGAAATATTTTCTTCTTTCTTGGCATATTTTTGTCGCCCCAAACCATACCTACCAAGCCACATCATTTATTTTCCTACCAAAATATCTGAAACTAGATACACCATTTAAAAAATGCCTTCACTATAGACTGGGATAAAAAAGCCGAGGGACAGAGTGCCGCCCACTAATACATGTTTTAAATACCTAACAGATCATGCTCTACTTACTACAAAAACAAGGTCACTATGCCCCGCGACACGAGCACATGTGTGGCGCTAGCCAAATGGACCCCCACATACCACAGCCCGGGCCACAACACACAGTCCCACGCTAATGCCTACAAGTGAGATACACCACCTACACAGGGACATAATGAAACCAGCATGGTCAATGCCAATGAGTTTTTAGTGTCAAATGTCATGCACCCTCAAATGCCCCCCAAAACCTCCTGCTATGACTAAAGGGCAGCATTAAAATGCACACCGAACCAGGCGATAAGATACGCACTTCAATCACTAGCGCATAACAATGCCTGTTCTGCGAAGGCGGGACTTCCGGGACAGTTTAAATTACACTGAGAACAGATGCAACGACATGCAACTAAGACAGACACGGAATATCCACCTGCCAGCAAATCACACTGCTCCAAGCAAGCGAGGGAATAATAGGCACCATATCACCCGAGCTGCACACGTGTATTCAACCACATTTGCCATGTACAGCAATCGTTTGTGCTCTGTGGACACCTGCTCAAACATCTAATAACCAATGGCAAAGCCAACCGTTTTGTCGTTTGTGCAAGCATGGCATGAAATTAGCCAACCCCTCAGGGCACTGCCTCATGATAAGATGGCAACAGCTGGCAAACAGTGCGAGTGCCCGGGCATATGATATCAGTGCCTATGAATTGCCTAATTCCTAAACAAGAGCCAAAACTGTAGGCTTCACCAATGCCTGACAGGAAATGAGTGCAAGGAACAGATTCAAAGACACAAATATTACTTGTAAATCAAATGGCTGAAGGTACACTTGGTAAAGTCATTTCTATTAAAGCAGGAGCCGATTTACAGCTGCAATTCAGCCATTACCCGTCAGAAGACTGGTCAGAAATCTAACACTGGCAGCCCCGTAGCAGCGTATTGCTTGGTGTTGTTCACGTTCCCATTGGATAATGATCCGCGTTCATTGTTTTTTCTTTTCAAGATGGCGGCGTTCCGCGTGTGAGAACGAGCAGAACTCCGCCATCCTGAAAACTTGAAAAGAAAAAAACAAAAAATGCAGAAGCATACATTTGTGTTAAGATATCCAACATACAGATGAAATTGGAATACATATACGAAATATAAAGGAAATATTGAATGACTGATACAATTCTCCATATGAGGGGCCGCTTAATTATTCACGATTAAAATAAAACAAGATATAAATATTCATATAAGGGATCACTAATACATTGCGATTAAAATCTGACGAACATATGTGATATTGACATATGGGAACTATACTGGAATGGAGCACTATGGATATGATGCAGAATGTTTATAACCATTAGGGTCCCTATTGTTGAATGAAAACAATTATTTGTGGGAAACACGCAACTGAAAATTGCTCACAGTTAGACTTGGGCGAATTTAACTGCAGTGAAAAGAATGTGATCAACATTTGATAACCAATATAAAAAGCTGTTAACTTGATGAAACCATATGAATTTAACGGACGGTTTTGCCTTGAGAAAGCCCACATTGGGTGAAACATATGCCCGTGCCCCTTTAGGTTGATGTTGGCATATTGTAAAATTAGGTATTTGGGAAGTCTACACTTTTTCACCAATTCCACAAGCAAAACCTTTTGTAATAAACAAGAAAAATATTTTCTTTCAAATTTGAATTGGTTAGAAACTCATACTTGTTTGAAAACACAAGACTCTGCGCATATTACCACTGTATGTTATTATTGCTACAGTAGGCCTTCTCCTCCGATGTCCCCAGTAAGTGAAACAGAATAGGGGCTCCATGCAAAGCGCCCAGTTTGATTTTGCCGACAGATTTAGTTTTTTTTAAAGATCCAAACCCCCATCAGTTCCTGGATCTGTTAAGGGTCCGAATAGCATTAATAATCGTGCAGTGGAGCGTACTGGCTCAATAATGGAAAGCACAAGCCCTCGCATAGGTCCCCGCTTTGCTCAGGTATACCGTGGCTCGGGCGGGCTGGCAGGCCATTACCTGCCAAGCCTGGCCCACCACACGGTAATTAACATTATAATAATGTTTTATTAAAAAAGTCATGACCGAGTCCTTGTGCTTCCCAATCTCTGCTATTACCCAATTTAATGGTAATACAGATCACGCAAGGATAAAGGGTTAAGACGCCATGCCAGGATCTAAGGTTGACATGTTCAGGCTTGCAGCATGACAGAGGCAAGTGCCTAACACGTGACCCATCCTCCTGGGTAATGAACAGCACTGTGGTATAGTGATTAATTTTACTGGTAGCACGCTGGAATATTTATGCAGGACCTAGCACTCAAGAAATACTGCAGCAGCGCCCAGTCTCACATTGGCCGCACAGGTTTGAAACACTTGTACTATAATCTAGCAGTACATAAGAACTGTCTCTTTCGCACCGAGCTTGTAATCAGGGTCAGACCGGGGCATAAAATTGTCTCCGGCACCAATGAAAAAGTGGCCGACAATTGCAAATGGCAATTCACTCCTTTTGTGACAGACTTTTCAATAGTACCCAGGGGGAGTAAAAAAAATGTGATGCAAATTGTGCAATTGATAGAATATTTATTCAGCAACAGTGGTCAAAACTACTAGCTGCATTAGTGAAGTAAATCATCAAACTGGCCCCAAAAAACTGGTCCACAATAGCATTTTCCAGTTTTGGTTCGGGCATTGCCTTATAGGCCAGTTCGAGCCTGCTTGTAATATATATTTAGAAAGCGCGTGTTAAAAGGCAGCATTTGGTTTCATATTTTTGTTGTTGTTGAAAGAAAGGCTCACGTATCTTTCCACTCCCGCAGGGTCAGGGTGATAACCCTTGCGTTATTGGTGGAATGTCGTCGCTGGTGTCCTTCAAAGACCGCCCTGGGTGACCCCGCGAGGGCGCCGTCTCTGGGGGCAGCGCGCGCCGTCACTCAGGCCTGTGGGCTGCGCGCGCAGCCAGCGCGAGGCGGGCGCTTCTTGGTCAGGAATGCGCCTGTCAATCACCCGCTCTATTCTTGGCTCCCCTGCGCAGGTGCCTCTGGGAAGCGGGCGCGGCGCGAGGCGACTGAAGGGGCTCGAGCCTGCGTGCCCTTGAGCCTGACAACACGTGGCCTGGATGGCTGCCGCTGCCCGTCACATGACATGCAGCCTCCTAATCCCAGCGCCACTCACACTCGGAAATCCGGAGAGCAGGGCGGAAGCCCTCCTCCCGGAGTCTGGCACAGACAGATACAAATGATCGCATTGCCACCTTTTATATAGCGCCAATTTCCGCACTCCACCCACGCCCAAGCTCTGTAATAGAGGTTATTTTGTCACCCAATTAAAGGGTACTTCTTTTTTAACCTTGAAATCCGTTTCCAAGCAGTCTGAACACCGACATCTGGTACCAGTGCTTAACTACTTGTGCAATGTTGCCTTCAACCAGGCTTGGTCTTAGTGGGGGACGAGCCGGTGGACCGCCCGAAGGCGCCCGGCCCCCTGGTGTGCCTTTAGCCCCCCCGTGCCAGCCTTGAAAGACTCCCCCGAGCTGGCGTTGTGGGAGAAGGCGCGCTGTTGCTGTTGGATGCGTCCTCGGCGGCGGGTGCATTTGGTGACAGGGGTGCTCAGCACCCTATTGTTATACGGTGCGCCCCTCCGCCGCAGGCGCTTTCATAGCAAAAGGAACCATTAGCCCCCAACCGCGCCAGCTTGGGGGAGTCTTTTAAGCTCTCCCCCGAACTGGCGTGTTGGCAGAAGGCGTGGCAGGTGCCTCATTGTTGTTGCATGCGCTTGCTGCGGTGGACCGCATTTAACAACAATAGGGTGCTGATGCACCCATTCATATCATTACCTCCTCGCCGAAGCGAGGAGGTAATAAATAAATAAAGTGGCACACCCTGGCTCCGCCCTGCTGGGACGGGGGGGGCGCAAATTCGCCCAAGGCGCTGCTGCCCCAAAGGCCGGCCCTGCCTTCAATGCCACATTAAATCAAAACCTCCTCGCAGGCTGAGCTGTTGAAAGGCATTACTATTAACCAAACGCTGTATACAACAATTAGAAGGGTGAAAGGCTGAGTACATCCAAGAAAGATTTCAATCTGTAGTTTTCAGGTTGCCTGCATGTTTGTGCTTTTGCAGCTGATATATCCACCCACTGACTGAGCTATCTTAACAGCAAAATAAATTATTAGCGTGCATATCTGTCCCCGCACCATACACTCCCACTCTGCTAATCATTGCTTTGCAATGTACTGAGGGTAGCCAAGGTATTGTACTTAAGAGATTTCTCAAGGATTGCCAATGTATTGCACTGTGAAGTTTAGCCTATACATAACAACTTAGAAGTACTGAGATGGTAGCCAAGGTATTGCACTTCGAATTTTTTTTGAGTAGCCAATGTACTAACCGCCCCCACTCCTGCGCCTCTCCCACACAGAGGCGTAGCCCGGTTTCTCTAACAAGTGGGGCCTGAAGCTAATGTAGATGGGCCCACCGCAGTGACATTAACATCTGTAAATGACCACACAGCGCTGCTGTGGGGGCATTTACAGATTTTGGGTGGGCCTTGCCCACTCAGGCCATACCCGGTCTATGCCTCTGCTCCCCCATACCTCCCAAGTACCACACACGCCTATGGGCCAGCCAAATTACACATAATACACACATCCAACATAACAAACCAAACATCAAACAATCACTGATACTGGGCCTTGGCCAACTGGATAAAACAAGCCAGTGCACACAATTAAAGTCGCTCACACAGGTAGCCAGTTTCTCCTGGTTCCTCTATCACCAACGGAAAAGCACATCTTCAATCCTATAGCTCCTCCTTCACTAACCCCCTCCCCTCTTTCTTACATTTTTACAGAGCCACGTGAGCACCTGAGACTATGCCTATCGTAACAGTGCGCGGTATAAGTCAACTTAACATAACTTATATATTGCCCCATCCGTGGGCCTGCAGGCATGACTGATATAGCTGCCAAGTTGCCCTGTGCTATGCGCCACACCTCGGGCCGTCCTAGTTTTACTATTGTATTATGGGACTTGTAGTTTTGCTTTCCCCATTTTAAGTATGAGCCTAAAATTCCCAGAATGCCATGGAAAAACAGGTTTGACTCGTGGTGTGACACATGGCACAGCATCTGGTAGGTGCACAGGTATGGGTCTGCTGTGGGAAGGGGGCGAGAGGCTTCTGTGACAGGGAAGGTTCACTCCTGCTTCTCTATTACCTTGGCTTTCAGGCCTACAAAGTGACCGAGTTATGTCTCAGAGTGAATAAACCACATTATCAATGTTACATGAAAGGCCACATACTGCTGGTCATGCAGCGCCATAGAGGGCTGTAACCTAAAATCGTGATTGCTCAGTGGGCCGAGCACCTGATTCTGGGATTTGCATATAAGTTGCATGTCAAAGAATCGACTTCACACTTTCTTCGTCTGAGTTCAATAAAAGGATTGCGTCCGATGAATCAGTTTAAAGAGGCTGTTCGATTATCACAGGTCAATTTATTACATTTTTATGAATTAAACTGTTTTATAAATGGCACTTTAAGCAACATGAGCTTGTTTTGTAGAAGCATCGAAGATGCACCAGTAACATCCAGCTTGACAACAAAATGGCACACATAGAGGTTACTCAAATGGGGGCTGTGTTTCATGGGGTCCTATGGAACATGGCCTCCAACTGTATATCTGAAACCTCTACCAATTCTGTAGAGTGCTCGTTGGACGCTGGCCGCGACAGCTTTGATAGCACATTTGCAGAAATTAGAACGTCACAGAGCGTATCAGCACAGTTAAAGGTCAAGGAGGAATTCTGGTTAGAGGGCCAGAAATGAACCAGTCACTCGATTTGTACATGTACACATCCCAGGAGTAGAGAGCACTCCAAAAACATCTCATAACCCACCTCTGGCAGAATGCCACCTACGAAGTTGTGCTATCTTGTTTATTTTTTGCTATGCATTATGATTCTGGTGTTCGCTCATTGAAAGTGAGCTCCGCTAAACAGACCTCACTTTCCAATGCTCAACGAAAAAAAACAAGAAGTTTGGGACACACCACACGTGTAACCCTTCTGGATCTGGTCTCCTGACACACCATTGGCTGCAATTTCATTTGGCAACATTGCAGCTACAGAGTAACGCGCATTCCGGAACAGCCTGCTGGAATCCCATTAGTTCAAACAGCCACGAGCTGCCTTTAACGGTGGGCACCCATGACTCAACTGTAATTGTATAGCCTCATGGCCTGGTTGCAGTACTTTATTTAAATAGAACACTATAGCTAGCTTGCTATAGGGACCGATGAGGAGATAGAGTAACAGCTACCATAACCCATCTGATGTCATTTTAATATCAGCTAGTTTCCTGGCTGGAACACTGGCAGTTGCCACAGCACTTGTATTGCTGTCTTGGGATGGGGGTTTGCACCCACACTGATGTTGGGCCCAGCCCTTGATGCCCGTTGTTCTCTGCTGGGACGGGTTGACACCTTCTCAGATGGACGGGACAGACCCCCAGGGCTGAGAGTGAGAAATGGGTACTTCAAGGAGATGTCCAACAGAAAGGGCAAGACAACAACAGGAGGATAATTATTGGAGTGCTTTTGATCGCACACAGACAGGGGAAGGAGTGGGACATAAAGGGTAGCCGAGGAAGGGATCAGTAGAATGACAGAACACGCCCCCCCCTCCATCTTGAAAATACTTAGGCCACACTTCCTTTCTGTGACCTCTCCTAACTTCCTACAGGCAAGGCACTCTGGGAGCTTACACCAGAAAGTGAATCCCCCTTTGCAGCAGCAGGGATTGCCCCTCGTAAAAAGCTTGGAAGGGACCAATCCCTTGTGGCAAAAGGACTATAAAAAGGTTACACCCCCCTTTAATGGGCTCTTCTTTGAATAGAACTTGCTCAGGAACCATTCCCGAGATTTCATTACTCAAGCCTTGTTGGGGTGAAGACTGTGCACCACCTTCAGCCATTGGGGTGAAGATAATGATGTCCTAGGAGGGTGCAGACCTTCCCCCTAGCAGCTCCAGTGGAACATGTCAAGCAACCTCTGTTGGAAAGCCTGTCTGCTGTTGAAACACTGGCACTAGGACTCTGCCTGCTGAAGTGGCAAACCTTCAAGTGTCCTTGGCCACCTTCCTGGCTTGGAAGGGCATAAGATGGACTCCACTTTCCCCAGGGACCCCGGACAGGGTCCAACAGTACCAAAGGACCAAATAAAGCTGCTTATGGATCTCCCCACATCACCAAAATGATGCTGCTAGCGCCTTCACCTTTCTGCATCGATTGCTTGGAGAGCCTCCTTTCCATTTCCAGCTAAAGCCCTGCCACCTGTGGGCATTCCATTGCAGATACATGGGAAAACCCTAACCCACTTTAGTTTGTCCCTGCTCCTGGACCTTTCGATAGGTAAAATCCTCCTTTTCATTGTTAGATAAAGCCCTGATACCTACAAGTGTGTATCTCTTTCCCCAGGCGGAAATCCTTGAAAGCTTATTTGCATGATATGATATGATAAGTTATTTATAACACGCTTAATACCCAGAGGTTTGTAAGCGCGGACCCGGGGTTCGAACCTATGTTGCTCCGTGTCGACTTGATTCCAAGGTGAGCACGTTGCCCCTGAGCTATCCTCCCGAGGCAGGAGGATTCCACAGGCTCTGTTGGTTCGCCACACACCGTACAAGCAGCCACCACAACATGCACCGTTGAAAGGAGAGATGCGAAATAGCTATCATTGTACATTCCCACGCACAGAAGCAGGAGTTAGTGTACAAGGTCGTGAGCCTTGTCAGAGAGGGGGGGGGAGAGAGAGAGATAGGGGGACCCCAGTTTCTGAAACCTGCTCAGGTGCCATGCCTCTTATTAATGGTACCACCCTCCTTTGCAAAATAGCTCCCAGCACTTTTTCTGGCCAGTGGTGTTTTTAATTTTTTTTTTTAATCCTTTCTAGAAACACAACTCCCACAATACCCCTGGGAGCAGCCCAAATAACTCAGACAGGAAGTAAACAAACACAAAACCTGAAATGCAGCAATTAATACAGAATATGAACCAACACCATAACCCAACAGCATTCAGCGCCTCAGAAAAGTAAATAATGTACTACAACCACCGAAAAAATGAACTTCCGGTCTCCAACACCATGCTGTAAAAAGGGAAGAGGCAAAAGGAGAGGCTTAGAGGGTCTCACCTGTGTAATCCATCTCCTGGGAAAAGAGAGGCACCAATTGGTTCCTAGAGTCAGGTGAGGGCTGCAGCCAATGGCAGGGGCAAAGGGAGGCAGAACCACCAGCAACACAGCATAAAAGGAGACAACGGCAAGGCAGAGGGTGGGTTGTTCAGGTGAGGCCATAGGAGGCAGAGGTAAACCGAGAGAACAGGTGGAGAAAGGACGGTGCAGGTTCGCAATGAGGTAGATTACTCGGGCAGTTTGCAAGGAGAATTATTTGTAAGGAAAAGCAGTACCAGTTTGTGAGTGCGGCAGTGAGTCGGAGAGTGTTTGTGAAGGTGGGGGTAGTAGTAGGGGAAGGGTGGGAGATAGGAGTAGGGCAGTGAGAATCGTAGTGAGAGGGCTTTGGGAGAGAGTGAGGATAGTAGAGAGTGGTATAGGGACGGGGTGTGGGGAGAAGGGTGCAGGAGAGACGAGGGAGAGGGTGCGTATATTGAGAGAGTGAACAGGGCACTATGTCCCTGGACGGATGAGCAGTGCACCATATCCCGGAGTATAGGAGAGTAGCAGTAGTGGGGAGAGGAGTAGTATTGTGGAGAGGGAAGATTAGCAGAAGCTGTGCAGAGAGGGGAGAGTAGTAGTGGTGTAGAAACAGAAGAATAATAGAGATGCGGGGAAGGGAGAGTAGAAGGAGAGGGGAGAATAGTAGTGGTGTAGAGACAGAAGAATAGTAGGGATGCAGAGAAGGGAGAGTAGAAGGAGAGGGGAGAGTAGTAGTGGTTTAGAGACAGAAGAATAGTAGAGATGCGGAGAAGGGAGAGTAGAAGGAGAGGGGAGAGTAGTAGTGGTGTAGAGACAGAAGAATAGTAGAGGTGCAGAGAAGGGAGAGTAGAAGGAGAAGGGAGAGTAGTAGTGGTGTAGAGACAGAAGAATAGTAGAGATGCGGAGAAGGGAGAGTAGAAGGAGAGGGGAGATTAGTAGCGTGAAGAGGGGAGAGTATTAGGGGTGCAGAGAGGAGAGAGTAGTAGTGGTGTAGAGACAGAAGAATATTAGAGATGCGGAGAAGGGAGAGTAGAAGGAGAGGGGAGATTAGTAGTGCGAAGAGGGGAGAGTATTAGGGGTGCAGATAGGAGAGAGTAGTAGGAGAGGGGAGAGTAGTAGTAGTGAGATGAGGGGAGAGTAGTAGAGGTGCAGAGATGGGAGAATAGTAGAGGTGTGAAAAGGGGAGAGTAGTGGTGAACAAGATCAGATGGTGGAGGTAAGAAGTGAAAGAGAGAGACAGGAGAGTGTTTGTGAAGGTGGCGTCGGCGACTATTGGCCGGAGGAACACTGGAAGGAATGAGAAGGAAGTGTCAGGGAGTGTGAGGAGAGACAGTAGGCGGAGTAGGAGGGAGGAGAATAGGACGAGAAAAGGAAGAGCAACATCCAATATAGGGAGAGGAACAGTAGGGCCGGGAAGGAAGACAGAGTGGGGCTTGAGCGTCTGTAAGGTACAACTCTATTAATTTCGAACTAACATGGATAGCGTAGGGCCAGTCTAGGAAGTCCTGAGAGAGCCTTGGCAGACGTGGCACTAGCCTTTAGGCTCTCGTCAAGAAGGGAGACTTTAGCATACGGAGACAGACACCACTCTATCTACTAACCTGGGCTGGGGCCGCCTGGGTTAGGGGCCAGGGCCATCTGGGTTAGGGGCCAGAGACATCTGGGTTAGGTGCCAGGGACGCCTGGGTTAGGGGCCTGGGCCGTCTGGGTTAGGGGCCAGGGACGCCTGGGTTAGGGGCCAGGGTCGTCTGGGTTAGGGGCTAGGGACGCCTGGGTTAGGGGCCAGGGAGGCCTGGGTTAGGGGCCAGGGCCGTCTGGGTTAGGGGCCAGGGCCGTCTGGGTTAGGTGCCAGGGACACCTGTGTTAGGGGCCAGGGCCGTCTGGGTTAGGGGCCAGGGATGCCTGGATTAGGGGCCAGGGACAAATGGGTTAGGGGCCAGGGACAGATGGGTTAGGGGCCAGGGCCGGCTGGGTTAGGGGCCAGGGACGCCTGGGTTAGGTGCCAGGGACACCTGTGTTAGGGGCCAGGGACGCCTGGGTTAGGGGCCAGGGCCGTCTGGGTTAGGTGCCAGGGACACCTGTGTTAGGGGCCAGGGCCGTCTGGGTTAGGGGCCAGGGACGCCTGGATTAGGGGCCAGGGACAGATGGGTTAGGGGCCAGGGACAGATGGGTTAGGGGCCAGGGCCGGCTGGGTTAGGTGCCAGGGATGCCTGGGTTAGGGGCCAGGGACGCCTGGGTTAGGGGCCAGGGACGCCTGGGTTAGGGGCCAGGGACGGCTGGGTTAGGTGCCAGGGATGCCTGGGTTAGGGGCCAGGGACGGATGGGTTAGGGGCCAGGGACGGATGGGTTAGGGGCCAGGGACGGATGGGTTAGGGGCCAGGGACAGCTGGGTTAGGGGTCAGAGCCGTTTGGGTTAGGGGCCAGAGACGTCTGGGTTAGGTGCCAGGGACGCCTTGGTTAGGGGCTAGGGACGCCTGGGTTAGGGGCCAGGGAGACCTGGGTTAGGGGCCAGGGCCGGCTGGGTTAGGGGCCAGGGACGCCTGGGTTAGGGGCCAGGGACAGATGGGTTAGGGGCCAGGGACAGATGGGTTAGGGGCCAGGGACAGATGGGTTAGGGGCCAGGGACAGATGGGTTAGGGGCCAGGGCCGGCTGGGTTAGGTGCCAGGGCCGGCTGGGTTAGGTGCCAGGGATGCCTGGGTTAAGGGCCAGGGATGGCTGGGTTAGGGGCCAGGGACGTCTGGGTTAGGTTCCAGGGACGCCTGGGTTAGGGGCCAGGGACACCTGGGTTAGGGGCCAGGGACGGCTGGGTTAGGGGCCAGGGACGGCTGGGTTAGGGGCCAGGGACATCTGGGTTAGGTTCCAGGGACGCCTGGGTTAGGGGCCAGGGACGCCTGGGTTAGGGGCCAGGGACGCCTGGGTTAGGGGCCAGGGACGCCTGGGTTAGGGGCCAGGGACGCCTGGGTTAGGTTCCAGGGACGCCTGGGTTAGGGGCCAGGGACGCCTGGGTTAGGGGCCAGGGATGCCTGGGTTAGGGGCCAGGGACGCCTGGGTTAGGGGCCAGGGACGCCTGGGTTAGGGGCCAGGGACGCCTGGGTTAGGGGCCAGGGACGCCTGGGTTAGGGGCCAGGGACGCCTGGGTTAAGGGCCAGGGACGCCTGGGTTAAGGGCCAGGTTCGCCTGGGTTCGGGAGGAGATATTTTTCAGATAGGAGAGAGGGAAGGCCCTTAGCGAGCCTCCTCCAACCTCTTTTACAGATGTTGCATTCTATTGAAGCATCTACCTGCCTCTATACTGGGTAATCTACCCACTGACAAGAGAACGGTCGATATACCTTTTGCTGTATTTTTTAAATAAAACCCTTGAATCTTCCTAGAGACTCTAGGCGTTATTAAGGCCTTCTGTGACACCAACCAACTAGGGTTAAATGTGCTGAACACAATGCTTGTCGGATGCTAAAGTGATGGCGAATAATGGGCTGTCGGGTGAGGTGTTGTAGCTGCTTATGGGACATTGAATCAAATGATCACCTCCTCCCGCAGTGAGAACTGGAGCGATTCGGCATAATGCCAACCTCCATGCACAGAAACACCGTGCAGGCAGCCGCTGAGAGGCTTATGGGTCACCCAGTACCAATTGGAGCCTTTTGAGAAAAAGTGAAAGGGTGCCCAGATATCCTGCTGGGACAATGACAGCTCCCATCTTTATGAAATGGGGCTGTGTGGGCGCTTGCTCTGGGCTGGGAAAGACGAGATCCTATAAGGTCGCCATGACTTTATCGTGAACCTTTCTCTGCCTTGGGGGTAGGTCCCTATCTTCCCGGCACCCGTGCCCCTACCATCCACAAGCAGGGCACAGGGCCAGCCTTTAGGTACCCTCAAACCTCCTGAATGGCTTTCGCTTTTGTTGGGGAAGTTAAGACAGGCGGCTTTCTGGGCACCTAAGGGCTGGCACCAACCACGACGTCGGCAACTATTGGCCCACTGCTCCATCCGTGGCTTCCCCGTGGTCGGTCACAGGTTGCCCACAGTAGTCATCATCTCTGTTCTCATGCTTGAGAAATATTCTTTGTGCTTTTGCCATCACTGCTACCTTCTCTGCTTCTTGCCTGCGTGGCCTACTTTTTTGGTGGCAGCCCCAGCTCCTCTATTTTCTACGATCCCTTGTAGCTCCCATAGGCCGACGTGATATGATAGGATAGTTTATTTATATAGCGTCTGTACACAACGTATACTGCCTTTGTGCTGCTTGCTACCTTCCAATTCCTTGACGCTTTTGGTTTGGTGGAGTGTTGAGTGGTGGCACAGCCAACACTTGTCAACAGTTGTAATATTCATGGTAGATGTCATACCAGTTAGGGCTGCAAAGGGATAATTTGTCAATCAAATCAGAGCGTGGTGGAGGGCATGCCCCCTGACCATGGTGTGTCTCAAGGTGGAGGCGTGAAGGCATGGGTTCACTTACTACATCAAATGTACAATACCTGGCCAATGGTGTGATTATCTGGCCATTTGATGTGCATCCCTGGCAGTGGTGTGAGTACCTGATCATGTCATGTAACCAGCTGGAAAGTGACAGCCGTATGGTGTCACTGGCTACTCCCAGGTCAAATAACGATAGCAGCTGGATAATGCAGAATGCATGTTCAATGCCTATACAAAAGCTCAAACTATTGGAATGTTCAGTGCTCGTTGTCCTCTTGAGTTTATGAGTCTTGTAAATCCTAATAAAATTAGCTGACATAAGTTCGGACCCCTAGTGTAACTCAGCCCAACGTGGAAGTAGACCTACTTTATCACCCCAGGGGGTCATATAAATACACATTTACAAGCCTCCATGATTAAGCGGTAGCTAATTCCATACACGACCCCCACAACCCTTCGGCAATCAAAGTTTCCATATTACTAATGCAGTCTGAGAAGCCACACGAGCTGCAACAGTAAATCGAGCCCTTTAAACACAGATACTGTAAGAAATAAAATCATGGCCTGAAAGCTAATGAATATTTCACTGTACGAACAATCGATCTCCGAAGGAGGGAAGCCGAGCGTGGAGGCAGCCTGGCCGGCCCCGGGCTTGTGTGCCGTGGAGCGCATTTTCCGACATTAGTCTATCAGGCCTAGCCAGGCACCATCGCACAGCACCAGCAAGCCATTGCTAGCTGTGCTCCTTAAGCCTTTGCAGTGGGAAGGTGCACCCATCCACTGCTGGTGGGAGGGTGCCCCATCCACCGGCGGTGGGAGGGTGCCCCATCCACTGCTGGTGGGAGGGTGCCCCATCCACTGGCGGTGGGAGGGTGCCCCCATCCACCGGCGGTGGGAGGGGCCCCATCCACTGCTGGTGGGAGGGTGCCCCATCCACTGCTGGTGGGAGGGTGCCCCCATCCACTGCTGGTGGGAGGGTGCCCCATCCACTGGCGGTGTGAGGGTGCCCCATCCACTGGCGGTGGGAGGGTGCCCCATCCACTGGCGGTGGGAGGGTGCCCCCATCCACTGCTGGTGGGAGGGTGCCCCATCCACTGGCAGTGTGAGGGTGCCCCATCCACTGGCGGTGGGAGGGTGCCCCATCCACTGCTGGTGGGAGGGTGCCCCATCCACTGGCGGTGGGAGGGTGCCCCCATCCACTGCTGGTGGGAGGGTGCCCCATCCACTGGCGGTGGGAGGGTGCCTCATCCACTGCTGGTGGGAGGGTGCCCCATCCACTGGCAGTGGGAGGGTGCCCCCATCCACTGGCGGTGTGAGCGTGCCCCCATCCACTGGCGGTGTGAGCGTGCCCCATCCACCGGCAGTGGGAGGGTGCCCCATCCACTGGCGGTGTGAGCGTGCCCCCATCCACTGGTGCCCGATCCACCAGTGAGAGGGTTCCCCCGTCTACTGGCGGTGGGAGGGTGCCCCCAATCCCCTGGTGGTGGGAGGGTGCCTCCAATCCACTGGCGACGTGAGGGTGCCCCCAATCCACTGGCGGTGGGAGGGTAACCCATCCACTGGCGGTGGGAGGGTGCCCCCACCCACTGGAAATTGAAATAATTCTTACTGAGGCAGGGGAAATGTGGCCTAAGGGATAAGGCACAGGGTTTCGAGTCACTAAGTTGTCCATCTCCCAACAATCCTCTATGTTATGTTACAGCACTCTTGTCTTTCTATAGCACGGCTCTTTTCATTTGGGGTCCTCCAAAGGTTCTTATCCAGCCAGGTGATCAGGGCAAGGGGAAGGGGGTCATTTAGAGATGAGCTTCAACCAGGTATGTTCCAGAGGGAACGGAGAATGCACACACATTCCCAGGTGAATAAAATTGATTCAGTTCACATGGCCGTGGGAACATACAACTGGGGATACCAGAATAAGCTTCTTGAGAAAAATCCTAGGATTATAAAGGAAGCCGAACAGCCTTCAGAAAGTTCCAGACAGGAAGTTCTCGTGTTTAAGTCGCTCTAGCATTCAGTCTTCATCACTTCTGGGGACCACAAGGCCTCTCCGCCTTGCTCTGCATTTGGGCTTCCTCCCTTTGCCAAGTGTCCCAAAAGTCTTCCCTGTTACTTGGGCTCTCCTTCACTCTGTTACTCATTACCCTCTTCCAGGGAGAATGGGCTCTCCCACCTCTGTCTTTTACTCAGATACGGTGCACTCCTCACGCTTCCACTCCCAGGATATAGTGCCCTGTTCACTAGTCTACAACTAGGGATATAGTGCCCTGCGCACTCTCCCAGGAATATAGTGCCCTGCTCACTAATCCGCACCCACAGATATAGTGTCCTCCTCATTAATCCACACCCAGGGATATAGTGCCCTTGCTCGCTCTCCCAGAGATTTAGTGCCCTGCTCACTCGTCCGGACCTAAGGATATCCTGCCCTGCTCATTACTCAACACCTAGGGATATAGTGCCCTTGCTCGCTAATCCACACTGAGGGAGTTAGTGCCCTGCTCGCTATCCCACGGATATAGTGGACTGCTCACTAATCCGTCCCCAGAGATATCTTGCCCTGCTCACTAGTCTGCACCTAGGCATATAGTGCCCTGCTCATTAATCAACACCCAGGGATATAGTGCCCTGCTCACTAATCCGTCCCCAAAGATATCTTGCCCTGCTCACTAGTCTGCACCTAGGCATATAGTGCCCTGCTCATTAATCAACACCCAGGGATATAGTGCCCTTGCTCGCTAATCCACACTGAGGGAGTTAGTGCCCTGCTCGCTCTCCCACGGATATAGTGAACTGCTCACTAATCCGTCCCCAGAGATATCTTGCCCTGCTCACTAGTCTGCACCTAGGCATATAGTGCCCTGCTCATTAATCAACACCCAGGGATATAGTGCCCTGCTCACCCTCTCTCTTCACTGTAGCACACCCCTCTTCTGGGTTCACAGGGTTATCCTCGTCTGCTGGACCGCACCACTGTTTTGGAGTCCCTGGGTGTCACCTCTTCCTCACAGGAGCATACCCCTCTCCTGGGGTGCATGTGGGGATTTCTCGCCCCTTCACTGGAGAAGACTCCACATTTGGGGCTCAGTGAGGACCCTCCGCCTGCTCTTGAACACACCCCTCTTCTGGGGTTCAGGAGACTCATCTCTCCCTCACTGGAACAGACCCCACAGTTCGAGCGCGAAGCCAGCTCAGGTTACAATATCATCCAGTGGGTCTGGTCAGTGGTTGAATTGGGTCGAGACACAAAGACAATGTTCTGTTGGGTTGTACAGCGCTAGGAATGCGCAAGCCAGGCACTTCCTCAGTGGTGTGCCGGTGCTTGCATCTCAGCGGTGATGCCCTTCACTGGTGCGAGTCTGCATCAAGATGGTTAGAAGAAGCTATTAAGCAGTTCAGAGGGTGCCACAGTCAGCACAACGGGTCGTGCATCGATTCGAAGGGTGTTGAGCATGACCAAAGTGGCTCCAAGATATCCTGAAGTGGTGCAAAAGGAATCCAGTTGCTCTTGGATTTCTGTCCAGAGGCGCCAAGACAGGGTGAGTCCAGCTGTTCTAAACTCCAACCCCAGCTAGCTTGGCCATCACCCACAGGGGGTTGTTGCTCTCAAGTGAATAGTGTCATGGTTTCAACGTAGCCCTGTGTGTGGTTAGGAGACAAAATGCACCTCTGCATGCATTGGATGCCTTCTGTCTTCAAGTCTATGGCAGAGGACTTTGAAGTAGCCATTGCTTCCAACAGCGGTCAATTGAATCAGTCATGCACTTGTAAGAGCTCAAAGATGAACCAAGGAATGGGGAGTGCCCCTCACCTTTGAAAGGCAAAATGACCCAGAGTACTTGTCCAAAGCAAGCCTACTGTAAGTGTACAATTCCAGTTGTAACAAGTGCCCTTTGTCTTATGACATCACAGCCATGTAACCCGCCTGAAGGAAATGGAGAGGATGGAAAAAGTATGAGAGCGCTTACAGAAATAAAGAAGGCGGGACCCTTCTGGATACTCAAACTCCACCCCCTTCCCGTTCCTGCTGGCTTCAAAGGGACACCAGTGGTAAACACCCTGGAGTGAGAATGGCTTTGTTAGGTCAGTGCTGTATTTGAGGCACTGGTTCCTCCTGGGGAGTATTAAAGCGCCTTGAGGGAAGGTGTTACCTTTCCTGCAGGGGAATCAAAGGGGAAGCATCCTAACCATTGTTCTAAATGGATGTAGTGGAGACAGTCAGACCAAACACTAATAAATGTCAATCTTGTCATAGCTGCAGTCCTACTCATAGAGCTGACACTAATGCATTATTAGACTGATGTAGATTTATAATTGTGTGATTCTAGCAGCCACCAGGCCAACCCAGGCATGGCTTGCATTTACAGATTTACGTGTGACCAAACTGACAAGATTACATAATTATCTACATTTAGACGAGGTGCAGACAGTTAAAAAACCATCTCTGTCTGCCAGACCTTTGTGTTCCAGCAGCAGTCAGGAATGCACACGTGAACTTTGAGCCTGCTCTGAGCCACTCCAGGGCTGCTGCTGAGGGTGCTGGGAGGTTGTCTCAGCCAAGGCACATGTGTGCAATGTAATTTTGGCATAGAGCATTTATGAAATGGGGGTCTCTCAGTTTATGAAACAGAGCAGGCCCTCCATTTCAAAAAAAAGAATTGACTGCGTAATGTGAATATTAAACATCAAAAAAGCTCAGGCTATTCCGCCCTCACCAGATGGCATTCTGCCACGGAAGGATTGAGATAGGACCAAAGTGGCAGACCGGTCCCGAAGTGGCGGAGTGCGTGGTATGTGGTCAGTGCTATAATTGGAAGCATTGCCTAGAGTCATGGCGGAGATAACAGGCCAGGAAAAAAGCAAGGAGGGGGTCAACGTCACCTGTGATGCAACTTTAGTTGTATCTGGAAAGGCATCTGTGTACATAAAAGTAGCATTAACCTTTCAAGTATTCTTGTCTGTATGTATAGAAACACTTGTGTACAGCCGCGTTATAAATGCCACATCATATCATACCATATGAAAAAACAGCAAAGTTATTGTGGGTTTAAAAAGGCTCGAAAAAAAAACTTTCACCAGAAATGTGAAAGTACAATAATCCATTTGAGCCAAGTCATACATGTCACAGCGCCACCTAGTAACCATCGCTTGAAGGTTAACCCCAGTTCAGAGCCACATCAGCAATGCATTGTGGGTATGCACATGACCTCATATGCAAGCCTTTCTATCCGGACAACTTGTCTGAACTCACAATGAGTTCAGACAATTCCAGCGATGGTTGCTAGGTGGTGCTGTGGCATGTGTGACTTGGCTCTAATGGATTATTCTACATATATTTGTTATAGGATGCAGTCGCCACCATATAGTTAAGTTAAAACCTGCTTGCATGGACTTTTCACAAAATTCTATTGCTAATAATATTTAATTCACTGGATGTATTTGAATAAAATTTTCCAAAAGAAAGCTTTGGCCCATGCCCATCCAAATTCGACATTTTGGGAAAAATGTGTTGAACATTCAAAAGTTATTAAGAACATTTAAAAAAAAACGTTTTCAGCCTAGTCCCATTCATTTTCCCACAGGAAAAAAGGGTTTTCCATTTAACATCCGCTGTGTGAAAACTGCTGGCTGCATTTGTTGGTTTGGTGTAAAACCGTACCATGGTTTTAAAAAATTTGACAAGGGGAGGAGCTGCCACCGGTCCCAAATAATGTTATATATCTCCCATGGAGCATTGCAGCAGTGAGATTTTTCAGAAATGAAAAGCCGCCGTTTTGTTTTGCTCTATACAAGCGATTCCCGCGGTAATACCAGGTGAAGCTGGAAAAAAAGTGCTGAAAATTATATCTGCAGTGAAATGGGTGGTTTCATATCAGGCTACAGGTGGAGAGGGAGAAACAAGTCCATATGTGCAGAGGGAGAGTTAAGGGTGGGCTGGAAAGCTCATTTGTACCAGAACGTTTTCGTCTCAATTGATTCCCCCAGTAACGTCAAAAGCTGTGCTTGGAAAAGAAGTTGTGTCACACACATGTCAACGAGAAAGAGGAGGAAGTGTGGGGATGCGGGCGGGGGACAGAGAAGAGGAGAGGGACACGGGGTGAATGGCCATGGGGGAGACTTTTACATTTTCAAGCGTTTTCCTCTTACCATGGGAATCAGCATACGTTGCGTCGGCACCGGAATGATTGTCGGGAAAAATTCCCATGGGAAAAGAGGACAGCATTGATGCACCCAGGGATTGTTAACGCAATAAACTAGCGCGGGAATGAAAGAAGGCGGGGAATAAAAGGGGGGCATTGACCAATAGCCTATCGGGCTCTGTGCTTCGGCCATAGTCTTTCTAAGGTGGATAGATATGGGATCTGGTTACTTACTAGTGAGGAGGATATGTAGCTGAAGAATATGGCTAGTGGACTGTGAACATATAGCATTCCAAAACCCTTGAAGTTCAGTGAAAAAATGTCATCAAAGCTAGAGTTAAGGTTTATCTCAATAAGATACTTGCAACTCAATGAGTGTGGGAAGTGACAACCATCTTAAGTCTAAATCGTCCATGTCACGGATGGGGCAAACCACTTAAAGGCTGGGGGACACAATAAGGCGTTTTTGTTTGCATTTTTGTGGGCTGTCTCTCTCACTCTCTCTCTCTCTCCCTCTCTCGTCTTCTCTCTCTCGTCTCCCTTAGCGCCTCCTCCCTAACCCAGGGGTCCGTATCCCCCTTTAGTGCTACCGAATGGTAACCCTCTATCATCTAAGCACTTGTCTCTTACGCTCAAGGTGCTTGCCTAAAACGCTGTCTAAACTGCCCCAGGGACTTCCTAGTTGCCCCCGCGCTATCCAGCTGCTTGCATTCTAACAGGGTTTTGGGATTGGGATTTACGCGTATCCTGTTGGGTTCAAGCTGTTCACTCATGCTCAGTCTCCCCTTTTCCTGTCTACTCTTACTGCCTCCCCCTCCACCGTACTCTATACACAACTCGTCTGTCCGTCCGACGTTTCACTCATGGCTCTTGCCTCCACCCTTTGAGGTTACCTCTTCTTCCACTCCACTACTCTTCTCCTCCCAATACCCTTCCACTCATACCATGAATACTCTCCTCCTCCCACTACTATTACTCCGTCTAAAGCACAATTCAAACACCCTCCTTTGGGTCAGTAAATCCGCTTCACAATCACTCGCTACACAACTTTATCTACACACTCGCCACACAAACACGCACACTCAAACTACAGCGACGCCTTCACTCCCCAACCAAGAAATCTCCACAAGCCGCCGTTCCTTCCTTCCTTCCTTCTGACGGTCTCCTCTGACCTCACCCGGATAACTCACACTTCCTGTACCACATTTCTCCCTTATATCTCCTTTTTCCTTTTGGGATTGGTCCCCTCTCCATAACCAATATAACCTGCTCTTTTCTCCATGGGGCCTGTGTGTATAATGAAAAACTATAAGAATAAGGCTAAACCCCGCCTCCTTCCGTGCGGGCTTGTTGGGGAGGAATGCTAGGATCAAGGTTCAAATTTTGGGATCAAGGTTCCCATTTTTGGGTCCTGTTCCGTTGGGATTTGGGGGAAGAGTCCTTTCAGAGATGGTTTGAACTGCTCCCCTATTAATTCCCAGTGGCCCAGGGGGCCCCTGCGGAGAGTTGCGGCTTTTCGGACTCTCTCTGGGGACAGGACCGGACCTTTTGCATTGGGCTGCAGTGCATCTCTGCCTTGCTCGTGTAGCATCGGTGCGTCCACCGGTGCTGGGTACTGATGCTGCTCCATCGTTCCTATTCGGTAACCTCTGCGTTCTTTCTGGTTTTTCTCCTGGTTAGGGCTGTGCTTTGGTCTGTGGAGTGAAGAGTTCTGTGAAAATAAAAATAACCCTACCCAGTCTCTGTTGTTGGATTGAAGGCTAGAGTGTCAGCTGATCTGCATAAAACATTTTGGCACATGGGGAGGGGTAGGGTCTTGGTTCTTCCCACCCCTTAGGACCATATTGGGAAAGATGTGTTTCCGCGTACTCCACACCCGTAGTTGAAACAGTTCTCTGCTGGTCAAACGCTTCTCCAAGCAGAGAGCGGGGGCAGATCTCGCTCCTCGGGTGACTCCCTCCTCTGGAACAGTCTCCCTCTCTATCTCCATCTTGAACCGGTTCACTTCAAATTCTGTAAACAACAAGACCTTTCTTTTCTTCTCCTCCTCCCCTCTCTCCTTCCTGTGTTAACCATCCGCACAGCCGCTGAGATTGGCGGTCTGGTCCCTCAAGAGTTCATAAGGGTCCTGGCCATCTGCCCAATCGCCTTCAGCATCCGCCCTCTCCTGCACTGCCCTCTGGGCCCACATGTTCCAGTTGGGTGGTTTGTGTCAGCCCTGCACTTACCTGATGGGCGTTAGACCTCCCTCTTTGGCTTGTGATGTCTCCGCCCATGCACTTAACTGTTGCCACCCCAACAGGCACCTCTGGCACTTCCCCCGCTGGAGGACCCTTTTAGCACTTACCCCCTCACGCTCCCGCTTCTCTTTCTCTGCACTTGCATGCTCCAAATGTCACAAGGCCTAGTAGGACCACTCTTTTTTTTTATTTCTTTATTTATTCATTGTCTTTTCCACTGTTTATTTGCTCCCTTCCCTTGTGCCTTGTGGCGCTTTGAAACACTGTCTTGTTGTATAAGCGCAATATAAATAACCAATAAATAATTCAGCGGAGTGGAGGCCATGATATGAGATTGTGGTGCCCCTTTGTCCCTCCCACTCGCAGCTATACAGCACTATTTGCCGTGGGGCAGTAATGACCGCTTCCCATTTGGGGAGCTGAGGGTGGCTGGGAGAGTGGGGTTTGTAGAGGATGGATGATTTACGGAGAGTCTCTAGCAGGGTATGATCAATGGGGCAGAACGTAGTCTAGCACCCAGGGGTGCGGGTATCGCACAGAGTTCAGGAGTGTGGGGGTCAGCAGTTATCACCTAAATTCTAGATTGGTCGGATACAGGTTCGCGAAAGCAAAGTAAGGCGGATATGCATCAGGTGGGCAATACTTCCCGCTAATGTGCTCCGACTGCCTCAAGGCAGGCCTTTTATGCTAGTGCATTCACTCCGTTAGGATATCGACAAGCTTTTCGTCGGACGCTGCGATGATCCATAGAGTCCGCAAGAGGTCTACAATACAGGCCCAAGACCGCGCCGAAGCTCCAGTGACAATGGGCAAATAGTACTTGCTGATGCATTCCCAGGACACATCCTCCCAGCCGTGGGCACCGGTCATCAAGCTTACTCTTAAATGTATGGTGGCCTGGAAAGCCCAATCCCTACTTAACACCACTTTTCTGGGGCACATCCCAATGCTTTTCCTGAGCCTCCCCACCTCAAGGGCCCTGTTCCCCAGGAACCCCTCCCAGTCACTTGCACCGCTTATCAAGTTTCCTCTCAAGTAGGGTTGGGGCTGTCCAGGCAACATCCAGATGCTCTTTCTGAGCCTTCCCTATGCCCCGGCCAGACTCATCTAATTGACCGCGGTGCTAGAAACTCATGTGAGCATGACTGGGCTGCTCTACTCACCATGTTTATACTACAGAGGTGTTGCAATACCCTCCTTTACATATCCACCCCCTCTCTTCCAGGCTATACAGGCTGAAGCCCTGACCGTCCCCCTCATAAGACATCTGGCGGAAACCAGTAGGCGTCCTATGATGGTCTCTTACCCGTTCTATAGCCTTTTGGGGATGTGTCCCCAAAACTTGACAACAGTGAGGCCTAATCGAAGGTTGGCTCAGTGGTACATGAGTTGGCCTTGTCATTAAGCACCTTGGCCAATCGGTGATGCATATTCTTCCATGATTCAGGCCTCCTTCCTTCAATAGACCATCAGTCCCTTGTTAGCGGAATTAACTCTCGCTTTCCGATACATTTGCAACAAGACAGCAGCATTATATTACAAGTGGTGCAGATATCCTCACCGTGTGAATTCTCCGCTACCGCCATCGCTTTGGGCAGCGTTGCATTCTCTAGTGTTAAACCTACAGCACTTATGTGTTGTGAGGACTTGCTTACATCTCACCTATCGACCGCGATCCTTTCCCAACAGGTGTTGGAGAATCACAAGTCAGGTAGGGCAGTGGTAGAACTCTGCTCCTGATCGTTCATGCTCACTTCGACCACTGAGGTAGGGCCAATAAACCCGCCAACCCTGACGACACTACTGTTCTCAGCAGCGGATCAGAAAATGGTCACAATTCCCATTTCTGGCTGTTCTGTGAACCAAAGCCCTAATATTATTAAAGTCTGAATATAGCCACCTGCCTTCATAGTTCTCCCCCCTCATGACCCAAAGCCCCGCCTCTTGTGATTAAAGAGTGTGTGACCTCCTTTGCACTGAATTTATTAACATCTCAGTTATAGAGTGGGCAGGGTCCCAGCATGGGGATGCCCCTGTTTGAGTCATCGCTCGACTCAGACACCTGTTCCAATTACAGGCCAATTAGCAACAAGTCCTTATTGCTGAGAAACCCGGATAAGGACGCTGCCATCCACATCCAGGCTTGTGTGGAGGAGAGGGACGTATTGGGTGACTGGCTATCAGGGTTTAGGCCCACGTGGTAACTCATTCGATGGCCTGCCAGTTGTTTTGGACTTCCACTCGCATCAACTTCAGAGGACATTGCCAGTAGTGAAGGATCATGGGAATCGCAGTCCAAAACACGGTGAGCCACATTGATTTGGACGGAACCACGGCTGCACCTATTCTCAAGTTTCAATAATGGAAATGTGCCGCTAGTAACGTCTATTCGTTTTCCCCAGTGTGGGATTACGAGATTGTGGGTGAATGCCTACCTGGGTTGCCCACATTGCCCACATTGCCATCAGCATGTTATCCTGAAAGTTTGGGTGGGGGACAGGCCTGCACTGTTGGTTGGAGCCAATGATCACCCCAACATGTGATGGGGCTAGTTGAGGTGCTGTCCCAGTTTTTATATTCTATTATATTCTGGTGAAGCTGCAATGTTACAAGCAGTTAACGCTTCTTCACATCTGAAACCACACACTTAAGAAGACTCTCAATCTACTGTGAGAATGAGCTGCCTCCTGCCCCTTACCCTTCCAATCACTCCCCTGACATGCAAGTTCTAAACCCACATCACGATTTGGATTTCAATTGCCTAGAAATGTATACATATGAATGCAGGTGCTAACAATTCAAATTACATTTCATTGCCTATTTTGAAGACATTTGGTGTTCTTAACACATTCTGTGCTTTTGGGAGTCTACACTCTGATTAAAAAAACTCAGAAAGGAACATGTGCTGGAGGAGGACACAGATTCTAAGCAGCTAACTGCATGTGCTTTAAAAATAAAAATGCCCCTTTGCAGTTATTAACACGTTAAGAACGCGTTGTCCAAAACAATGGTCTCTTAAAAAGGCCATCACTTGTAAATCACGCCCACTTTAAATGTTCTGCTTTAAGAAATAAAGTGAGCAGCAGTGCCCAAAAGTTCAGCAATGCCTATTGGGCCGCTGTGGGGAGGGTATCCATCTCTCCAAAGTCGCAGCAGGAGGTTGAGATGTGACACGTTGCCTCAAAGGACAAACAAAAAGGGAGCTCAGCCTCGAGGCAGAACAGCCGCATTTGAAAAGATAGTCTACAACACAGGCAAGGTGTCCAGTCATAATATTGAATACAAAATTTCGAATGTCAAAAAAGTCGAATCAAAAATGTGGAAAAAAAAAATGTCGAATTATTTTTTTTTTCGATATTTTTTTTTGGGCTCTAGTTTATATAAAAAAAATAGGTAAAAACAAAAAAAAAAAAGAAAAAACGGGGGTTGGGGGGGAACCCCCCCATTTCGAAAAAAAAAAACGTCATAAAAAATAAATTCGACATTTTTTTCGACATTTTTTTTTCGACTTTTTGACTTTCGAAATTTTTGATTTCGAAATTATGTCTATAAACCCACAGGCAAGCTTCCCCACCATCATGCATGCTGAAGCTGGGCCGCGCGTGTAGCTACTTTGAGCACACGGCCCGTGCTGCAGCCTGCAAAAAACAGGGAATCAACGGCACCCTCTGCGCGGTCTCCATCAGGGTGGGGCCAAGTACAGCCGCACATGCTACACACGCCTGTCGCCGACCCTGGCAGTAAGTAGGTTAGGAGGCCTTTAGAACTGTTTGGGGGCGTTTGATCGTATGAAAAGTGATCGGGCAAACTTCGAGAAAAAAAAACAGCCTGCATGCGTTATATGATCAAACGTGCTTAAACCAAGCCACCCCACATGCCCCACCCACCATCCCCCTTCCTCCCTGTCTGGTGCGCTTAAGCCCTGGGGCATCAGATCTGTCCCTCTATTGTGGGTCGGATCCAACGCAGCAGGGTCCCTTTTTCTTCTTTAATATTTTTTTTGCTGGTCCCGTGCCTCCAATATTAAGGAAGCGGGGGCCACCCCTGCAACCCCAGCTCCACATGTTCAGTATGTATTAGCCTAATTGTTCGATTTAATTCGATTGAATGTACCTGACCAAATCCAGTCAAATGTAACATTCGGTCAAATAAAACCGAACAATTATATGAATACCTTTAGGACTCAGGTCAAGTAGGGTGTTTTCCAGGTGGTTTGCCCTCCGTGCCCTCTGGGCGGCTAATGCTTTATGTTACATTGGGCTAAATATCTTCTGCTCTGGCCCCAAATCGCCACCATAGTGTGCTCAGGGTGCCAAGGCTTGCCTGGAAGGTGGGCTACTGAAACCACACGCCACACCCAGGATATATCCAGACCGTAGTCTGCGGAGGAAAGGAAAACTGAAAAAGTGGTGCATGAAGGAGGGCACAAATAAAACAAATAGGGGGTTCAAACAGGGGTGGGGCATGTGAAAGGGCGAGAGAGGTCTGTGATTTGTGAATATTGATCAGCCACAAGTAGATCATATAAATGAGCTCATAGCGGTGACCTGCTGGATCCATCTCCCATTGCCCTAGTTTTAGATTCACTTACTGATGCATTTATAAAATATTCATGTTCTGTGAAGTTGCTGTTTATTTAAAGGCGCAGTTCATAAGCCTCTATAGATTCTACGTAATATGATCGACATATCAGATTATGTGCGCGTCAGTGGAAGGGTCCCCGCGCCAGGTTATCGTAATAATAGTTTAACCCGCATGCTTCAGTGCTTAAGATGGAGGGCCCTGCTCTTCCCTCCCCTTGTTCTCTGCCCTTGGCATTTGCAGAGCTGATCTTTATTCATTTTTCCATTTGTATAGCACCAAAGCCCGTAGGCATCAGGGCGCTACATGAAAACACAGACAGATCAGTTAGATGAGACCCAACAAAGAGAAGGACTTTCGACTAGCTTTGTTCAAAGAGACCCTTTTTAAACGTCTCCTGAAAATCAGAAGTCTTTCTTCTTGGCGCAGGTCTGTGGGAAGATCATTCCAGGCTTGGAAGGTCTATTTAGGAGGGTTTGTCACCATGGCTGCCATGGGGCATTAGCGGTAACTTTCAGATACCCTTAATGGGTGTGGGCCTGTGTAGAGAATGCAATGAGTGGATGTAAGAGAGGGTCTGAGTGACTGGTGGGTGAATGAGAAGTGATGTGATGTGCGTTTTTTAATGTTCTGGGTAGGTGGGTGTGTGCCTGTGTAGAGAATGCAATGAGTGGATGGGTGTGTGCCTGTGTAGAGACTGCAATGAGTGCATGTAAGACAAGGTGTATGTGAGTGACTGGTGGGTGAATGAGCATACATGTGGTAGTGTGTGTTTGAATGTTCTGGGTGGGGTTTGGTGTGTGTCTGTGTAGTGAATCCAGTGTGAGCGGGTGCGAGAGGAAATGGGTGAGTGACCGGTGGGTAAAAGGGGTTGAATGTGTGTGTAAGGCCCTGGGAGACTGGGGATCGTTTTTGCCACATCCTTTATTGACTTTACATGTTTTACTGGTATTTCTGGGCAAAGGTAAGTTCATGTGTGCCATTCCCTGGCAAGACTGGCATTTTGGTGCAGTCAGTCTAGCCACTGCTTACTGCGGCATGACATTTATTACTCAGCATCTTTATAAAAGCAAGCATGATAAGTAGTGTTACCTTGCTAGACTGATGTTTTGGCATCGGGGCCTCTATAGTCTTCACTGTAGCATGACTTTTTATGATCTGAGCATCTATGATGAATCAACCAAGGTAAGTGTTCTTATGGGTCTAGACTGACTTACATTGGAACCATTTTAGCAAGGTTTTCCTATTGTGACATGTCACTTTTAATGGCCAAGCCAACAGGGGTATGTACTTACATAGGAGTGCTGGCATATATGGGCAGAGCCAGTTTTGTGCCCAGTTCCAGTAATGATACTATAGAAAAACGTCTTAACGCGAACATAAGTATGGACTTGTATGGGAATACTAGCATATGTTGGTGGACCAAGCATGGAAATGTATGGGCGCAGCCAGCATACAAATGTTTTTATACAGGCATATATTGCAGGGACTGGCATGATAATGCATCGGGAAATGCCCTGTGCACTTTTGGTGACTTGCATCTATTGTACTTTTTTCATGATTTACTCTACACCCTACAAAACCGATTGTTGGCCTTTTACCCAAATTTTCCCAGAAAGCGTGCTGTGTAATGCATCATTTTAACCCATTATTCAAAACATTTTCTCTGGGGAGGGAGAAGAAGCCCCCCCGTCACCCCTTCACCTCCATTTTTCGTTAGTTCGGGCTCCCTCGCTATGCCCAGTGTCAATCACATACTTGTGGCAAATATTTACACCCTCAAAAAAATAACTCACCAGCAACCACTGGTGGCTGGTTTATTTGTGAACCAGGCACTGCCCCCTTCTCTCTATGTTATGTTAAAGATTTAAGCTTTGATTGAAAAACATATTTACTTCTTTCACTTGTAGTAGTGCATGCCCCTGCAGCGGCATAATCATCATGGACATTCCGCACACATCGTGGTCCGGACTGGCCCGGGGTGTGGCATGCTCTGTGCTTTGTTAAGGAGCTTGGGGGGGGGCCCACACAGCGTGGCTTGCAGAGGAGCTGGCAAATGTTGTGCTATGCCATTGGGCACCACTGGGGCTGACAAAGGGGTAGTGTGCAGTGCGCGCCTTGAAGTTTGCCAGTGAGGCTCCGGGTGAGAAGCAACTTGTGGGTGTTTTCAATTTTAAACTGTGTGGTGCTATGAATGCATGTGTGCAGCAATGATATTACATTAAATGGTATTATTTTTAAGTCTTCTGGCGCCCAGTACTACGCTTAGATAATAAAAACTATGGGGGGGTCTTGAGTATATTGAAAGAAACTTTCCCAGGTATTATACTCCAGCAAAGATAACATTATCAGGTGCACTCCCCTCTGTGCATGCAGACCACTCTAATAGGTTTCTTCTATCGTAGTGGTAGCTGACTCATATATTCATTTAGAACAGGGAGTTTTGTTGATACAAAATCCTGGTAAATGATTTAATATTCAGGCCTTGCTCATGCAGCATTTTTCTCTTGGTTAAACAGCAGCGCACGCCTCCCCAGGTCAGTGCTTTTTGTGGCTTGTTTAACACAGCAATGCCACAGATAACACGTACTTCTGTCTCCATTGATCTATAGATGTTTCATACACTAGCTGTAGCCTGCATTAGAGATTCTGCTTCCTTGTTCCTTGTTAGAAACACTGCATTATGTATGTTTTACATAGAGACACCACGTCAATCTGGAAAATGGCATTCCCCACATGTGTAATCGTGGACAAATCATGCCTCTCTCTGTGCCTCGGTTCTTATATCTGGCTGAAATGAGAGCGCCTGGAAACACGGGTGCTAGATGCATCTAAAACATCTGAAGGTCATTTGCCATCACTTCCTGTGATGTCACTTGGGGCGGGGTCAAATTACATCACTTATTGTGATGTCATCAGGGGCTCAAGGGTCGTGTGATGTCACTTTCCGCTACCCCTGGCATTTTGATGAAATGACGTCCCCGGTCACTGGGCATTTTCTAAACGATTCACTCATTGCTTAGAGAATAAATGAACTGCTTTCAGAAGAGAAATGCTTATCGCTTTGCTGCTTGGAAACTGTTATTTAAAGATATCAACTGCTTGATAAAGGTTTAGCAAGCACAGGGACGTCATTTGGGTGTCACCAGTGGTCGCACCTGCGACCCCCGAGCTCTCCCTACCCCTGTGGTCTCCCTTGCTACCCCATAAAAACGAAAGTTCATTTTTTTTATTGGTCAGTGCCATGTTGCTCTTAGTTTCTAGGGTGGCTGGATTTCTTGTTTAGGCCTCAAGTGTAACACTTTTCACCAGAGCTGCAGATTAACTGGTCTGCTGTTAAATCTCAGTTACCAGTTTAATGGTGTTCACTTCAGAGTGTCATTTGCTTTCTGACTTTGAGAATATTCAGACATGTAATTGCCAATTTATTTATGTATGTATTTATTTAAACATTTATAAAGCACACATAACTCAGAGGTATCTAGGCGCTTGAACTTAAGAGTTTGGTTACATACATGTAGTTTTTGTTACACATGTTTCAGAGAATGTTTCGGACATACATTGCATGGCATTGCATTGCAAACATTATCCAGGTTTTCTTTCGTTGTGCAAACATTGCAATTAGCTCATTCCAGCCAGTGCATAACATGACTCTGAGCTAAATAGATTCGTTGCAGACTTCTTTAAGGAGAGTTTTGCTCATGTTACTATAGCCGGTAAAATAGCTATAGCTAGTAAGATAGCTCTGTGGGATGAGTGCTCCCTGCTGCGATGTGTGAATCCCGGCAAGGTCAACTCAGCCTTTCATCCTTCTGAGGTTGATAAATGAGTACCAACATAGGTTGGGTGATATTGTATGTATATTTGTTAAGCTATGTGATGCCACTTCCTGTTTTGTCAAGGGTGAAAGGTTGCGTTCCATCACTTCCCGTGATGTCACTTCGGGGTGGGGTCAAATGACATCACTTCCTGTGATGTCATCAAAGGTACAGGGCCATGTGATGTCACTTCCGCTACCCCTGGCATTTTGGTGAAATGTAGTCCCTGAGCAAGCATTTCTCTTTTTCAGGAGTTTGAGACATGCAGGTCAAACCCAAGACCGGCCAGTCTCCTGTGCATCGACTTCCGCCACCGTCTACCCCTCCCTTTTCCTGCTTACCAAATACATAACCACTCACGTAGCTATTGCCTTCTTGAGTTGACACTCCCTGCCCCCACCCCCAAGTCCCTCTGGAGATCAAAAGCTAAGGTGCCAACCCATCCCAAACCAAACCTACCAATTCCTCTTTACCCAATTCTGCCCAGGGGAAGTTGTCACAGTACATTTCCGGGTCACTTTCCGGCTAGCCTGACCTCGGGACATCAGGCAAAGTGGAAGCAGATGCCAGGGTCATCCTTTAAGTCCCAGAATCCTGGGACATTTCAGTATCACCTCCCAGGGCCGTCGATGGGCTGTGGAGGGCGGGATGATGTTTGGTCACGGGTCATGCGTGTGTGATGGAGGCTGGATGGCAGAGGAGGCTCCTCGCGGAACGCCCATCACCCGTGCAATGGCTTGGCCGGAGCGCTTTGCTGTGGCCGGATTGCCCTTATGGAGGGGACACAGCTCTGGGCGTCTGGTTACAGGGAGTGGCCGCTTGAAACGCCACCGGTATGCAATGACCTCCTGCCCTCGGCCTCCGTGTGTGTCTCTTAATGGTTATTAGCAGCTGCTGAGAGGCCCTCGGGACGTCTAATGGTCTGTCACAGGGTGGCCCCAGGCTGGAAGAATTCTGGTCCGGCGCATGGGGGCTACAGAAAACGTGGAAGTCCTGGGAGCACTACAACAGCAAATAAACCACCAGCGCCGCGTGTTCAGAAACACGAAGCTCAGAATTAGCACAGGAAGTCAAAGGGCATAGGTCAGAGAATGACCAGAGATGAGGTCTGCTCTACAGAGTCTGTGCCCTTACCTCCCTGTGGGGTTTCTTTTTTAACTCTATATCTCACCAGCCTTTCTGTGCTCTTTTCTACCGTGGTTTATCCTTTTAGTATGAATATTCACAATTCTAGTGCAACCCACAACATCTATTATCTCAGGATGCTTTATTAACATGAGGTTTTTTTTTAACATTCAAGAAAGTACCAGCGGCCCCGAACACGAATCGGCTAGCGAAGAAAGTACCAGCGGCCCCGAACACGAATCGGCTAGCGAAGAAATGATAAACAGCCGCAAAAATAAGACCTCCAGTTTTCTCCTTTGTGCAGCCATCTATGCACTGCCTCGCCTGGAGCCATTGGCAAGTGTCAATAATGGACTCCCTGATCACTGCAGGCCACTCCCTTAAACAGCAAGAGGCAATGGCTGCTGATACAAAGTATCACTTCCTTCGACGTCGCGAGGCGTTGGCTGCTGATACCAAGTATCAATAATTGACTCCCGAATCACTGCAGGCCACGCCCTCAACAGCGAGAGGCAATGGCTGCTGATACAAAGTATCAATAATGGACTCCCTGGTCCCTTCAACAGCGAGAGGCGATGGCTGCTGATTCAAAGTATCAATAATGGACTCCCTGATCCCTTCACTGCACTCCCTTCAACAGCGAGAGGCGATGGCTGCTGATACAAAGTATCAATAATGGACTCCCTGATCCCTTCACTGCACTCCCTTCAACAGCGAGAGGCGATGGCTGCTGATACAAAGTATCAATAATGGACTCCCTGATCCCTGCAGGGCACTCCCTTAAACAGCACAAGGCAATGGCTGCTGATACAAAGTATCACTTCCTTCGACGTTGCGAGGCGTTGGCTGCTGATACAAAGTATCAATAATTGACTCCCGAATCACTGCAGGCCACGCCCTCAACAGCGAGAGGCAATGGCTGCTGATACAAAGTATCAATAATGGACTCCCTGGTCCCTTCACTGCACTCCCTTCAACAGCGAGAGGCGATGGCTGCTGATACAAAGTATCAATAATGGACTCCCTGATCCCTTCACTGCACTCCCTTCAACAGCGAGAGGCGATGGCTGCTGATACAAAGTATCAATAATGGACTCCCTGATCCCTGCAGGGCACTCCCTTAAACAGCACAAGGCAATGGCTGCTGATACAAAGTATCAATAATTGACTCCCGAATCACTGCAGGCCACGCCCTCAACAGCGAGAGGCAATAGCTGCTGATACAAAGTATCAATAATGGACTCCCTGATCCCTTCACTGCACTCCCTTCAACAGCGAGAGGCGATGGCTGCTGATACAAAGTATCAATAATGGGCTCCCCGATCCCTGCAGGGCACTCCCTTAAACAGCGAGAGGCGATGGCTGCTGATACAAAGTATCACTTCCTTCGACGTTGCGAGGCGTTGGCTGCTGATACAAAGTATCAACCAGTACCTTGGTCCTCTTTCATCCTGTCTTTTTTCTAAACTGCTTTCACTTTCTTCTTATCTTATTTCTTTCCTTCTGTCTTTTTCACACATGCTTTTTTATTTCATTTTAAGTAACTGTTCTTTTCTGTCCTTCCATCTTCCTCAACCTTCTTTCCTGGTTTTTTCTTTCATCTATTTTCCTCTTATTCCATGTTTCCATTCATTTCCCTTCTTTCTTCTCTTGCTGTATTTCATTTAACCCCGTTATACTTCATTCCTCCGTCATCTTTCCTTCTTTCCCTCATTCCATCTTTTCTTCCATCCATGTTCTCTTCAATTCTTTAATTTCTTTTGGTCTTTACGTCTTTTCTTCCATTGCATCTTTACTTCCATCCCTCATTCCTTCTCAGTTCTTAGATTTTCATTCATTCCGACTTTCTTTTTTCTCTTCCTTCCTTCTTTCTCTCTTTCTGTTCTTTCCTTCCTTCTTTAATTTATTCCATCTTTCTAACTTTCTATATTTGATTCTTTTTGACCATCTTCATAACATTCCCCTCATCCATCCTGCTTCCTTCCTGGTTATTTTCTTTCTTTCTTTCTTTCTACTATCCCGTATGTGTCTTTCTTGCTTTCCTTCCAGCTATCCAAATCTTTGTCTTTCTTTCCCTTTCCTTCCCACTTTCCTTTTCTTTCATTCTATCCCTCCATTGTTCTCTGTTCCTTTCTTTCATTTTCTTTCTCCTTCTCCTCCTTTTCCCCATTCTTTCTTTACACTGATAGACAGCACTAGCTCCGCTAGATTCCATTGCCTTCTGCCTGTGGACATCCGTGCAATAATCCATTGCATCTATTGGAGGAGCTATTAGAACATCTGTTTAATCCAACGGAATTATTTACCAATCCTGTGTCGGAAAAGAAGGACCAACCTCACGCCCTGTCCGAGAACATTAGAAAGAGGGTAACCATACATCAGCCCTTCCGACAGCTGGAAGCAAAGTACTCACACTCTTCCGACCCGGAGTAAGAGGAAGGAGCGAGGAACCCTAAGGAGCAGTGGTTGACACTGGAACTAAACACTTTCCTATTGGTCGTTAAGCCTCTGGATTCCGCCTCAGTGGAAGGACATACGGTCTCTCTATGTTTTTGTGGAAGGTAGATTAGGTACTTCGCTAAACCAGCATTATAGCAACAACCACTGCCTACGGAAGCCACTTCCGAAACGTCACTTGTGGAAGTTTCACACAAACACTCAAAATTCACCTCAGTCTTTTGCTTCGACCACATATATAACATGGTGTTAGTTACGGATTCCATGCGTTATACCGGGGGGTAACAGCCCGGCAGCTAAAGTTAAAGGCCCGAGCGAAGTGAGGGCGTTTAATGAGGGTACCAGGACGTAAACTTCCCCACGAATATCCCATCGAACAGGTTACTAAACGGCATTTGCACCCCGGGTAACCAAAGTGGTAACCCGGGTTGCTGATATCAGGGGACTTTTCTATGAATTAACAGGATGCCTCGCGGCGTCCCGTACTTTCATGGAAAAAACTGCTCCAAGATGGCCACCATGGAGATGGAAAGCAAAGGGAGAAGGCGAGAAGCAGCGGCGGCGGCAGCGGGCGTCGCTACAATCATGTAAATTGGGCTGGGGAGGAACAGAGGGTAGGGATAAGACGGTGGTACGGGGCGGGGGAGACCACCTGCCGGCTCTATGGAACGCAGGCCGAGATCAGCGGTTTCAGCCAGCGAACCAAGGAACCCGATTGGCTGCTCCCTCCACCCTGGGTGCTAAAGGACTGTATCAAGTAATTTAATATCAGAGTAAGTTAATATCACATGAAGATTAGAGGCTTTTAAAAAAAAACAAGGAAACACACTACATCAGGCTCACAAGTTGATGTCATAGTGACTATGGACATAACACAGACCACAGACTAAATATTCTTTGGTGCAGAATTGAAAGAAAGAAAAAAGAGGGAGAAATAACTAAAAGAGGAAACTGAAAAAGTTACAAGAAAGGTTTTTATTAGAGTGTGAAATGGTGCCCTTTGCAATAGGCTCAATTTAGTGGTAAACACTCCCAGCCCGAATATGATTCCAGGCTGGACGAGTGCCAAGAGGTTGCTGCCCGTCGTAGAAAGGGCTGATGCGGTTGCGCTGCGATCGGGATACTTAGTGACGGGGTAAGGTTTATCTTCCTTTATTGAAAAATGATTGGAGCAGATTTCAGTTCTATTTCTCAGATCTTCAAATGCAGATAACAATAACTACAAGGAGGTTAGTTGGGGCGGAGCTTGTGAAATAAAAGTGCGAAGGAGAGAAAAAGTACAGATGTGATAAAGGAAAAAAGCGATGAAAGAGTGACGGCAAGAACGAAAAAAAAAGAAAGAATAAGACAGAAAGAAAGAGCATGGGGAGGGAAATAAAGGAAATAGGATTGAAAGATGGAATGAAAGGGAAAATAAAAAAATGAAGAAATAATGCAAAAATGTAAGATCAATAAAATACACACAAAAAGGAATACATAGGACAACGCTACACATCTCTTGCCTCATCACTGCTCTCCTCACCAGCCCTTGCTTAATCACTGCTCTCCCCAGCCCTTGCTTGATCACTTCTCTCCCCAGCCCTTGCTTGATTACTGCATTCCCCAGCCCTTGCTTGATTACTGCATTCCACAGCCCATGCCTCATCACTGCTCTCCCCAGGCCTTGCTTGATCCATGCTCTCCCCAGCCCTTGTTTGATCCATGCTCTCCCCAGCCCTTGCTTGATCCCTGCTCTCCCGAGCCCCTGCCTCATCACTGCTCTCCGCAGCCCCGCCTCATCACTTCTCTCTCCATCTCTCGCCTGATCACTGCTCCCCGATCCTTTGCTTGGTCACTGCTCTCCCCTTCCCTTGCTTGATCACTGCTCTCTGCAGCCCTTGCTTGATCCCTGCTCTCCCCAGTCCTTGCTGGATTACTGCATTCCCCAGCCCTTGCCTCATCACTGCTCTCCCCAGCCCTTGCTTGATTACTACATTACACAGCCCATGCCTCATCATTGCTCCCCTCAGCCCTTGCTTGATCCCTGCTCTCCCCAGCCCTTGCTTGATCCCTGCTCTCCCCAGCCCTTGCCTCATCACTGCTCTCCCCAGCCCGCGCCTCATCACTGCTCTCCCCAGGCCCCGCCTCATTACTTGTCTCCCCAGTCCTTGCTTGATCACTGCTCTCCCCATCCCTTGCTTGATCACTGCTCTCCCCATCCCTTGCTTGATCCCTGCTCTCCCCATCCCTTGCTTGATCACTGCTCTCCCCATCCCTTGCTTGATCACTGCTCTCCCCAACCCCTGCCTCATCACTGCTCTCCCCAACCCCTGCCTCATCACTGCTCTCCCCAGCCCCTGCCTCATCACTGCTCTCCCCATCCCTTGCCTGATCACTGGTCTCCCCGTCGCTTGCTTGATCACTGCTCTCTCCAGCCCCCGCCTCATCACTGCTCTCCCCAGCCCCTGCCACATCACTGCCCTCCCCAGCCCCTGCCACATCACTGCTCCCCTGCCACATCACTGCTCTCCCCAGGCCCTGCCTCTTTACTTCTCTCCCCAGTCCTTGCTTGATCACTGCTCTCCCCATCCCTTGCTTGATTAGTGCTCTCCCCATCCCTTGCTTGATCCCTGCTCTACCCATCCCTTGCTTGATCCCTGCTCTCCCCAGCCCCCGCCTCATCACTGCTCTCCCCAGCCCCCGCCTCATCACTGCTCTCCCCAGCCCCGGCCACATCACTGCTCTCCCAAGCCCCTGCCTTATCACTGCTCTCCCCAGCCCCTGCCTGATCACTGCTCTCCCCAGCCCCTGCCTTATCACTGCTCTCCCCAGCCCCCGCCTCATCACTGCTCTCCCCAGCCCCTGCCTCATCACTGCTCTCCCCATCCCTTGCCTGATCACTGGTCTCCCCGTCGCTTGCTTGATCACTGCTCTCCCCAGCCACCGCCTCATCACTGCTCTCCCCAGCCCCTGCCACATCACTGCCCTCCCCAGCCCCTGCCACATCACTGCTCCCCTGCCACATCACTGCTCTCCCCAGCCCCCGTCTCATCACTGCTCTCTCCAGTCCCTGCCACATCACTGCTCCCCTGCCACATCACTGCTCTCCCCAGCCCCCGCCTCATCACTGCTCTCTCCAGTCCCTGCCTCATCACTGCTCTCCCCATCCTTTGCTTGATCACTGCTCTCTGCAGCACTTGCTTGGTCACTGCTTTCACCCTGCCTCTGTAACTCCCTACAGCGTTCTCTACTCTATAATTTGTAAAGGTCTTTTTCTGCTCTTGGTTTCATTCTTCTAGGGTTTTTTTCTGGCATTCCTTCCTTTTCATTCTTCCTCCATTTTGATACCCCTCTGTTTTTTACCTCTGCCAGTCTTTCTCCGTCACCCTCGTTTCTGTTTGTCACCACCCTCTTGCTATCCCAGTCTCTTCTCTTTCATAGTGCCCCATTGCGCACTCACCACCCAGCGCCTTCGTTTTCCTGAGTTTTTGGAACCTCGTCAGGCCTCCCCTCTTCCTCTTTTTTATTCTATTAGCACATGGAGATTGTTATTGAAGTCACCTCAGCCAACCAGAATGTTTAAAGTGCAGTAAATAACTACTGTTATTGACTACTGTGCTCTGAACTTTGTCTTCAAAAGCAGACCAGGAAACAACAATGCAAATTCCAGGCAGGATTTCTTTCAACGAGACCCTTCCTCTCTGAGAGGACCTTTTTTTGGCTGCAACATCCTATTAAACACTTGAAAGAGAAAGCTAAAACGGGGGTAAATGCATTCTATTTCTTATAGAGAAACTGTTTTTTTGTTTCATGACACCAAATGCATGCTCATGTCAAACCAGTATTAGTTAAACCAAGTTTGCAAATAAAATGCTTCATTTTTAAGAACTATATTATTTTAGTATGGCAGACCAAAACCACATTTACTTTACTAACTCAGTTGCCTATTTACTTTATGCAGTATTAAAGTAAAATGTTTTGCTTGTCCTCCAAAACATGTATTGCTACTACTAATTGCCTTGTAGACCTCGGCAGGTGTCATTGTCGCTTAGCTGATACTAACCCTTCCCCAATTTAAGGCCCTCAGCTAACATTATCCCGTGATAACGGGTGCTCCCCCGGTCTATAAAGCTATATCATTTCGCCTTTTTTTCATGTAATCGACGTAATTCATTACGACTATTTTACACATGGAAAAAATATATTATGTCTTCCAAGAAAATTAAATGATTCCCAAATACTTTATAATGGAATTGTTGGACTTTCCCAAAAAGAGAGCTGGCTTTTCTGAAGAGTCTTATAATATAGGAGACTAGGCTAGAGGTGGACAGGAAATGCCAATTCGCCCCGGAAATGCTTCCATGGATCACGTGACCAGGGTTGCGTATAAAGCCGGCCATTTCAAACCACTCGTTGCTTCACAGCTGTTCCTCTGCAACACTGTCCAGCGTCTCGTTTCAAGATCAAGTCTCACGGATTGCAACTTCTTATTCGTTGGATTTGTCTTCACTAACTGCTGTATCTCTGACCTTTGGAAAATGGATCACGGACTGCCTCTGCCTTATCCCTGGTTTTGTCGAACTGATCACGATCACCTGTTACTGACCTTCGGATTGTTTTGGGACTCGTCTCTGCTTTGTCCCTTCAGTACTACTACATTATACCAAGAACTACGCACCTTCCACGACCCCTGCAGGTGTTGACGGTCGGCACTTCCATCTTGTGCCAGACTGCAGGAACTGATTGCGCGCCCCTTGCACCACAACCCTCGATCCCGAGTCATTCCTTGTTGGGTTTAGGTAAGCCTCTCTGGTATCTTACGTTGATTACTAATTGAAGTACTGTGATTGTTTGTGCTAACACTTACCTTCCCTCCAATAGCCCTGGGGTCTTCGGCGGCGCCTGGTTCCTGTGATACAACACCAACACCTGTGGCTTCAAGGCTTGCACAGTGAATTTACTTGTATTTCGCTGTGGGAAACTTGGAGACAGAGGCCCTAATACTCTTCACGACGCAGCAAGTCTGACATTCTGTTACAGAATACAGAAAATTAAAGAGATGTATTGGTGAGGTTGATTGGAATGGGACTGTGCGTATGGAATTATTCACTGTAGGCAATCAATCGCTTGCAAGCAAGGTATATCATCATATTGTTGCAAACTATAAAGATCATTTTGATTTAATGAATGAATGGAGTAGAAGATTGGGGTGTGAAATTACATCTGGTGTATGGCTTGCGATGTGTGCTAATGTGAAGCTTTGCTGGATCAGTTTGGGTGAGCGCTCGAGACAAATTAAAATTCTCAATAGGTTTTACTGGTGCCCGGAAAGACTTAAAAAGAGGGGCATGTCAGACTCTGATGTATGCTGGTGTTGTGGAAATGAAGTGGGCAGTATGGAACATTTACTCTGGGATTGTGTTCGAGTCTGAGGTTTTTGGCAAGAGGTTTGCACTATGCGTCTGCGGGTTCTGAATCACAATATCGATTTGGATTTCAAAACAATGGTTTTGGGTGGTGGTGCTTTGCTTGAGGACCTTTCTTTATCGGAGAAAAAGTTTTTAGTCAGGGGTGAATCAATTAGCAAAAAAAATATTTTGGAGGGGGTGGAAATTCCAAATTCTGATGACTGGAATACAGAAATGAACTGTTTAGCGAGTATTGAAATAGTTATTTACAGAAGAATGGGGAAAATACATTTACATGCAAAGATGTGGGATGTTTTCTTGAGTATATACTAGTTCCTCAACATGTATATAAATCTTTTTTTTTCTCTCCTATTCTTGTCTGTATCTTCTGTATGATATGTCTGACACGTTATATGTTATCATATGTTCTTTTACTGTTTGATAAAAACGTAAATAAAGAATTCAAGTAACTGGTTTAAAGCCAATGATCTTTAACTCAAACTTGGTACCGCCTCTACACTTCCCTTTCCACAGAAACCTACTAACTCTAATATACGGTCTCGCCTACAATTAGAATAACCAGTATCATACCTTCACTTGACACCTTTTGCAATGTATCACCTCTATGACCACCACTGTTACCCGTATTGTACCTTTGTATTATATGTACCTTATTTGTAACCAGCTATGCACATGCGGTATCTCATCTGTAACTTTGTAAGCTGAACATTTTTCTGTTCTTGCGCCCCGATACTTTCGGGTCTGGTGCGTGTTACAAATAATAAAACAAAACAAACTTAATTCAGGGCTGTGAGCTGAGATGCTAAATTTCTAGTGGCAGAAAGCACTTTTGGCCGGTGCTTAATTTGTGGGGGTGTTTGCTGGGGCTCAGCCCTGGCACTTATTTCTGAGCCCCGGCACTTATTGTCTCAGACACAGTTTGATTCTGATGTGGTGTTTTGGCAACTTTATTATTGTAACTGCCAGTCACATAATAAACACCTATAGACTCAGAGCACAATGTAAAGGATTGTGCTTAAAGACACACAAACATGTGTCTCACGACAAGACATGAGTAGTATGTCATTGCATGTGAAGGTGGATTGGCAGTTGTAAATCACACATCTGCCGTAGTGAGTACATTTGTCAACCACATTAAGCTGGTGGAGTTGCAGCTTTAACCCCATATATGTTGAGAGTGTGGGGAGCGCAGCTGTGCGTGAAGGCAACAGTGGGTGGGGAGCTTGTTAAAAAATATTTGAGCCCCAGCACTTCTTTTTTTACGAAATAGGCATTGCTTTTGACAGAGGCGTTTTTATTACACCAGGAGCTACTTAATAAGATCATTTAAGCAAAAGACCTCCTGGCTGGCTGTTTTTGCAGGCAAAAATGTCTATCTTAAATCACGTTAATGTGATAATAATGTAGACAAAGAGCCACTTTAAAGCGGCAATGAATCAATTAACTTTCAGTTGGCCATTTTATCTTCAGCCTTCACACTCTTTTGCTATTTGCCTGCCTTGCCCTGTCTTGAAGTGCCACACTCAGTTAGGTTTGCTATGTTACACTGTTGTTATGCTACACAATACTATGTTTTTAAGCTTCAGAAACATGTTGTGCAATTTCTTATTCTGTTGGGATCAATGTGTCCTCAGACCTTTTAAAACACACTGCCCATCTCTCCGAGCAGGACTTACTGCACCTTAACTCAGACAAGATTTCTGTGCTTTGAGACAAATACGGTGGTGATCTGGTGCAGTATAAAAAAGAAACAACAAAAATAATATGGCAGAAAAAATTGCAGACCCACAGCCTTTCTATACCAATATATTTTTTCTCCTGCAGGCGGCTTACGCCGACACTATGATCCAAAGCTAAAGAGCAGGGACTTTCATTAGCACAATTGATGTTATTTACAAAACCACCCACAGCTGTTGTCAGGGAGGCAGACAAACGAGCGATTGTGAGGAAAGCTTGCTGCAGAAAAGACGAAGGCACAGTCTTTGAATCCACTACCGTGCCTCCCTAGAGACACAAGGGTGGAGACCGTAAGGAAGAATTTGAAGGAGGCGGGCATCGAAATAAAGAGAACAAGGTTTTATCCGAGCAAGGCTACTGTGAGTACAGCCAAGAAAGGACGGACAGCCACAAACCTCACTCTCCGTCGATGTGTGCAATGGGTAATAGAGAAGATGAAAGACTTTCCCACAATGCCTTTGGCGCAGTTGGTCGTCAAAACAGCCAAAGCCAATGCCATGTGGTGTGTGGAAATGCATATACTCGGAGTGCCAGAGGTTAGGGGCTAGCACAGAGAGGCACACACCATCAATTCTGGAATTAACCTCAGACTACCAAACTCTCTTCCCATAACACACTCACTGAAAAGGAAAGAACATACCCCCAAGCTTTCAAACAACATATTGGCAAAACCAATACGTCTGGAAATAAGTGTTGGTGCCGTAGAATAAGGCTGTTCCCTGTGCAAGTAAATACCCCAGTGATTGTGGCAATGACATCATGCACGGTGTCCCACAATTTGCTGTACTCCCAAATGAGGGGGGTGTAGCACACAAACTTGGTAGGCTCGAGGCAAAAGGAGGGTTGGCAGTCATTAGGTGGAGCATACAGAAAAGTCCTTGTCCATAGGAAAGATTGGAAGGAACTATAAAGTGGTAGTAGGTCTTGCAAGGGGTAGGGTTTGCACAACATGGTGGCTTTCTTGAAAGGTCAAAGCACATTGCCAGGGTTTTACTGCCGCCAGGGTTTTACTGCGTGAGCATTTATCAGGTCCTGCCAGCAACTCTGAGATTTCCAGGGTTGTTGTGGAGGGTGGGCCCCTTGTAAGCAGCTCTGGGAAAGATCTGCATACAAACCACTTCTTCCAACCACTCCCTGGAGCTGCAATTGCCTAGTTAGGCTAATAGATGGCAGTGAGGTGAACTCAAAAGCTTTAGGAAAACAGCTCAGTTTACTGGCCAACCTGCTTTTGCAGTCTTCAGAGTCGAGAGAATAGGGTTGCAACACAAGGCAATTTTCTCCAAAACGGACTCTCAAGCCAGGCAAACGGTGAGTCTGGGAGTCACACCCAAGCAAGAAAGTGATGATACCTTGGCAGGCGAGTAAACCAGGGGTAAGAAGAAACGGTGAAACAGTGATGAGAAGGGAAGGTGAGGAGCGAGATGAAACATTCTGGCAGGAGAGTATACCAGGGAAAAGAAGACGGATTGAAAAAGCACAGGGTTCAAACCCCCATATGTGAAAGTGTGTAACGGCAAAAGGAAGCATTAACCCCCTTTTAAGGATTCAAGATAACTCTGTCTTGAACTATATTGTGATTGAAGAGAACTGTATACTTTTGAGAAGGATCAAGGGAAGAGCATTCCCCCCTTGAGCAAATTGGAACTTTGTTAAAATTTTATAGAAACCACTGGAAGAAATCTAGTGGAACGGATGTCCCTTCACTAGAGGAACGTTATTCCTTTTCTTTTTGGCACTTTATTAACCTAGGTTTCTGAACTTTGTTAAGATCCCCATTCACACATTGTATGTAGTTTAGCATGTATGGGTCAGTTCAGGGTTTTTGTACACAGGACAGAGGACGCTTTATTTTATGTACTGTGAGAAACCTAAGGATATTCTCACTCTTATTCCCCTCGGATCCTCTGTGCAGGTGGCCAGGGAAAGGCCATTGCTTTTGGATACTGGCCCTGGGGGTGGAAAAGCAAGGGAGGATCACATGGTAGAGGGTCCTTGACAATTGGGAGTGGGGAACCCTTGAATAAGAAATGGTACCCCCTTTTTCTATTGATGATAAACCTAACACTCCCCCAACCTTTATGGGTTACTATAAGCTATCTTCCCTCATTTTTACACATGGGACATTTGACAGTACTGCGACGAGGAAGAGACAACTAGGAGTTATGCACACTAACATGCAGTTACACCACTTTGGTACTGAGCCGAGGAAGAGGGCCTCAGAAGAGTACCATTGTCAAGACCAGACATGTCTTACTAATCAGTCTAACTATGGTCAGGCAAGTCAGGGAAAGGACTCCCACCTGCAACTCATTTACACAAGTCAGGGGTATAAAAGGGGTGTAGGCAGGAAGATGGGGAGTGAGAGGCGGGACACTGATGGGAGCCATGGTGAGCTGTTCTTCACCCGAAGAAGCACACTCAGGACTGAAGCAGCTGAGGAAGGAGGCTAGATGACGGGTCATCCTTCAGTCCATCAAAGGGATTGCTCGTTCTCCTATGGCACTGCAAGAGCACGAGAGTGCCTAAAGGGCAGAGAAAGACCCCCTGGAAGGAAGCTATCAAATTTGTGGCCAGCGCCATATGGAATTGTACTGCACCGTGAGCTGGTGAGTTTCCCAGATCGGGAAACCCGGTACTACTGTAACCTCAAGGCTCATAAAGTGAACTGCTATTGTTGAATGAGAGCAGAGACTGGTACAATGTAGCAGGGTGGTTACGTGCCGTGCTAAAGGAACAAGCACATTTTTCGAAAGTCTCTGAACGTTACAAATACTTCCTTTTGAATCAATTAATATGGGTGAAATGTTTGTATGCATTAACGCGGATGAACTGTGTAATTGAGAGAAAGTCATTGCATATTGAACACCAAACTAAAAGGAACGCTTAAAGAAAGCCAAGGCATATTGAATATCGAACCTAAGAGACATTTAACATTGACGCAAACCAGTACACTTTGAATGCTGAATGCATGTAGCACAACAAATGAATTCAAATCTTGAATCTGAATATAACTAAGCAACACAGCACTGCATCAAAGCAATGCAACATTGCATTAAACCCTGAACTGCAATTGAAATACTAAATTATAGTTGCATAAGGAATGAACCCAAACTTTGAAGCTGAATATATTGAAGTCTGAAGGAAACCGAAACAGCACATCATAAAAGGTGAATACAGCTTGACAAGGCTACCATTTGAAAAGGGGTGTGTAGCACATGGTGGCAAACCCACGAGGAGGCCAAGGTGAAACCAGAAGAACCTAAGAACACACCTCAAACTCAGAACCCAAATAAAGGTGACTTGCTGCTCAGGAGCATGTACCAAGGAACCTGTGTGAGACTAAGAGACTAAGTCTTGGGTAAGGGAACCCTGAGCCTTGGCAGATTCATATGCGTTGTTCTGGGATTAGAGTCTCACGACCCTCTTTGTTTGAATTGTATTATTTAAAGCTTGGGGAAGGGAACCCCAGGATTGGTTCTGAACTATATTGCCTTGAACTGGAGAAAGGTAAACCTCAAGACTCTTTCATGGAACTTTCTTATGCGTGGGGAAGAGGAGCTGAGAGAAAGCTGTGAGCTGGAAGAAGCTCAGAACTTTAAGTTGAACACTGTTTCTTTTGACTTTGACATCCCTACACATTTGTTTGTTCTACTTGTGAGGGCAACAATAGCTTATGGAAACAGACAGACTATTAAGTTGAACAGTTTGACTCAGACTTTCCTTGGTTTTGTTCAGGTAGGGAAATCCCACCTTAGTATAGGGCACGTTAGGCCTTTAACCTGCCTGACAATTAAGTTAATAAATATCTTTTGTTTGAACTTTAAGTCTGTTGTCTGTGTCTTGCTCTATGATGCCTTCACAGTAGATCCTGACAAAGATGCCCCTTTGTTGTGTTGAGGCGGGGAAACCCCTCTTAGGTTTAGGGACAGATAGGATTTATCCAACCCCCTTTTCCTTTTGTGATAAATACAGGTTTATACCCCACACTTAAGGTGCCACTGTGTCCGAGTCTTACTCATGACCCCTTACAGTGCTAACAAAAGAAATGACAAACTATTAGGTAAAATCGAGAGGGGTAACGTCTGTGAAAGTGTGGGTGTAGGATGATCTAAAAAGCCTTAAATGGGAAATGTGCAGAGTTAAGAGAAAGTTGAGATGTGTTTGAGCACTTACTTGAGGGCAGGTTTAAATGTGAAAGATTACAAAATGAGCACATGTCAAATACATTGCACAGCCATACACTACAAACAGCGCCTTGAAGTGGCTCATCTTTCACTGAGCGCGACTAGGTTTCATATATTTCCACAAAAACTCACGAATATTACCTGACGGACTACGAAGGCAACAGGCCAAGAGAAGGTAAATGTGGACGTGACAAGCGGGGTATGAGGGGGGAGACGAGGCAGAGGTCTGCAGTGTAGCCCTACAGTCTTTGGCTCTGCAGTGGTCAGGCCTTTAGACTTCCATAGTGCCATGGTGGCATTATGAGCCAGGGCATGTTGAAACCCGATACAAGGAAGCTGGAGAGCGAAGCTCTTCCACTTCCCTAAGCCTCAATCAGTCACAAATAGGCAGGTACTAGGGACAGGAAAGCTGGGAGCAACTAAGAACACTTTTAAAAGGAGGCTGGGTTTTGAACTGCGAGTCCTCTAGGAGCAAAGTCCTGGACCGGGCTTACAGGAAGTTCTGGAGTCCTATTAGGAACTTTATTGGGATGGTTATATTGGTGTCTGAGGCAGGACTCGTCTTGGGCTGACGCTGGGCTCTTCTGGGAGTTAATCTGCATAATCCAGCCTTGTCCACCCCTCATTGGCTTGGGCTGCAATGTCCGTTCTAAAAGAAGCAGCATTGAGTTCCCATCTTCAACAGGGGAGTCCGCTTACAAGCTGAACTTGCAGGTCTACTTTGGGAATTATGGCCCTTTTTATGAGCCGAGTGTCGCCTGCATGTATTATGTATCTATGTGTTTTTGGAGTGCTACCTGTAGTCCTTTGCATGCTTCAATGGGCTTGTTCACCTTGTATAGAACAATGTTTCACTTGACATTCATGTGAAACATGACAATATATCGGTTACATGTGATTTTATTGAATAATAAAACTGAGAAAGAATTTCGAAAGAAGAAAAAACATCTAAAAAAAATGTTTCCCGATGTTTTTGGGGTGTTCCATGCCATGAGGAAAACCCAAGAAGATGGCCAGACGTCCATCAGGGGGAATTGGCCAACTAAATGTTGCTGTCAGACTTATTTCAAAATGGCGACTGACGCTTTCTGATCTATGTAAGCAGTGCTTTAAGTGGGATGAGAAATTGAGGGGAGGGCTCTAACAAGGGGGTGTGGCATGAATGCTGGGAGATGATCTAAAGGGTCGTGATCAACTTAAAAAATGGTAGTTCAACTTGACAACAAACTTTAGAAATGTGTGCTTTATTGTTTTAGTACCTACGAGAAAATGCCATGTTTGGGTGATATTCAGTGTTCATGTAGTTTGCCTTTGAACATTCAACTGCACTGTACAGCGTCCTTGCCTAGTCCTGTTTCTTCCTTTGCATTCTGGGACTTGTAGTCTTAGATTACCCATTATAAATCCAGAACCACAAATCCTAGAGAGCACAATAAATGACTGAACTAGCCAACATCTGTTGAATGGAACTTGGTACGTAGGAAGTAACAGGGCATTGACAGACTTTTACGCGATACCCTGCTCTGCATCACACAAAGACATTTTCACTGAGCCCCAGTTCATCAGTCACTGTATTCTTGTGTCTCTGAGAAATGAAAGCATGCAGGCATTATCTTACTGCAACCATCTAATTAACACTTTAATAAAAGGCCAGATGTATGTTTGTTCTGTATGTTTGTTCGATGCAGTAGCTTCGCCTGTTGTCACCGCTAGAAGGAGCTGTTGCCTAAGGATATATAGTGGTCCTACTGTGTTAATGAAAACCTGCACTTTGGGCCCGTGTACACCGGCTCTTACGCTAGTACGAGCATGAAAGTCACAAGAGTGTTACTGGAAATATTTCCTTACACGCATATAACAGATAGACTCTTGATAAACTCTCCTAGAAGTCATCATTGCTTTACAATTTATTAACACACCAACGTGCTTTTTGTTTTAAAAGGATGCCATGTAAGAGCAGAAACACTAATATGTGCATAAATAATAGAGGGATGACAGAGGTGTGGGGCGCAGTAGATGTATACTGGGATACTTGTATGGGAATAGGGAATGCTGCAGAGCCACAGGCCATGTGCCCTGGTTTGCAAAAAGCACATTTTTCCCCAACCGTCCAGAGCAATTTCTTTTTTTTAAAGTGCAAACTTATTTTTTGTGCCAAGGGCGATTAAAGGATGGAACCATTCCCATTCTCCACGGCATCTGTTATCCTCTTCCTAGGGTGACCAGATTTTAAAAAGTTAAAAACGGTGAGGAATTCAACCATCCGCAGGATGGGTGTGCGCTCAACTGAGCTTTTTTGAAATTTCTTATGAAATTGATTGATGATATATCAACCTCTGGAAAATATGTGGGACTAATCTGCACACATTTTCCTATGCTCACTGCACGACATACACATAGACCTGGGTACTCTGGTGGACACAGCCTATAGGTGCAGTCCTCCCGGTCATAGTTAGTTGGGATCTGACAGGTGGAGTACATGATGCCTCTCAGAAGGGGGAGGCCCAAAACCTCCCTCGTGGCATGGCCACCCTAATTAACCATCAAAGGCTCCATGGATTCACCCTGTTCATTTGTTTACCCTCTGCAGATGGTGGCAGCAATTAACATACTGATAGAGTATACTTCAAACAGGCCCACATGGGGCCTCGATGCAGGACTAACAAAGGAGGCAGGAAACCCCAACAACCTTTGATATGCACGGTTTCAACCTGAAGCCAGCTCCCACCTCTCAGTATCAATGGCAGTGAACTGTCATGTGTGGGACTATGTGTTTACAATAGGCAACCCCCGCAGGGGGACCCCATTCAGAGGGTAAGAGTATGTGATTGTATGGTGACAGAAAGTCTGTTCTCGCCACAGCTTCAAGGGAGACCTGCCGCTTTAATCAGGAACCACATAGAGCTCAATTAACCAGAGAGACCCTTAGATCCACAACAGACAGTTAGATGGGTGGGACGTAGTATTACATGTTCTCACCCCTTCAACTTGTTCTGTTGCAAAGCACTCTGGCTATGACCTCATGCATACAGGAGATTTTTGGTGGGTACCCGGGATTTATTCATTAAGATAGGTTTAGCCTAGACCAATCACTGTGGACCATTTGGCTTTAAAAGAGGGTCAAACCCGTCTTTTGGGCAGATCATCTGAAGACTTCACAAGGAGTAACAAGAAGAACACATTTGGACCCTGTCTGAAGGTACAGTCTGCCTTACAGCTTCCGCCAGTGAAGGAAAGCCAGGATTTCCAAAGAGGGAAGCAAGATCCCTCCCCTAAAACTTTCCCAGGGAACAGAGGGAGATACTGAATCCAGAGGACCCTCCAGCAGCTCCAGAACCGGTACGCAGCCAGCACACAGCGTGCCCTGCTAGGCACTGTAGCAAGCTTCCTAGGTGGGAAGTGCCAGAGATTCTCTGAACAAAACGAAGGACAAGGCTGTTGCCTGCAACACTCTCCTCAGCTTTGGGCCATCCACCTTAAAGGACGACAAGAGCCCAGTGAAGAAGCTAGGAGTGCATCAACAAGCATCAACCAGTGTCTGTCTTAAAGGACATTTTCGCGCCAGTCGAGCTCTTCGAGCTGCAACCGACTGCACCGCTGACTGTTGTCACACCGCTGTCGCTGACGTCATCCGAGACGCCTCAACCAGTGCTTCAGACTTGCCAACCAGCACTAAGATAACGATTCCTGACTCGAGCCGCTGTGTAGGCCAGCCTTCAGCCGTCCGTCCTGCCTCGCTCGTCGAACTGCCTGCCGCCTGATATCCACAGCTGTCTCCCATCTTGAACTCTGTCGCAGAAGCAGCAAAGCGCCCTGAAACCAACCCTCCACTGTCAAGCACCAAGAACTTCTACAAGCACAAGGTACATTGTGGTTCTGTCCCCCTGGCTCTTCCCCGAAGGCCCCTAGTGACCTTTTCTATGACCCATTGCTCCCTTTTTGCTGAAACCAAGTATTCTTGAACTATTGAGATTAATTACGTTACTGACTACCCTCCTGTCAGTATCCAGAGTGCATCCTTTTTCCTTCTTAAAACTGTCTGTCCTCTGAATTCCTTTACAGGGTGGGTTGTATTTTGTAGTGTGCTAGAACTACCTGTTGTGATAATAATAAAGTTGATATGCTTATACAGCCTTGACTGGACAGTCCCTTTTATCACTGGGTACTAACTGTATTTTCGATGTGTTGCAACTAACCAACGATGCACAATTTGCAGAGTTAAGCCTGCCGTTCTGTACAGGTTACCAACATTTGACAAGGAGGTTGATAATTTGGTTGTGTTCAAAATCTGTTCAAATCCCTTCTGGTGTACTAGAGGTGTGGCGCTGATTGATGGTTTAGAAAGCCCCAGAAGTTGATTCATCACACACATTATAATTCATTTATCACAAAATACCACTATCTTAATTCACAAAATGCAGCATTTCTCCTGTATGAGATTGTGCATTCCCGCCTGCCAGCTATGAAGACCTACTACCAAAAACCGGGACCACTGCATTTTCCAGTGGAAAAATGATCTTGAGAAAAGGGGACAGAGCACCCAATCCCGGTACAGACCTGGCGAAACCAGGACGCCTGGTCACCCTACCTCTTCCCCACTCCGGCAAACGCAGAATTCAGCCTGTTCAGCCCTGTAACACAGGAGCTGAGCTGCTGCCCCTCCCCACTGCTTTGCTTGCTCTGCCCGCAACATTGTGTTAAGACAAACCAGGGCACACAGGCACAGCAGATGCTAAGAGCGCCATGAACACACCATTAATTCCCGCACTGGCGAGCTGTTTGTTAGCTGGGTGGCGCTGGTCTGTTAATGGCACTCTCGTCACCCGCTGTGCACCTTGCTTCATAGCTGCCAGAAAAGATAACTAAGAAGAGAGGAGCGAGTGCTCAACAACTCAGCCCTTGTAACACAGGACAGACGGAGGGGCACGTCGCCATTGCAGGAGAAAGGTGAGTAGGGTTGGAAGTTGTGAGGGCTTTATTGGTTGTGAGGGACCAAAGAGGAGGGGGTGGGGGGCGGCAGAGCCCCGGTTCAGAAGAACATTTAGGAGACTGCTGCGGCCAGGCCTCGGCTAGCCCCGCCCCACTTAAACCCCTGTCTGTACGCAGAGCTGTGCGACGGTCTGCTATGCAACATTAGCCGCCAGGGTAAATGGGTAAAACTCAGATGAGCCACCAATCATCAGAAAAACGCATACCCTCAATACAGTTGACACTGATCGCACAGTAACATGGCCTATGCCCCAGCGCCTCTCGGGCACATACGAGGGAACAGTGTGGGTGTTGGCAGTCAGTGTGAATAGGTGCAGGAGAGAAATCCAAAGTAGAGTGTGGTGGCGTGGTGAGGAGGAGAAGGGAAGAGAGGAAGAGGAGATGGAAAGTAAAAGGAGAGAAAGAAACAGGGAGAGTAGAGGAGACAGTGAATCATAGGTGTAGCGTCAAAGAGAAAGAGTAGAGCGAGATGTTAGAGAAGGAGAAAAGGCAGAGTGGGTAAGAGAACAGAGGCTGTGGAGGAGGAAGAACATCGGATTAACGGAGGAGAATTAGGGGAGCAAAGGTAGAGGAGCAGAAACAACACAGGAGAGACAGCGGGAAGGTGCAAAGCGGCCAGAGGAAAGAAGAGGTAGAAAGGGCAAGGAATGAGGAAAGACACGGAGAGTAGGTCACCACGATCAGGAGAGAAGTGAAAAAGTAATTGAGGCTACGTCTGTGAAGTCCTCGACAACATGGTGAAAACGTGTTCCTAAAGTGGAGGAGGAGGGTTCAAGTAAGGGTCTGTGATTATTGACAACCGCGGGACAGAGGGCAGGGTTTGTATTGTGATGACGCCCTAAAGAAATGCTGTAACAGTGGTCTTAAGATATGGGTAAATTACGATATGGGAGAAGTCTGGGAGGATATTTAAATACCTCATTTGTCACTCGCTTCCTATAAGCCCAAGTTTATTATTTATTTTCTTTTAAATTCTAGCAGACGTTGGGTAGAGAAATCACCATCTATTGGCTTGAGGTAATGCTTAAGCCTGAGGACCGTTTAAAGGGACTTGCGCTGTAGGACTGCTGAAACAGCACTTTCGGAAGCTCTGAGCGTATCTGGGTGAAGTTCACCCACCCAGCCTGCACCTGTCGAAACAATAGAGCCTTATTCCTTGCCGGAACCACGTCAGGGGGCGGCGGTCCAACACTACTCACCTGAGGAGGTGGACACTGGATGTTGTCAGACCAATGTGACTGACCCGGAAACAGAGGACCACGTGAGGATGCGAGATGAGATGGAAACAGAAGACAGACTCTAAAAATGTACGAGTGCTATTGTTGTGTTTTGGGGGAAGAATAGATCAAACAGAAGTGACATGTATTGCAAGGGCCAGACTATTAAGGGATATAAGGGGAAGGTGAGGTTGGGTTGGCTTGTGTGGTGGGCCAAGTAAATGCAGGCTGTTTATTGGCTTGCAAGTTTGTGATACATGGAATCCTGACTTGTCCATTCTCAGACTCCTTAGTCTTCTTATTTTGTTTTACTTCGATAGGTAGGAATAGGAAACAAAGAGCCTAAGCCTTAACACCGTTGGGGGCAGCTGATGGATTCCTGGGGTCAAGCCAGCTGCATACAGGGGCGACCCAGAATGCTGACTGTTCTATCCCTCACCCATCCTGTGTGCCCCTTCAATCTTAATCGTTACCTTGTGGGACCAAAAATAAAACTAAGGGTGAATTCCTAAATGGTCTCCAGTCATTGCTGGATCTCCAGGCCATGACACAGGACACTGGCAAGAGGAATGATGCAGTGTCCCCAATCCAAGAAAGTGCCTTCCTGCCCCCATCATGCCACAAAGAAACATAACCTGCTCCACCCAACTCTTGAATGGCTCCGGCCTTTATCCTCAGCAGGGAACAGTCTTCAGAAAGCCCCCCTAATCCTGGAAGTGTCTTTGGGGTCACCCACTGATCTATACTGGCCGCTTGGGGGTGGGGGCAGAGGTGTTCTGCAGTTCTTGCCTTTGGGTCCACTGGTGTTGACGTTGTTGGCTTGCAGCTGCAAAATGCCCCCCCTGTTCCCAGAGTTCCTGTGAGGTGGTCCTGCTATAGCATATAGTGCAATGTGCCTGCGACCAGCATATCAAGGCTTATGTGACAGCGGTCATGAAACACGCAGAAGCCCCCCCCCCCCCGAGCGCTGTAGCGACGGTACTCTCAGAATATCAAAGTGCTCTGCCCCTCTTTCTGAGCGCCAGGCTTGCAACACATCCTAGAAGGTGTCCAGAGAGCCACAGGAACTCATCCTTTCCTTTTGTTCTGCAACTACATTCACCTTACACACAATATCCTGGATCGGGCCACGTCTGGACTCCCAGCTCTGCAGTCCAGGATTACTAACTGGGAGCTGGCTCATGTACAAGGTCATTCTAGGTCAAAAACCTAGTACCATTCAAATGGGCCGCTGGAGCGCATCAAGAGCCCTACAGATAGCCAAACACTACAGGGCATGAACTACTGCTTCACATCGACCATCCTGTTGATGCCAGGCACATTTAGGCCATTCCTTCCTTTCTGCAATCCCAATCTATTTGACTCCTTATTGATCCACACGAATGCAAGCTATGCTATGCTATGCTATGCTATGCTATGATATGATCGGTTATTTAGAACGCGCTTAATACCCAGAGGTTTCTGAGCGCGGACCCGACGATCGAACCTGTGTTGCTCCGTGTCGTCTTGCTTCCAAGGCGAGCACATTGCCTCTGAGCTATCCTCCCGAAATCTCCAAGCATTCTTTTTCTTCTTCTACATCACCCCATGCCAGCTATGTCTTCTGCGTTTCACCGGCATTCCCGGGCTCTTATTTGCTTCCTAGTCCTTTTCCTCCATAGACTAAGGACTGGACAACCCTCGGACACGTAGGTCAGGTGTATTGCTATGTCTGGAAAAGATCTGGGGCTACGCTAAGGTCGGGACTGGGGGCTCGCTAGCCTTTTGGTTGCAGCTTCTGAGCTTCTATCCAGGGCTACAACCAAAAGACTCGGGGCTAAAGCTCCTCAGCCAGGCATTGCCTTGGAGTCAGGTGCTCTAAGAGCACTACAGTGATGATTGGTGCAGTACGAAAGCCCCCTAACATACCATAAATATCCAGGTGTAACATATTCATGATTATTTGTGCGGTATGTGTGCAGCGTTCGAAAGTTGCCCATGGTCTGCACGCTGTGTTATAAACATGCATAAACTAACAGCAAACCAACAAATGATGATGATGCCTCTTCAAATCGCTGTACCCCATGCCACCTTTATACGTACCAGTGGGCGTAAGCGAATTATGTGCCTGCATGGCAGGTCTGGGCGTAGACGGGGTAGGGCCCGAGTGGGCATGTCCCACCCAAAATCTGTACATGCCCATTCAGCAGCGGTGTGTGGGCGTTCATAGATGTTAGTGTCACTGCGGTGGGCTCAATTACAATAGCTTCAGGCCCCACTTGTTAGGCAATCCTGGCTACGCCTCTGGGTCTGTACATAATGTCCAGCCCCACCGGTCTGATTTGTGCCGGCTTCCACACACTGCCCCGCAGGGCTACAAGCAAGACTTCTGCCCATTACAGGAATCGGGCAGTTATTCAGCGAGTCGCAGAGCAGCAATACAATGCCACACACATGCAGCGTTAAGAAGGGATTAGACTATTCTAGAAGGCGGCGCATGTTCCACCGACCATGGTATGTCTGCTTTGCAACGCCCAGGGAGCACCAATTTGATAACCCCTTTAGCGGGGGCGTGCGACAGCGAAACAACAAATATGCAGACTGCTAGCGGAAGCACAGGATCACGAATAATGGCGCTCATGCAGTCTGCGATTGTGGAGGAAGCACTAATACTAAAAAGGGGGCTGTGATGTGCACCTATACAGTGCTGAAAAAGGGCAAAATGTACTGGGGGATAACTCCTCTCCCCACGTCGTTTGCGAGCAGCGGGGATTGTCAGTGGTGTGGGCGAGACTGGGGCTGAATTTTCAGTGGTGTGGGTGGGACTGGGGGGCAGAGCTCAGTGTCGAAGGATGTGCGTGCCCGAATATAAGATGCTGGCTGCTTTGCATAAAAACAAAGTGCATTTTGGGAGCAATAGAAAGACCACCAATGTATCAAACATATCTGTGCTAGTAATTCAAATGTTCATTCCTTCTGAGCACGCAATGCACGCTGGGTATGGTGCTCATTTCCTCTGACAGAAGACTCACCCTGAGAGTAAAATGTGTGCAAAGCATAAGAAATGTATACAGCTTTGGACAGCTTCATGGTTTAAGTTTGTGCTGTTGAGCAAAGGATCACTTGCAGTCTGTGAAAACGTGCGCTGCTCAACTGCACAAGACACGAGGAACGGCGGCAGTCAGTGCAAGAGATTTGCTTCAACTTGGGGATGCTTGGGCTTCGTGTCTACCCAGAACGGCACTCCGGCAAGACAGTTTTTGCCAGAGCGCAGCTCAGTCTTGCTCCGCCCCAATTCTTCCCCTGCACCTACCTGTACATTTAATATTCTGTAAAGAAAGACGTGATCCAAAACCAATGCAAAAGGCCAAACAGCCACTGCACCGGTATGCAAGAGAAAGCAAAGTTTTATTATATGCAAAGGTCTCAGATGGTCCTGTAGAACCGAACTGGCACGCAGCACGTCACGCCTCAACAAATTACAGGTTATATAGCGGAAAGCCGCATATTAGCATGCATACGTTCCAATGTCATCCACCACCATCATTTGCAACCACCTTTAGAACATTCTAAATATCCTCCTATATTCCGTGGGCCGACTGGCCACACCCTATTTAAACCCATTTCTCTATCCACGTGGCCCACTACATCGTCACTATTGAATCCAGGTACATGTTCGGTTAACCAGTAAATTTATACACTAATAAATCATGACCGTCATATGATGTGCACAGCCCCCCTAACCCAGAAACGTTCCAAGTAAGACTAGCGAGGCCAACTCTGCTTTAATAAGACAATGGGCCTTCTCATCATACCAGACGCTGTGGCGCACACAAGCTGCACCTCTGAACTTGTACTGAAGTTACTAGCATAACTTCTGCTCCTCCTATCCCAAATCACGAACGTTCCAGACACAGCTCCCCACTTTATCTCCTTCAAGCCCCAGGTGCCCAGACAGGACGTGACTAGGGCACCACTCTCGAGTCTGAATTTCAGGGATTTATTTGCTTTGGCTATGCGTCTACCTGTAATTCAAATGGGATGACCGCTCCTTGGGGAGGGCAATTGTGCTCTAAATCTTCACATGGCCTATTGGCATAGCAGAGCCTCGTGCCCTATTCTCAAGAATGTGTCCTTCAAAGGGCGCCTCCCTACCTGCCCTCCCCAAAACTAACATTCCATTCCCATCGCTTCAGGCTCTGCAGCTGGATAAATTAGCGTTTATCTGCGCTGCGTGGGTGCCTCTGACCTCGGCTTCTCTCTTGGCGAATGGAAAAGGGATTTACCTTGGGACTGAGCTAAACAGAGCTACAGCTCCACATCAGGGCCTTTATTCTGTTTATCGTGTTCTAGGCTTTAAAATGCAATATGGCAACACTCTTGTCATGGCGACACGCTGACCTTTCTTCAACCACAATACCTCTCTGACTCCATCTTCCACCTACTTCAGCTCCAGTACTTTAAGAGCCTTGACAAGAACATTCCAGCACTTCACTAAAGTCCTACCATACTCCATATTCCCTCTTCCTCGTGCTAGTCCTCATCAATAAGGTAGTTCTAGCTCAGAGAATGGCTTTTCCTTTTGGCAAACCTGAACTCCAAACCCCACCCCCACTCAGGGGGAGGGGCTAGAAGGGTCATCTGCACACCAAACTCTTCCCACGTTCTTCACCACTGGAGGATGTGCTTGGCTGTTCACAAGCATTTACATGAACGCCATGGTTGAGATGCCCTCTCCTAGTCTTATGGAAGCTTCCGTAGCGGCTCTGGCTGGAGAGTGGGCTGTAAGAAGAGGGGGCAATTACCTGTCATGCAGCGCCACACTGACAGTCACTCTGCTCTAGTGAGCGCAGCCACCTGGTGCACGCTGAAACAAGAATCTCTCACTCTATGGAATGCATCGATCAGACTGCGCCCAAAGAGGTGCTGCGCAGAAACCCCTGGATGACCCAGAAGGCAGCAGGATTGTCTTTGAATGCAGTACATTGCTTCGGGTAGGTCAGAGATGTATTGTAAGCTTGTTTGCAGCCATGCCATCTAGGAGGAAAAGGGGACATGAAAGTAGAACCTCTTCTACTGAGGGATCTGGAAAGCAGACAGGAGGCTAGATCTCGCTCTGCTCCTGTGCGGGGTTCCCCAGAGCTTGGGGTGATCCAGCAGCCGCAGTGGTCCACAAGGTCCCTCCAAATGTGTTAGTGCAATTAGGGGTCTTTACTTAAGACAACTGTTGTATCAGTGATGGACAGGACAGAAGCGATGTCTCAGGTGCCCTGCCAATCTTCTCTTGTAAATTGATCACAGTCGATAAGTTGTCCATGTTGCGGGCGAGAATTATGCCTTTCTCTTTGTCATCACAAAGTACCTGATAGAAACACCCTCCTACCTGAACCCCGAAGCCTATTAATTCTTTGGAGTTCATCAGTCAATGGCAATAACTCAGACGTATCTAATTATATTATAAAATTGGAATATTTGACACATATGTGTACTATCCTCAGTCTAGGGCGAGCTTAAACATGGTTCCAAAAACCAATGCAAGGCCGCAAACGGCCATCTTGTCTTGCACACCAAGGTCTTGTTACCATCACATGGAGGGCGTATGTTGGGGTGATCTATGTGGAATAAAGCCAAGGAAATATTAGAGCTGGCATGGAAAGCAAACTTCATACTGTGGCATTGTACCATGCTGGGGTCTGATGGGGGCGGGGTGACCCTGGTGGCCACGTGGCACTGCTCGCTTTGTGATGCAGCCTCAGAAGGGGTACCCAGACGATTCCCCAGGCTCCACAGCCCATCACTAGCCTGACGCCAGGACCCCTTAAAGCTGTGAGTCCTCAAGTCTCAGAACCCTGTAGGCTTTCCAGGATCCAAGTTCAAAGGTTACCAGCAGCCTAGGGGACAAGGGAATAGGATCAACAACTGGCCCAATGTCTAGACATCATGTAGGGAGGATCAGCCCCCATTGTTAATCTTGGGGCTTCCAAAGAGTTCCCATGGTAACTGGAGAGGTAAGGGGAAATGTATGGCCTACTGGATCCAGAGCATAGGGGGCATTAGCTCCCAAAACCGAACTACCCCTTTGTTACAGGTACTCTCCCAGCCTGTTTCTATCTACACCGAAGTTATAGTAAGGAGGTCACAAGTGCCATGGTTAATGTTAATATTAATGGGCCCCTGTACCGCGCACTGTTGCCACTTGTGTGGCCTTTTGGCGCTCTTGCCGGTCTGCAAAGGAAGGAGGATTGCAAGGTTTGTTAGTAGGATTGAGAGGGAGAAGAACAAGAGTGCTTTGATGTGCTGTTGGCAGCTTCAGTTCAGGGAAACTGGTGTGAGAAACCTGAAGGTATCACACCCGCTAGTCCCCGGGGATCTGTCATCCAGCTGGCAAGGACACGGCCAACACTTTTGGATCAAGTTCCTGGGGTTGGACCAGTGCAGGAGGATCACCTGGGTGAGGGGTCTTCGGGAAGTGGGAGTGGGACCCCGGATGGTGAGACATGGTGTCCCCTTCCCTGTAACACCTGTACCCCATCCTACCAGGTAAGATACTAGGAAAATCAACCCCCACCCCCTTTTCCAACACAAATACTGTCTCACGGACAGCTCACTGTGAGAAAAAACGGACTAACACCCAAGCTGTATACCTGACATGTCCCAATACAATGGTCTGGCAGGGTCAGATAATTACTGACCATTATACACACCGGACTCCCATTACACTTCCCCACACGGATAAAAGGCGGAGCACAAGAGCACACTCTGATCACTGCAAAACACACAAGGAAGCAGCAGTTCCAAGATGGCAGTTTAATACAAGGCAAAAGATGGCAAAACTGAAGGGGATCAAGGAGGGAAGTGGCCTGGACCTTTTTGACAAAGAACCGTTACTTTCATGAACCTTCGAGAATAGAAAACTTAAGACCAGGAAACAAGACTGAAAAATCCTGCATTGTGTTGGAGGTACCCGGGACTCTCCTGTGTCGATGGTCCTGGCGGGGAGAATGGCTGCCGCCGTCGTACTGTCCTTGGCTCCTACAACAAAGAAGCACCAATGAAGTCAGCACAGCCAGTGAGTTGAGGAGACTGATACCAGTCTGGTCTGTGTTGAAGCCAAGGTTGCAAGCAGCGGAGCAGCCAAGGTTGCAGTGAACGCTGAGGCGAACATTGTATGAAGCGTATGTGATAATCAGCTTGAATAAAATTAAACAACAGATGAGTGATTCAACTTTGAAGCCAAGATACAATACCTTAGACAGAGTGGTCGAGCAGCACATGCGTGCTTATTTGAAAGTCTCTGTAAGGTATACAAATGAAAGAGTCACAAAGAATTGTAAATTGAGGTGGTCCTTCGATGTTAACCACAGTAATGAAAGTTGATGACAAAATAGATGAAGTTGGTCTGAGCCTGGCAGAGGGAGATCAGCTGAGAGCCTTTGGTTAAAACAAGTTTGTGTTGAAAGGTTAAGTTGAAATTGGTCCGAGCCTGGTGGGAGAGACTAATTGAACATTGTGTTAAAGAGGATCCGAGACCGGCAGAGGGGGATCCTTGGTGAAAAGTGAAACACCCAAGAAATTGGATAAGTAAAAATCCTGTGAACATTGTGTTAAAGTGGATCTGAGCCTGGCAGAGGGGGATCCGAGGTGAATCGTGAATATCCTACAAGCATTGTGTTAAGAGGATCTGAGCCTGGCTGAGAGGGATTCGAGGTGAATAGTGAATCGCCTGAGAAATTGAGTACTTGTGAAATCATAAGAGGAAAATAACATATTGTTTGTTTGTTTGTCTCATCAGGCCCTCTGAAAGAAGAGACTTTGAAAGACAAAGAGACTTGGGTACGGAAGGCCCTGATGCTAATGACTGAACTGTATCCTCGTGCTAAAGAAGCCAGAGACTGTGCTAAGCTTGAGTGTACCACCTAGTCCCGTGTTGAAAACGCGGGGAATGGAGGCCAACAGTCTGAACATCCTGACATATCATTTAGCAAACACTTCTTTCTGCATACATTGTTGGCCCACACCATTTGTATTTAGAAGTAAGGATTGGCAATAGGTTTATTAGTAAAGGCCCATTTACTTTGACAAAGACTCCACTAGGACTGCATTATTATTATTTGATGGTCGTAGCTTGCTCCCATCCTTAGATTTAGGTTTAGATAGGCGCTCAACCAACTTATTAAAGTTCAATAAACACCTTGAACTGTGATCACTTGCGCCTGTATTCAAGGTGTGATACCATGCCTTCCTTGCACTGGTCATGTGGTGTTCTCTTATATCACTGCCGGTTACCCAGCGATGAACCCATAGAGTAGCAGAATGATTAAATAGAGCAAGGATCTGCAACTCTCCAGATGTTCCCAAGATCTCTCATCATTGGCTGCGCTGGATAGGACAGGTGGGAGTTATTGTCCACATACCAAGGTTCTAGAAGGAATAACGATGCAAGTAATTCATCTTTATTCACTGATTCATTGACAGTCCTCTATTTCTTAATGATTGCTCTATTTAAAACCAGAATATTGTGCTGAGACAGTTGGACCCCTGAGTTCTTACTATGCAATTGGTCCATCTGTCTGTCAATCTTTTCATCCATCTGCACATCTAGCCAACTGCCCACTTGTCTGACTGTCCATCGATCGATCCATCCATCCATCTATCTGTCCATCCATCCATCTATCTGTCCATCCATCCATCCATCCATCCACACATCTCTCCACATATCCGCCAGTCCTGCTTGAGGGCGGGTAGCGAACACTTCAACGTATTCCTCCATAGCTGCAAGTACACATACAAGGCTTGCTTGCCCTCCCGGAACTCAAACTAATGAGAAGAAGAATTCAGCTGTAATAACATTCCCCTCCAGCACGTATTCCCACGTGCAGCATCAACCGTATTCAGAAAGCCAATACGTCAACATGGTGACGGCGACTGCTTTGACAGGGCTTTTATTGTTCCCGATCCGGTCAAAGCCCTACTTGGGATCAGGGAAGAAGTATCATGTAAATTGGCACCATCCTCAGGAGCTTTCTTTGCACCCGTGTATCTATCCCTAGAATCTGTCAGAGACTGGTTGTTGCAGTTCTAGCTTTTCTAAAGTCTCACATCCTGTTGTGTGTGTCCCTCCCTCTGTCCGAGGCTCGCAAGGCGTACAATTATGGGCTTGGCTACATGGACCGGACATGCCTGAGCCTGATGGATCTGCGGGCTCTTCCTATGGGGAAAGAGGCGCGAAATTGACGGGAGTGAAAGTAATTAGCACTACAAGGTCAATTCTTTGAGGCTGTGTAGATTCTGGGAGGCAGAGTATTAAAATATTATTTCCCCAAGCGTGCCCATCTAAATGTGCTTTAGCACTTGCTACAACTTCTCCTGCAGAACCCAAGCAGATGTCTGTAGCTGTGCCACTGCACATTGTGACCAATCCAGGGAATGTGTCCCTTCTGCCCAAGGGAAAGCCACCTCCTTGGGGATAAGGGGGGGACGGAGCCTGATACACAATACTCTCCCTAGGGGACAGGGCAAGTGGGATCCCACAGGGGTGACCCCCATCCCCTCTGGGGACAAGGAATATTGAAGTAAGGATTTAATTCCACCTCCCTTTACTTGAAAGTCCCAAGTTTGTTGGTTATATGGGAATTGATCGGGGCAATTGTATACAGGGCCCTGTTAAAGTGGATGGCTTGGTTTCTGACTGGTATTAGTTGCTTCCCTTTTGTAAAGACTGGAACCAATGGAAGCTCCCCTTCCATTCCAGGCAAAAATATACAGACAGCTGGATGGAGATGGAGAGAGAGAGAGAGAGAGAGAGGGAGAAAGATAGAATCAGCAAGAGTGAGAAACACCATCTTGCACAGGCACGCAGAAGAGGGAGACTCTCCCTCTCAGGAGGAGCTGAGCCAGACAGACACGCAGTCTGCGTGGTGGGGGGAGGCCCAAGGCCACCCGCAAAACACTGCCACTTCCACGTAGGCAAAGCGCCCGACAAGCTCGGAGCCACCAAGGAAGCAAGCAAATCCAAACCAGAAGAAACCTACTGGCATCCTGCCTTTAAGGCGCTGAAGTCCCGGGGAAGAAGGGACATAACGCCAACCGCACAGAGCAAAGCCAGGTCGAGATTGCGGATCCGTGCTGGCCAGAAAGACTGCCTCCACTACCGAGCACCGCTGCTGGACAGAAGGTATGTGGCATCGTATGAGGAGTGGGTGGAGGACAGTGAGGCCATGACAGAGCCCACACTGGACTAAAAATCTGCCCCCCACCCCACGAAAGTGGGACGGAACCGGCAAGCAAAGCAGATCTGAGCTTGGCCATACCCACGCTGGGCTGAGAATGCAAATACCCCACAGGGATGAGAGAAGCGACAACCAAAGCAAGGCTGAGTAGGTCCATAGCCTGCACAAAGGGTAATAATCCAGATACTTAATGGGGTGGGGGGGGTAATAGAAATGACAACCAAAGCAGGACTGAGCAGGCACATATCCCATGTGAGGCTGAAAGTATAAATACCCCACGAGAGGGAAAGAGAGACTTTTGTTTCTGTGAACACTGACCTACCCAGGTCAGGAGAACCGGTCACATCTAACAAGGAGAATACATCCCAGAAAATGGGATAAAGTAGGAATTTTGGGACTGGCTGACAAGGCTGCTATTTTGGCCAAGAGGAAAACAGACCTTTTTTTGTTGGGACTATTATACCAGGTCAAAGGCTGGAAAAGACTTTGAGAACTCTTTGGTCAGGGTCAGAAACCCAGCCACCACTAATGTACCTAAGGGAGAGTAAACCTATCCCAAGCGAAAACCTACATTGTCTTTGCTTTTCATAGTGGCAGGGTAGATGTTAGGATATCGTAGGCTTTGACAGGGGACAGAGCTTTCTATGTAAGACGTCCTGACAAGCACCTGTTTGTTGTTTTAGGAGAAGGCAACCCATCTAAGAAGTAGGGTTTAAGTAAGGCACCTTGGAACACATGCTTTGGGAGTGTGTAAGAGTGAGTCATTTCTGGGGAAGACTCTACTATTTTAACCAATGTGTTAGGGCAGACCATGGATTATGATTTTAATACATTAATACTGGGTGACGATGAATTGCTGAGTGATCTATGTACTGCGCAACGAAAATGGTCAATAAAACGATACTGAGAGGATGGAAATCGAGATTGTCTCCAGAAGTTGATATCTGATGTTGAATTTGGCTGATTTGGAAAGGGTCATTTATCGCCAGAAGAAAAAAAATGGTCTTTTTAAAAAAGATATGGGGTAGTTTCCTGGACACGTACTAGCTCTGATGAAGCGATCTATGGGTTTTTTTTATTTTTTTGTTTTGTTGGGAGGGGATTATGGAGATAAGCTGTAATTGGTTTCTGTGAACTGTTGGTACATTTTTATAAAATGTGAATTAAAAGTAGGGCTTAGAGGAGGCATTATTCATTTTAATAAAGTATGTCCTCCTGTCCATCTCCTATGTCTGACTTAGTACACGATTCATTAACACCAGCATCCTTTTCCACCTGCAGTTGGCACTGGAACATTTTCCAGTGCGCACAGATGAGTACATCATCTGTCCTTTGCCTCTTGTGGTTGCTGTACTGCCCTATTCATTCAGTGGCTTCCCATTCTGAGAGGTCTGGTGGGTTGCAGTGGGCTGGGGTAGTGTCTGGCTGTTGAATGCATCCAGGTCATCCTGGCTTCGTGTGGTTCTCCTATGCTGTGCATCGCTGTGTGGCTCTGATCTGGTGGTGAACTTCCAGTGGTAGCTACTTGGTGGAACTACCTTGTCAAGTCTTCTCAGCTGAAATTGTCTAGTCTACTCCCATTACAGGTAGAAGGGTTTGGTTTTTGCATGTTAAAGCCCACTGTAATATTGATAGTGCTCCGTAAACATGCCTCCGCGCTGCAATCTCACGGATATCAACCTACACTGCATGGATGATCCCCCGTGGAGGGTGAAACAAGTGTGTGGGCAGTTGCTGCACCCCGGAGAGCCGTCATTCTTGGGATTATGAAGCCATGTATGAAAGAGCACGACCCTATAAGAGCATGACAACTTTTTTTATGGAGCAAAACAGCAAACGTTTCCGTGAATGTGCATAGCCATGATGGTCTGAAGATGAACTTCCAGTGATGGCCACTTGATGGCACTTTGCTGTGCACGCCTTTATTAGCATAAATGGCACTGCCTAGAAATTGCTGGGAGCTATTTAGATTCTGGTTATAGACTAGGAGAGCCTGGTTGGGTCAACAGCTACAGCTACTAGGAGCGGAGTTGGATTCCTAGGTCATCTGGTGTCATACACACACATGCGTATCAGATATGTTTTGGAATGTGCGTGAAGTATTGGGATACATTTAACAGACACTTATGGCATCATGGGCGATGTATGGTCGGCATAGGGGTCTGGTTTGCACCTCGTGTGGAAGTTAGGTTTGCAGCATGCTATGTACTAGCTCCTCGTTCCCCAGAAGTCACCCCTGCGCACTACGCGATGCCAGGTAGTCCGGAGCTGCTGTTTGGCCCTGCTCACCATATCATTATTTCGATGCTGGTCACATGACAGGTCGAAGCTGTTTTCATTGTTTTTCTGAATGCCACCATAATATTGATGGTGAACACAAACCAAGATGGGACAAGCAGCACGCACACACTACTCCAAACTGGAGACCAGACAGAGCCTATGGCAGTGGCATTCAAACCTTTTTATGCCGAGACCCCTCGAGTAAAAATGGTGTTGCCGACCACCCCACCCCTCCTGAATAAAAATATTGCTGCTGGGCCCCCCTAGATGTGATTTCTGTGGATATTTTCTATTAAAATCAGTCACTGTACTCCCTTTTGGAAGAGCTTTGCCCACCAACTCCCCCATCCCCCCGCTGCCCCTTGAACACCCTTTGGGTCCCGCCAAAGGGGCCAGCCAGTGCCACACAGTTTGAAGACCACTGATGGGCACTGTGTGTGCAGTTGGATTGCTGCGAATTCCCCGTCAGCTTCCAGGACTCAAGGTATTGATGCGTGCAGTCACCGGGCACGTGGCACATTATATGACTATTAAAAGGTCCGTCTTTCGGTCTCCCACCCAAAAGCGAAGGCACATTCATGGCTTTCTATAATCAGCTTGGCCCCTGGCAGGGTTTCCAATTCATCCTTGAGAAGGGGGCGCTCAACAGGCCGATGCTCCCCGCCTCTGCCATTCTGCAGCCCTGCTCACCCTTCAATTCCTGAAGGACCTGCAACCCTAAAAGTCGACTTCTTGATCGATTAACAAAACTGACTGGCTTGTGAAAAAGTGTCTTCCAACTAAGAGAAGACGATTTCACTTTTTTGGGGTTGGCTGGAATAGGGCGGGTGGGCACACAGATGTTCTGTTTTAGAGCAGGGGTTCGCGCCTTTTATGTTTCACACAGGCGCTTCTCAGACCTGCAGGCCACAAACGTGCGTCTGCAGCAGGCACGTTAACACCCTAAGCTATCATATCTCAATTGACACATTTTGATTTTACTTATGTATTTAGAATTGGGATTAGAACCCGCACTGACCTATTTTGATTGGGACTTTTATATTTTATTATTTTCCGTTTAATTTTATAATCCACTTTTATCCCATTGAAACCAGGTACACCTTGATTGAGAGAGATTGAAAACTGGAACATGTGTGTTAGGACACCCCCGAGCTTAGGTGGCACCAGACACTTCCCAGGCCCTGCCCTAAGTGCTGTTTTTGTAGCACCATCTCATCCCGCTTGCACACCAGGCAAGTTGCTCTTGGGCTCAAGCAGTGCCAGGCTACACAGTGTTCCATTGAGTAGACAGAGCATCACCCCATGTGCTCGTGCCCATTGTCCCCGGGTCCTGGCAGAACTCCTCCCAGATTATCATGCCATTCGGCAGTGGTGGCACACGCACAATGGGCGGTGCCCCTCCGTCCTGCCCAGGCCACCGCGGTCTCATACAGAGTAACCCTGAGCTTCGTTCTTCATCCACAAACCTTCTCCAACTAACATCATATCATTTATAATGCATAATGGTTATTGATAACGTGCTTAATACCAAAGAGGTTTCTAAGCACCAGTGGCATCGCTAGGGGACTCTGGGGGGGCTGCCCCCCTCCCCTGTGATACCCTGTGCCCCCCCTACCTAAGACGAGCAGCGACCATGTTCTCCCCCTACATTTGTCTGTGCCCCCCCTACTTTTGTCTTTGGCCCCCTCTGTGCCCCTCCTAAATTTGATTCCTGGCGACGCCACTGCTACGTGCAAACCCAGGATTCGAACCTGTGTTGCTCTGCGTCTCTTGCTTCCAAGACAAGGGTATTGCCGGCTCGTATGTCCTGGCAGTTTAAGGAGAAGCACTGCTCGTGTGATGCCGGGGTCGTCGAAGATTATGCCCACTTTTTGTTAATGTGTAAATTGCTGTTAGATGTAAGGAAGAGGCATTAGCACCGCCATTTCATTTGTTAGAACATTAGCACAATCTCGCCGGCCGCGCAGTTTATTTTGTCATGTACAGAGAGTCGTTTTTTTCCCGATTTTAGCAAATATGTTATTGCTTCTTTTAAGCGTTTGGCCAGAAAATGTTAATGCATGTTTTAAGCCTCTTATAATTCAAGTTTGGTTATCTAGACATTTTAACGGCTGTTTAATTCTTTTAAATGTTTTATTCAATTCTGCATGTATTATTGACTTGTACTCTATTTTTTGCATGTGCAAATGCTTGGTTACATTTTATGGAATTCGTATTTTGTGCTAAATGTAAATGGGGAAAGGCAAATAAAGTATTACCTACCTACCGACACATCCAGGGGGCAGGAGCAGTGCTGGAACTGTGGCGAGTTAATTCCCCCTCATACTGTGTGGGGTGGTCTAGTGGCTAGGATCATCCAGCGGCTACTCCATGTGTCTCCCAAAGGGAGGAAGGAGCGGGATCCTGCAGGCTCGCCCTCCCCTCAGGGAAGAGGTATATCGCTTCCTCGTGTAGAAAGATATTGCATAAACAGGCAAAGGACTACAAGTCCCAGTATCCCATGAGGCCCACGGAAAATAGCAGTAGACAACCACTAAACTGGCAAGCCATGGGCAACGACAAACAAGGCAGAATTTTTTTTAAAAAAACCTTAGCATGAGAGGCCTTATCGCGGAGTTCACTGGACCTCTGAGCTTTTGGAAAAGTCCAAACATGAAAGACCAGAAGACCATGGACACTCCAAAGAAACAGCCTACCCGCGGATCCCCAACTCAGACGGCACACGTTCCACTCAAGAAAAGGAAGCAAGGTCCACCGCACTTGGAAAAAGAACACCAGACACTGCAGAGTTGCACAGAGCTGCAAAAATGGCCCCAAGGACCTTATACTATGAGAAAGCCTCAAGAGTCCATAACGGAAGCTCATTGGAGTCAAATTATTTCTTGGCCAATGTGAAGAGCACAAGGATAATCACAAAACAAGGCCATTGGCATTTCAAATTAGAAGCAACCAATCACAAGACCTGAAACCACCCACTCAGGAAGGGAACCAATCCCGAGCTAGGTTGCATAATCATCCACCAACTCAGGACTATAAGAGGAGCTGGAAAACAACAGAACAGCTAGTTTGGTAGAGAATATCAGAGCCACGTCGGTGGAGAAAACCAAGAGGAGGCGGGAGAATATCAAAAGGAGGGGGGCAGAGAGAACCAAGAGGAGGTTAAAGGTTCTCAGGAGGTAGGAGGTGGGAGGAGGAAAACGAGTCATAGAGTCACATGAGAAGCTGGCGACAATAGAGGGGGCATGGAGGTTGTTGGAGAAAATGAGGAGGAGGCAGGTGAACACTTTGATGTGGCTGGAGGAGGAGCTGACAGATCAGGAGGTGATTGGAAGGTATCAGGAGGGGATGGAACTGACAAACTAACAGTGAAACCGTGATACCATGTGTGTGTGTGTGTGTGTGTGTGTGACACTCTTCTGGAGCAGAAACTCCAGTTCTGCCCGTTCCCCTTTAACCTGTATGGAAGCCGGGTTGGGACAGCCTGGGAACTTTTAAAGGAACGGCGCAGAAACCCCTAGACAGAGATAGAGAAAAGAATTCGGGTACCTCTGAAAACACAGGGGACTAGAAACACACAAAGTAGGACAGAGGGGAGATCCAAACCAATCAGGAGGTTTTTGCTTGAGCACCGTCCCCTCCGCCCCCAGGAGACACATTTTTCCATTCAGTTCCAAAGAAACTACACAGATCCAGGAGAGGGCATCCATCCTTAGCATTTTAGTTGGTTAAGAACCTTTTTGTTTGTTGTTTTGGCCTTGCCCACTTACCCAGAATAATAAAGTCTTGTCTAGCAGAGAGGTTTGGCTTGGCTGGTCTGTCGGTTCCGCCACTTACATGACAATGAATGCGCCTCAGGCTTCAAGGAAGGCTCCTAGAAACAGGTAGTGTGTGTTTATGGCTTCCAAAGTATATCTTAGTGATGAAGTCTCCAAGTGTATACAATATGGTACAATCATGGGGGCATTTTAAGGATATCCCATCCCTAATCTGGATAAGAAAGTGCAAATTACTGCAAATTCCAGGGTAACTTTGCAGCAGACATGCGTCCTGTGAGACATCCACACGATCCAGGCAGAACTCAACAGCAAAGGTGCTCACCGTCACCCGGGGGTCGGGGGGGAGGAACTATACATTAGAGATGCTCCTTGGTACCCGTGAGGATACTTGTCCGAGGGATGAACTGGCCAGATAGGCTTAGGGTAAAGAGCCGAAAATGTGTGCTCCCTCCCTCGCTTCAACAATGGCCTTCCCCAACTCTCTCACAATAAAAAGTTGGCGTTGGTGCCAGAAGGCTGTCTGGCAAAAGGGCGCCGGAAGGGTTTATGGATGATCAACAACTGGTGCACATTTATTTGATACCCAGTCATTTAACTGAATACAAAGCAGAGTGGTACATTTCACCGAAGTACATAACACCGAAAATATATGGGGTAGTGGGGTTAAAATTAGTCAGGATGGGGTTGGGGTGGCACTATACGGGTTGAAAAGCAGGGGGATTGGGGCGGACCCCCCAAATTTTAAAACAAAATTAAATTGTTGTGTTTCTATATTATGGCCACGATGAAATGTACCACTCTGAAATTGGGGTTGGAAAAAGCACATATAACCATTTATTTGCTCATGAAGTGCAGTTATGCCTTCACTGTGTCAGCAGGTTGCTGGGAGTCTAAAATTGAAGGTTGCCCGTGGCCTATGGCAAGGATTAGAAAAGGGGGAGGCAAAATGGATACGCAAGAAGAGGGCATTTAAGGGCCATGGAGATAAGGAGGCGGAAGGGGGTAGAACTCAGCCAATGCAGCCAGAGTGCAGGACATGAGGGCAGGCCTGATGAGACACATCACTCATTCCCACTCAGCCAGGATGTCTGGGTCGGGGCAGGGGTGGGGGGGGGGGGCTATTGGAAAGGTGGCAAGGTCAATACATAGATATTATACAGCACAGAGTGACCCATATGTATGTGGGGCAATAAACCTAGACAGTGTACATGTCTCCATATTCTCCCTAAATATACACCGTCTTGTTTTCCCTGGATACCAGACATTTCTATTTTTAGAAAGTTGTAGGAGGCTTATGGCACACGGCAGGCCCTTCTACATTCTCATAGGATCTCTTGGCTCCAGCAGAAGTGGGAAACTATATGACAGAGGATCACAAAACGCATACCTTGCATTCCTCTATTTCAGGTCTTCTAGAGCGACTATCTCTACCCACTGAGCAGAGCGACTCTTCCATTCTATCTCTACCCACTGAGCAGAGCGACTCTTCCATTCTATCTCTACCCACTGAGCAGAGCGACTCTTCCATTCTATCTCTACCCACTGAGCAGAGAAGTCCGGCGACACGCATCCCTCTACATGTGTGATGCATATTTCCAAGCCAGGAGGCAGGATCACGCCAACTGGATACATTCCGGAGTGACGTGTAGCGCACATTTCAGACCCATAATTCAAAAGGCCACCAAACTATTCATTTGCCTTAAGAAAGCACAGGGTGCGAGAACCACACCTTGGCACCCCGTAAAGAAAATGAACAGAGAAAGGACATTGATCAATGCTGCAAAGTCAACACTTGTTTGATTTCAATGTATGAGATACAACGGTGATTGTGGCAAGTGGGCACACGGACTCCATATTGTCTGCATCGGTCCATTGCTAGCGGCCGTAGGACAGGCCAGGAGTAGACGACGGCAACAGTAAAGTGGTCTTTCAAACCAAGACCAATTTCCTGGAAGACCAAGCCCATGCCTTGAACATGCCACCACACACAGGAGCAGGCCCATGAAAAGCTCAATATGAGGAGCAGTCACAGACTCTGAACATACATGATGGATGCATGTAATGAAGGTCGAGAAGGAACTTTATTGTCAATTCCTGAGGTGGTCGGGATCGGAGACTTCACAGGCTGATCTTTAAATGTGTTGCGTGCACTAGTGGTTGGGAAGGGTGGGGGCAAAGGGAGGTCGAGTGTCTCTGCAGTACTTGAAGTACACCCAGTATGCAGTATCTCGGTTTCATGTTTATTTCTCCGATGTTTTAAGAAGTCGGGGATTCCATGTGCTGTGAAGCGGTACTTAGCATGCAATGCCCTTGTCAGGAATAGCTTTTTAAACCCTCACTGGGACATAGGACTCCATAGCCTCAGACAGACCTGGGGTGGTCTCGGTTCAAGCTGCGATGCAGAGCTCGGTAGCCCAGGTTAGAACGGGTCAGCCAGGATTGGCTTTCTAAATGAGTTCTGGGATTTTTGGACTCAATATCCCAGTAAACAGCATTTTCACGAAGGGCTTTCCCAATGTCTGCTTTCTCCGGAGGTGTATGAGCCCTCCATTTCCCGGTCCCAATACACCACTTTACTCCTTTAACTTCAAGGTTGTGAAGATCCACGGGGACCCCTTTCTATATAAATGTCCACCCCCTTTTGCAGCAATTCCCAGAGTCCATTGTTCCTGGTGGACTCATTACAGAGCAGATGTAATCCTTTCTGGAGGAATCAAAATGGCGTAAATTCTCCCTCATGTGTCAAGAGGCCCCATGATGCACCAGCTGCACCCAATCACTGGCGTAACGGGGGGGCCCCGCAGTGCGGTGGGCCCCATGCTGCCCATGCCCAGCAGTGGGAAGCTTGGCAGTGGGGGGGGGACCCTCAGCAGTGCTGGCAGGGGGCCCCCACATTTTGTGTTACGCCACTGCACCCATTGTCCTACCTTTCCAACAACAACGGGCGATCTTCTCTTCAACCACTCCTCTGACCTTTGGTTTATCCGGCGTTTCCTTCTTTGGTTTATCCGGCGTTTCCTCCTTTGGTTTATCCGGCGTTTCCTCCTTTGGGATATCAGGTGTTTCCTCCTTTTCCTCCCGCTTCTCCACCCTCTGACCCTATTCCTGTTCCTCTTCCTCTTGACTCTTTACTTGGGACTTGGAACTGGTCGACCACGTGTTGCCAGGTTCCTCCAAGAGAATAACCATGGCCTTTTTGGCATGCATGTGCCAGCTGGGTACCAAGACAATGGGTCTCCTTGTGTGAACCAGAACACCATAGCTGGGAAAGGACGGTCAAGCGCTGCGACCCCTGTGTACCTCCTGCGGATTGCGGGTTCCCCTTTCTGGCTTCTCCGTGATTCAGGTACGCTCACTGACTTAGGTCATCGACTATTGAGGAAATTTACACAAGGACCTTTTCTTTGTTTTTTTTGCAGCTTGGGACGGAACAAGTCAATTGGCTTCCTCCCTACTTTCTATACTAACCACTCCTTGGCTGGTGGTATCCTTCCGTCTTCCCTCACCTGGGTTTAGGGAGGAAATATCTGTGTGGGTTGGCCCTGAACAGTAACCCCTCACTCCTGTTGGTAAATTTCGAGCCGTCTTCTGTTGCCATGTGTGTTTTCTTGATGGCCTCACCTATATTGTCTCCACCATCAAAATACCTTCTTTCTCTGTTGCCATGGAAATTGGAGCCGAACAGCACCTCGAGAACGCTCAACCCACTCACCCCTCAATCAATGCCAACATCCCAGGGCCGGATACGCCTTATATATTCATAATGCTTATTTAGAACACATGCCAGAGCACAGAGAAACAAAATTGCAATCCAATCCTTTTAAAACAATGTACTTGCAAACTCCACTATGCATCGCAACTAAAAGTGATACAAAGCCAGAAAGAGATCCAACCAATGAAAGGTACAATCCGGGAATGGCTTTGAAGGGTCAAGTCTCCAGCACTTACCCAATAGGTAAATCCTACGGGTTGGTTCTCACAGCTTCTGGAAAAACACTAGAAGCAAAAAAGTGATGAGTGGAAGGGTTAGAATGAATCTGAACCACTGGCATTGTTCTGGGCAACCTTCCATGCCACTGTTTTTTGGCCCCTCTGTGCCACTGCAGAAGGGGTCCAGCCATTTGCAGATCAGTCAGGTACTGCCACCAATGGTATGGATTGGCAGGCGAAGAATGGTTGCTGGAGGGTTGCCCAGAGCAATGCCAGAGGTTAATATTCATTCTAAACCTTCCAGCCATCACCTCTTTTGGTTTTCTACAGTCAACCTGAGTGGGGCGGTATACGCAGACATGGGCCCCGTGCCTGCTCAGCCTAGAGGCCCAAACTACTCCTAACTGATGAGGCCCAACAAGGCAGAAACATGTCTGAGGATACTTGTGGGCTCGTGCAGAAGGGATGTGACCTAGCAGTTCGGGGGGCTGGACTGCCCCTTTTGGGGTGGGACCAAGCCTGATTTGCACATGGTCTTTCCCCTTCTGTAATGGCTTGGCAGGTGAAGAACGGTGGTCTGGAGGGTTGCCCAGAGCAATGCCAGAGGTTAAGATTCATTCGAAACCTTCCAGCCATCATCTCTTTTGGTTTTCTACAGTCAACCTGAGTGGGGCGGGTATGCCCAGATGTGGGTCCCGTGCCTGCTCGGCCTAGAGACCCAAACTACTCCCCACTGATGAGGCCCAACAAGGCCAAAACATGTCTGAGGATACTTGTGGGCTCGTGCAGAAGGGATGTGACCTAGCAGTTCGGGGGGCTGGACTGCCTGCCTCTTTTGGGGTGGGACCAAGCCTGATTTGCACATGGTCTTTCCCCTTCTGTAATGGCTTGGCAGGCGAAGAACGGTGGTCTTGAGGGTTGCCCAGAGCAATGCCAGAGGTTAATATTCATTCTAAACCTTCCAGCCATCACCTCTTTTGGTTTTCTACAGTCAACCTGAGTGGGGCGGGTATGCCCAGACGTGCGTCCCGTGCCTGCTCGGCCTAGAGGCCCAAACTACTCCTAACTGATGAGGCCCAACAAGGCCGAAACATGTCTGAGGATACTTGTGGGCTCGTGCAGAAGGAATGTGACCTAGCAGTTCGGGGGGCTGGACTGCCCCTTTTGGGGTGGGACCAAGCCTGATTTGCACATGGTCTTTCCCCTTCTGTAATGGCTTGGCAGGTGAAGAACAGTGGTCTGGAGGGTTGCCCAGAGCAATGCCAGAGGTTAAGATTCATTCTAAACCTTCCAGCCATCACCTCTTTTGGTTTACTACAGTCAACCTGAGTGGGGCGGGTATGCCCAGACGTGGGTCCCGTGCCTGCTCGGCCTAGAGACCCAAACTACTCCCCACTGATGAGGCCCAACAAGGCCGAAACATGCCTGAGGATACTTGTGGGCTCATGCAGAAGGGATGTGACCTAGCAGTTCGGGGGGCTGGGCTGCCCCTTTTGGGGTGGGACCAAGCCTGATTTGCACATGGTCTTTCCCCTTCTGTAATGGCTTGGCAGGTGAAGAACGGTGGTCTGGAGGGTTGCCCAGAGCAATGCCAGAGGTTAAGATTAATTCGAAACCTTCCAGCCATCACCTCTTTTGGTTTACTACAGTCAACCTGAGAGGGGCGGGTATGCCCAGACGTGGGTCCCGTGCCTGCTCGGCCTAGAGACCCAAACTACTCCCCACTGATGAGGCCCAACAAGACCGAAACATGTCTGAGGATACTTGTGGGCTCGTGCAGAAGGGATGTGACCTAGCAGTTCGGGGGCTGGACTGCCCCTTTTGGGGTGGGACCAAGCCTGATTTGCACATGGTCTTTCCCCTTCTGTAATGGCTTGGCAGGTGAAGAACGGTGGTCTGGAGGGTTGCCCAGAGCAATGCCAGAGGTTAAGATTCATTCTAAACCTTCCAGCCATCACCTCTTTTGGTTTACTACAGTCAACCTGAGTGGGGAGGGTATGCCCAGACGTGGGTCCCGTGCCTGCTCGGCCTAGAGACCCAAACTACTCCCCACTGATGAGGCCCAACAAGGCCGAAACATGTCTGAGGATACTTGTGGGCTCGTGCAGAAGGGATGTGACCTAGCAGTTCGGGGGGCTGGACTGCCCCTTTTGGGGTGGGACCAAGCCTGATTTGCACATGGTCTTTCCCCTTTTGTAATGGCTTGGCAAGCGAGGAACGATGGTCTGGGGGTTGCTCATAGCAATGCCAGAGGTTCAGATTAATTCTAAACCTTCCAGCCATCACCTCGTCGTTTTGTTCCGGAAAAAGACAGCATTGCTGGACAAAATGGCTGATTTGGAGTTTGATTCCTTGAATTTGGGAACTTTAAGGCACAATTATTGTTTTTCTGCTTGAGTCTCTTGGCCCGCCTGAAATCTACTGTGGCTGGGGGGAGGGGGGAGCTGCATATAAAAAAGGATCCTAAAGGCAAGCCTGATGGACTGTAATAATGGGTCTGGGGAGGGGTGGGGCATGAGATCAGATTTACTAGCAGCCTTTCCAGCACTTGGGGGTCTGTGATGCAATGCGCCTGCTTTCACAAACCTCCAATCTGAATGCTCCGAAAGGCAGAGGCCTGAAACGTGCAGTTTTCAAGGGAACCCACCCCTGCCACCGTATCAGGGAGCATTGATTGCTGGCTAAGCCTCATGGGAAATGTAGTCCAAGACATCTGGAGGGCCAAAGTTTGAGGACATCGGTCATAGGGTTGTGGGCGATATATATCATGGGGGGTTGTGTTGCACCGGCAGGAGGGCAGAGTATCGATTGGACATTAGTGTATTATCCGGGGAAAGCTATACATTTCCACCACTTGTTATTGCATGTCAATTGATGCTTCTCTAGTCTGTGGGGAGGGAGAAGGGGGACGAAGGGGTTCTATCTTCAAAGGACAGCCCACCAGTATTTTATTGTTTCAACAAGCGCGTGGGAGCCCCTCAACTGAGAACGCACACAGTTCAAATAACCTGCTCTATGGCATTTCTTCCACTCAGGGGGGGTCTACAAACAGCCCCATTTTAGCTGAATGACTCTTCACAGAGGAGAAAGATCCCTCTGCATATCCATCTGGTCCCGCCCACAAGGGCCGTCCGGCATCGAAATGCCAGGCAAATCTCCTCTGAACAAGAGTACCACCAGCAACCCCAGACAGTGTTTCGGCCATGCTGGGCCTTCCTCAGTGAAGCGAAGCTGAGCCTGCGAGGAGAAATACCTTGCATTTCAGTGCTGGACTGCCCAAGATGGTGGGACGAGAATGATATGGAAATGGATATCTCTACTCTGTGAAAGATGCAGTGAACTAAACCGTGGTTGTAGACCCTCCCGAGGGGGCACCTTCACATAGAACCGGTTATTTGGCCATGTTCCGTCTTGTTAGAGGGGCTCCCAGACAGCCTTCTGGGTATGTTATAGTGTCTGCACCCGGCCTCATATAGAAACCCCATAAACCTATAGAAGATGAACTCAATTAACTCAGAGCTGTTCCCTTGCAAGCCCTTGGAGAGAGAGACATCAGCTCAGGTCACTGGTGGAGGCTGGCAGTGTTTGTCCTCAGCGCATAGGGTACCCCAACAAACCTGCTGGATGTAGAACAGAGGTCCACAGAGGAAACGTGACCAGGGAGATGAGTGGGTGCAATGAACACTGGACTGAACTCCTCTTGGGCTAAGACGAGGAAATAGGTCAGACTGAAGGCTCCCAAAGGGGCTGCTCACCTCCTCGTCTCCCCTGTACACCCAAGGTAGCCTTAATGTTCCACACAGGGGATAACAAGGGTGAAATATAGAGTGTAACAGTGACCAAACCGCAGAAAAAAAACAGCCCCGGGGGAACGAGGATGCAAAAAACAGACAGAGTCCTCCCAAAACGAGGCCAAATTTACCAATGCAATATGGAGGGAAGCCCAGAAGTTTCAAACCAGAGATGTCCTTACCCCACCCTGCACGGATGCAGTGGCAGGGCAATGTCCAGTACACAATCCATAGGTCGAGCAGGAGTGAGAGAGAAAGAACAGAGTCAGGCAAAGCAGATCAAATACACAGTCCAGGTGTCTGCTAACTCGTGGTCAGCAAGTCCAAGGAGACAAAACCAAAGGGTCAAGCTTAAGCAAATCCAGACAGCAATCCGACGGTCCAATAAAATGTCAGGCAAACAAGCCAAAGGTTTAGGTCAGCGCAAATGCAACAAGCAATGCAAAAGGCCAGGCAGACTCGAACACCACCACAGGAGCACAGCCTACCCCCACGCAAGAATAATCAGGCAGGGGAAGTCCCATGGCTACGTAATATAAGTGTGGAGGAGACTGGAAACAGAAAGAGGAAGCCTGCGAGTTTTGAATCGACTCGCTAATATGGATGAGAGGATGGACGCACCGCGTCCTGTTACGGCAAGGGAGTAAGAAGCAGAAGTAGATGCACGAGAGAGAGAGAATCCAAGGCGGGCGTGTGGCATCCCAATACCGAGAGAGAAGGAGAACGAAAGGGTGGTGACATCAGCACAGCAAATCCATGGTGGAACCGGGGTCCCGAGAACAATGCTGATACCAGGCTGCAAGGGCAAACGCGGAACCAATTCGGAAATGCAATACTGAGGAACCAGCTGATGAGGCGGCACAACGAATAAGCAACTGAAGGAACACGAGAGCTCAACCTGACAACACAGAGAGAAGAACCCAAACGGAGAACAAAGGTGGTGACGTTATCCCTCGTAATAGGGAAAATGGGAGACCCGGCAGGGAGAATGAGAATCATTATTGTAATGCTCATACTCATCTCCGACAAGAAGAAGAGACTCACATATTGAAAGATAGAGGAGTGAATGAGAAATCACTGATGGAATGTTCATACTGGTATCAGTCAGGACTAAGAAAGTCTAATTAAAAAGAATAGACATAAAAGAAAAGCCTGAAGAGAAGGTTGAAGCAGAGAATAAGTTTAAAGACAACTCTCAGCTAGAGACCAAAGAATATGAACTGTACCACAATGAAAAGAAAGTCAGAGGGAAAAATAAGTATTGGATAACTTTAGCTTGGGACAGGGGAAGGACCATTCATAAAATTTCTCAAAAAGAGAACAAGAAAGGAACGCAAAAATTAATTACCAAAAAGAGAATGAACGAAGGTCCAATAACACATTGAATAAACTATACGAGTTGATAAAAAAAGTCACCAGAGACTACTTGAAAATAGTTTATTGTACTGAACTTTATCAGAAGCCAAATCCCCTGGAGAGGGGGGCATTCTTCTACCTTTAGTTGTTAAGATAGTGGTATGGTCAGAAAGGGTTAGGTAGGGCGGTGGACAGGTTCCATCAAGACATTCACTGACCACTGGAAAGCACCTTAGTTGTTAGGTAGGCAAGCCTCATAGTATAGGGAAAGGTAGGCCTTTACCCTTTTATTTGAATACATAGCTCAGTGAAATGGATTTTCAGAGTCCGCATCCTTCTTCTGACCCACCACAGATTACACAATTATACAGCCACAAGCAGCAGATGTAATTTTCTTGTCAGGTTGGTGGGCAGTGACTCTTTAATGACAGGGTGTGGTGTGTATTAATGTGTCTGGGCTGGTTTCACGCAAATCAACAATGTGGGTCCCACCCACAAAAGCCTCTATTTGATTCTCCTGAGAAGGCTTGTCACCTTCTCCAGGGCACAGTGGGGGGGGTAAGGGAATCAGTGCTTCAAAGGCAAGTCCAATGGACAGCTCGGACCAGGGTTCCGGTTACTCAAGACCTTGCAATGTAGTCAGTCAGAGGAAGAGGGTGCAGCTAGAACAGCCCAGGAGAGGGCCACACTTCACAGAGGGCTCCCAGCATCTTAGATTTTCCTAGGGCACCCAAACGTCCTATCTCCGTCTAAATTTCCTGCAGACAAAGCCCACTGGGCATGACATCAGCAGGCAATAAGATTCTGAAACAGGAGTCGTGCTTCACTGTAGTCTTTGGATTATATAGAAGGGGGATGGGTCCCTTGGTGGATTCATCTTTGTACTCTGAACCCTCTTAGCAGTACAGTCTACTCCAGTCTTCTTCCATAGAGGAGAAGATATAACTCTAAGGAAGAGGGAAGCTATTCCTCTAATAACCCAAAGGGAATATTTAGGGTGACTGCTGGCTTGACAAGACCTACTTGACCTGCTCACTTGAGGAGACAGAACCCTGCAAGTGCTTTCTATAGAACTTCCTGTTGGGAGGCACAGAAGAAAGCACTTTCCTTGTCTTTGGAGAGCCTGGACAGGGTCCACCCAGTGTCAAGCCCCATTTGTAGACACTGTTTTCCAGCTTCAAATGGTTTAAGCTGGCTAGGCCTCTTTGAGACACTTTTCAAGACGCTGCAAGTCACTGGAGCAACCTTTGATGCTTACTGTTTTGATGCGCTGGATGCACTCTAGAGTTTCAGCAGATAACCTTCGAGGAACCAGATCACATTGTGGGACTCTTTCAAGCCGACTTAACCCATCGCTGCCTGGTTTCTTCATCCGAATTTGAACCAATCGCCGCTATATAAGTGCATCGCATCGTTGGACCATCTCGAGCTGACTAAACCATCTTGACGCAAGCTACCCAAGTGAGAATCACCGAATCAACACCAACTGAATTCATTTGAAGCACCTAGAAGCCGGTCTTGACACCATTGAGCCATAAAGACAAGCATTAAGAGGTATTTCAAGTGGCCCTGGCTTTTGTATGCAAGGTGCCTCATACGTAAACAATGGGACAAAGAAGAGGGGCATGGAGTTAATTCTGGGCCGAGGAGCTGATTTTGAAGGTTAGGGCAGAGCGTAGGAGTGAGAGGGGATGTGTGTGGGGTGGTGGGGGGGGGTTTGTGCAATAAATCGTAATGGTCATCCATGTCCAGGCTAAGCAGACATGATATGTGGTATTAGTGGCTAGAGAGGCATTTGGGTGCAGACAGTCCAGTCATTTCTTAGTTTGGCTTGACTTTTTTTTTTAACTGGGCATCTCTGATAAAGCAGTCCTGCGAAGTGTATTTACCTGGCTAGACTGGCATTTGGGTGCTGCCAGTCTAGCGGTTTCTTACAGTGGCAATTTACATTTTCCTGGGCATCTGTTATAAAATAACCATGAAAAGTGTTATTGCTTCAACTGACATTTTGGTACAACCAGACTGAGTCTTTCTAAATAAGGCCTAGCATGCTTTACGTAGTATGTTATTACGTGTGTAGACTAGTCTACGTTGGGCAGCCAGTTGGACATGTCTTCTTTGTGGTGTGGCATTTTTAACAGCAAAGCATGACATTAATTAAATCATTAATGTTCCTGTGCACTTTGGTGACTTGCATGTATTGAATACTCTACAAAATAATTGCAAATGCTCTGGCTTTTTAGCCAATTTGTTTCAGAAAGTGTGCTGTATAATGCATTAAAAACACATACTTATATCCTTCTCCTGGTGCAGTGTGCGGCGTACCCCTGCAGCAGCACGTTTGTGCATATTGCGCAAGCATGGCAATCCAGAGTGTGGCGCGACCCGCAATTTGTTTCTGCGCTAGGGGGTGGAGGGGGCCCGCAGCATGGTTCGCAGGGGGCGCCCACATGAGGGCTCAGTGGCGTAACACAAAGTCAGTGGTGAGGGATCACAAGAGTTGGAACCCAAAACATCTAGAGAGCCACAGGTTGCAGACCTCTGGAGCAGCACTAATTCAACTCTGGTCCACAATGGCCCATCCTAGCACTGCCCTATAGGCAGAGGTCAAAGTGGGTGGGAGCGGTGCTCCTATACCTTTTTATTTTTCAGTTTCACTGTTCCTAATCATATTTTAAAAAGAAACCATTCCTGACCGGTTTAGTTTTAAAATAAAAGTTTAGGAAGAAGTTGAAGCTTGCACCAGTGCAGTGCACTGAACATTCCCTTAAATAATAGGTGTGTTTGTTTGGGGGTTTGGACTGTGTGTGGGAGGGGCGCAGCAATGGGGCTTGTGGGGAGTGGGGCAGACCGGCAGGGAACATAGCTCCACTACTTCTTTTCGTACACTTCGACCACTGCCTATAGGCAAGTCCGAGACTGCACTTCTCCCAACATGGGCTGGCCAAGGAACGTCTGGGCTCCTTGCTACCAGTTAATGTTTGAACTTTTCAACTCGTTTAGCAAACCAGTGCCTCCATGTGCCCCCCACCCCTCAATCACTACAGATCCTCCTACACCCACTCAGACCAGGGAGAGGGATATTTGTAATTACACATGCCGCCTGCCTCACAGCGTCAGGTTTTGTGAGGCATCATTCCTGGAATTGGGAGAGTGCACGTGGGGCTCGCGGCTTGCAGGCTGTTCAGGGACTTCTCGGGGCGCAGCGTATCTATTATTTACGAATATGGGAAGTCGCGTTGAGCGCGCTATTTTTACACGGCAGGCCCGGGTGATTCTGAGGTCGCGCAGCTGCGTGGAGGCGGGAGGCTGCACGGCGTGGACGCGCACGTGAGCGTCGTGAACAGATGCTTCATGTTTACAGGGATACCGGAACCACGGCAAGTTCCTTCTCAGCCCAGCCGGAAGACTCTGAAAAGCTCTCTGAAAGCACTTCCGGTCCCACCTTCCGCATCCTAGGCGATGATAAAGTACATTAAATATTCAGTGGACATTTGCTGATCTGTCTGCTCAGAGCTTAGAGAATACAAAACTGCTTCTAGAAGACAAATGGTGATCATGGCTTGGGAACTGCTATTTAAACAGTCCTACTGCTTGAGAAACGTTAAGCAGGCATTTGGCTCGGTCTATGGGGTTAGTACTATGGGGTTAGTAGTAACGGCCCACTAGCTTGAAGGCATAGAGCAGCATACATGCCAACATTCTGTGACCAAAAATCTGTAGGAATCTTAAAGTTTCAAAAATAGGCGAGGAGGTAATGATAGGAATAGGGCGCGTCAACAGCCCATTGTCACTGAATGAGCACGCTGCCGCGGGTGCATTCAATGACTATGAGGCGCCTGCCACGCCTTCTGCCACCATGCCAGCTCGGGGGAGCCCTTGAAAGACTCCCCTGAGCTGGCGTGGTGGGGGCCTAATGGCGCCTTTTGTCAAAGGAAGCCGCGGCGGAGGGGCGCATTTAACCCACCGCCGTGGGTGCCTTCGACATCAAAAGCCTGCATGCTGTGCCTTCTCCCACTACGCCAGCTCAGGGGAGCCCTTGAAAGACACCCCGAGCTGGCGTGAGCAAAAAAAAAAAAATGTAAAAAAGAACAAAATATATCGGTATTTGGTGCCAATAAATTGGTAGGCGGTAGGACTGCTTAAAAAGCAGTATCCTACCGCCTAAATCGTTAGGGTTGGCAAGTATGGAGCAGAGTGCATAAGGGTCCTTTACAGAGGGCTAAATGTTGTTATTAACTGATAGCGTAAAGTCACTCCCCTGCCCCATTAGCATCCTGGTGCCTGGCACAGCAATGAGACAACAAAACAGGAAGCCAAGCACATAAAGGCAGAACAGGGAGTCACGCAGGGCAGAAGCAGTTTAGAAGGGAGCAGACAGCCGCTGAAACACTAACTAGAAACCGAAAACGGATGGTGTAGTGAGGCCCCCCCACCACAACAACCAGCCCACTGCATGCCTGCCAAGACACACTCGCTGCTACGAAAGCAAGGAAACAATGCAGCGAGGGCTCCGGTATGACCAAGCAAAATGGCTGTCTGGAGGAAAAGCAGGAGAGCAAGGGCGCACAGACATTTACTGCCGTGTTCAGCGAATTTTCATGCCAACATAGTGCTGGAGGGGTGAGATCAGGATGCAGCTAAAGCGTCATCACCACTAAGCATTCCATTTAGATTCACTGTATTCAAATATATTTTGTGCGTATCTCCAGAAGACCTGAAGCTGGTTTGGCTCTTGAAGAGCAGACATGAAGAGTCCTGTTCTAAAATATGGTATTCGGGTCAAAGCAACCACACTGGAGAGTGCCTCTTTTTTGCGCACCTTCTGGTACATATTTGCTCCTTCATTTGTTTCACCAACACCACTTTGTGGTTGTACTTGCCATGGGCAAAACCACCCTGCCCAAAACCTCTAGCGAGTAGAAGATTTGGATCCAGGTTGTTTGGGCCTTCTTGGCTTTGGATTTCTGGAAGAACAGGCTTCTGTCAATGGTGAAGCCTAAGGATTTCGCTGAATCTGAGAACTGCGGATCAAATCCTTCTCGGTGCACACCACTGAGCCATTTTTGGGCAAGTTGCTATTTAGTGGTGGGAACGATGAGGACCAATTCAGTCTTGGGCGGGTTACGTTTGAGGTAGGAAGTCGACATCCTGGACTGAATCACGGAGACAACGGTTGTCCTGTAGGCATTTTTCCCCCAATGTACAACAGACTACTTGGATGATCTTTGAGGAGGGTGTCCAGAGGCTCTGTGTAAAGGTTCAAAAGGATTGGTAAGAGGATGGAGCCTTGGGGGATTCCGCAGGAGACTGGGAGTCGATTAGAATGCAATGTGTTCATCTGGACGACCTTGTGTCTACCCCCAGAGGTAGGAAGTAAATTAATTCAGGACAGTGCCAGTTAATCCCATCTTGTCGGCAAGGAGGCAGGGGAGGAGGCAGTGGTCAACTGTGTCGAAAGCAGCTCAGAGGTCATGGGGGATGAAGAGGCATGAGTTGCCCATATCCATGAATTGAAGGGCATCATTCACCATATCGAGGGTGGCTTTCTCAATGCTACACTTGGGGCGGAACCCCGACTATTATTCGTTTTGGAGGTGTAGTTGTTAGATTCTGACGAGCAGTTGTGTAGCAACAACTTTTTCCAAGATTTTGCCAATAAATGGGAGGTTCGTAATGGGTAGGTAGTTGGCCAGGTCATCTGGTCTAGGGACGTTGTTTTCCCAAAGAGGATGCATGAGAAAAGTCTTAAGAGTGTTCAGGAATTACCCTTCTGTGAGGGTTGGCATTAATAATGCTGAGAAGTGCGTTGAGTGCCAGCCGCATTAATTATTTAATGATGGAGGCCAGGCTGATATCTTCAGAGTAGGAAGTAGGTTTGCGGGAGGTGATTGTTTTTAGGTCTGGGGGAGAGAGGACAGAGAATCCAGTCCAGTGGGGGCAGTGTGCGTGATGGAGTGTGGTGGTGGGGGGGGGTGGCTAATGCTTAATGGCTCAATGATCTGCTGGATTTTGTCAAATTTTTCAATAATAATGTGCTTGAATTGATCCAATTTGTCCTCATTTGTTGGCCCCTTGGGGTCTGCTATGATGTTTTACTACTTAAAAGAGGTTTTGCTCTGGTTAGAGGCTGCCGTGATGGTGGTGGTGTAGTAAGTAGCGTTGGCTTTGGTAATAAGAATCCTACAGTTGGCACAGAGAGAGGTTGGCGAGATCTCCAGGGTTAGGGTTTTTGCACCACCGTTTCTCTGGGCTCTGATTGAGCATTTCTTTCGAGGCGAGCTCAGGGTGTACCAAGGTGCGGATGGATTGGTCTTGGCGTGGCTATATTTTGGGGGGGGGCATGACTGTCAACCAGTTTCATAGCAGAGTTGTTGATTAATTCTAGGAGGCCTGAGGCATTTCCTGTGGTAGGGAAGTCTGCAAAGTTTGCTTTGAGTCAATGAACGGGAAAGATTTTGAATGAGCAGTGCTGAGTGAGGGGGTGTTTAGCCTGACTTTTGTGGCTGTGGTCGAGTGGGTGATAGACAGTGGGATGGCAGCGTGGTCTGACCAGTCGAGTGGGATAGAGTCTGCACAAGTGATATGGGGTATGATGTAAATACTAAGTATTAGGGTTAGTCTTTGTTGTGCGTGGGGGAGAGCACAATATGCTTAAGGTCCATGTATCGGGTCAGTGCGAAAAGCATGCTTTGATTGTGGTTGTCAGCATGAGACCAAGGCATGTTAAATTCTCTGAGAAAGACATTATTATTATGTGCTAATTTGGCAGAGGAGAGTTAGTTGGAAGGACATGCCCTGGATCTGGCATCCATTCCCTCACAGAGAACGACAAACTCTGTGGTCAACATCCACAGTCAAAAAGGATGCAATAGCACCAGAGAACCAAACTTACAGACATGCATCTGCCGGTCTCCCACTGGAAGGAGGGGAAGAGTCTTCATGATCCGAAAATCCTCTGGTGGGATCTGGCTGGTCTTGAAGTTCCTCAATGGATCCATAAGAACTGTCCATTTCAATGGGGCGAGTGCACAAAAAATAATTCCCCTGGTCTCAAAGGGGAATTTTTGGCATCTCTCAATTTAACCAAATAATACCTGCTTACTCTGATGCATATCTGCATATTCTGTACTACCTAAGACGCCATAGGTACTCACACCTCTGTTTTGGGAAACCACTCTAGTCTGCCCCTTGAATTTTCACCAAAAGTACTCACTCCACTAGGGAAAATCCTGCACGGAGAAGCCATCCACGTTTTATCAGGATGATTGGCTGCTGAAAAATTCAAGAGCAGAGACCTTGCTTAGCAATATCCAGCAGGTAGGTAAGCTCCCCTCCAGCCATGGTTTCCTCTTGAACTGCAAAAGGTTCAAGCTCACACTGATGCAGAATCAAACTATCATTAGGGACAGGTTTTTCCCAAAGACAGGCAAAGTCTTCCTGCCAGAGGACTGAGAATCAAGGCTTCGGTCAGTACTACAGACCATCACAGAATCACCATCAACAACGGCCAGGCAGTTATTGAGGCTGCTGGAACACCCGATAGCCTGCGTATTTATGATGGCATGCGCCAGGCTATATCCAAGGTCCATAAAGACAAATTTGGAGAAATAATGGAATCGCGTTAAGACGAATTCAAAGCCAGGATCCCTTTCACAGAGAAGGTTTGTCAGAAACTACATTAGTAGGGATCACATTTAAGCTTTCCAAGAATATTTAGTTCTGCCCTCCCACACCAGAGGTAACAACAGACACCAGTTCACTGGATGGGGTGGAACACTAAGGGGGGACAGAGATACCAAGAGGAACAATGACACTCAATCAGGAAGGCGGTGGCAGCAGTTTTCAAGGGTGCTAAAGAACATCCTGCCTCAAATGGAATACATCGATTTCTTGCCTTAGTGCACATCAACCAACGAGACCTCCAACTCTTTCCTTCCTGGCCAGGCAGCATGTGCAGAATGCCATCTTCTCCACTTCCGCCTCCGTCTCAGCAGAGCCTTTCTTTCAGAATTCCTCTCCCTCTCGCCCATTATTTCCAGAATGGTTCACAGCGCATTCGTGCACCCCTTCCTGTACTTCTAGACGAGGTATGGAGATTCCGTTCCAAGACTCCGGACCTGTGGCATGGAGATGGAGGCCCTCTCGCTGCAGTGGCCTTCTCTGCTGCTGTATGTATTTCCTCCTTTCCCTCAGATGTACCTGGTATTGGCAAGGAATAAACCAGAGGGTCACTCCTGTACTCCGATCACTCCATATTGCCATTGCAGGGCTTGGTTTCCTCTGGCTTGCCAACTCGCAATTCTTCCCCGTCTCAAACTGGCCTTCATCCCATTGCAGGTCCTTCAGGGTAAGGTCAGGGTCCACCAGGGGGCAACCCTTCAGTTGGCATCCCGGAAACTTAAAGCCAGAATTTAGAGCAAAAGGGGTTGTCATGCCAGGTGGTCTCCTTGGTCCAGATGCTGAAAAGACCATCCACACTGAAATCCTATGTCCGGCACTGGGCATTATTTGAAAAGTGTTGCAATAGGCATTATACGCTCACAATTCCACCATTCCTGTAGGAGGGGTTTTCCATGTGCCCCTCGGTGTCCATGCCGAGACATCAGTTGGCTACCCTGGCGGTGGGGGAGGGGGAAAAGCAATGAGTGCCACAGAGTTGGTTAGACAACTTCTTAGGAGGTTTTGCTGTCCAGACCTCCCACTTAATCACAGGTTCCTGAGTGGGATCTGCCATGCAGTCTCCTCCATCTAAGCCCTTAAAAGAGTAAGTAGGAAAGTAGTCATTTGTATAGCGACTGTATCGAATTGATGGGGTTGGACTTAAGGTCTTCTAATTTATATCTCCCTTCATATTTGCAATCCCTTCTATCCCCTTTGCCCATAGCATATGTAAAGCGGGAGCCGTCCCCTATGGGGAACCTCTCCTGGTGGTCAAGCAAGAGGCTTTAGGTCTCAGACTAGGCTGTGCTTTCAAGGTCTTTTCTACTTTTCATAGGTTCAAGATTGTTCTCCCTTCTTACCAGACTTCCAACTACTATGGCGTAGGTTTAGGCCCTACACATTCTTGATGTTAGAAGGGTTGTCCCTATGTATGCTGGGATGACCTTGGGCTTTCGGAAGCCCGCAACTATCTTCGTCACATTCAGCCTTGCCAGTCACAGCAGAAAGCCCACCTCTGTTTCTCTTAGCAGATGGGTTAAGAGTGCCATAAGTCTTGCATACTCCTCAGCTGACGTTTCCCAGACTCCAAAGTACACGCAGTATGCAGTATCTCAGTGCAGACCAACCAGCGCCATGACCATGAGTGGAGCTCAACAGCGCTCCCTTCCCAAAATCTGCCGCGCAGCCACATGGGCTGTCCCAAACACATTTGCCTGCCACAGTCCACTACTGTATGTGTGGGATTTATAACACGCAAATCTAGTTGGGGGGGCAAGGGGACACACCAAATGGTAGCAAGTAGGGTGGAGAGGCAGCAAAGGAGTTGGAACGGATAAGAGGGAGGCAGGGACTCCAGAGAGGAGAAAGGGTTGAGTGGAGCAATACGTGAGTGGCTAGATGTTCTTTGAGGAGTAGCGTCTTCTGCGGGGGGGCAGTCATATCAGCGTTGGTAACCTGTTCCAGACACAAGGGCAGTGCTTAATTTGGTGCGGTGCTTGCCAGGGCTGAGCCATGGCACTTATTTGTGAGCCCCAGCACTTAATCTCTCAGACTCTGTTTCATTATAATGTGGTGTTTTGGCAACTTTGTTATTTTACAGGTCAGTCAGGAGTAGTTGCACAACAAGCAACATTGTGAACTAGGCAGGTGTCTACACCCTGGCCTAGCTCATTCTAGTACATGAATTGTACCGGTCACACTGGTGTGGCAGTGCTAGTTTTCCAGGAATAACAATGAGTTGGAAGTTGACAATGGTGGGTCTTCGTGCTGACCATGCCCACACACCGCTCCAGTCAACCTGGATAACATGGTGCAGCTGGTCATTTACTGTAATAACCAGCAGCAGTGCCACAGAAGGGTGTGTTGACAACACAAGGGCATCCAGCAGCACCAGCATTGGCAATGCAAGGACAAAGGCTGCTGCCAAAGAGGAGCACCTGTCCTGAGCAACCAAGATCTTGCTGCAGTGTTTCACAGGAAACTTTGTCAGTTCAGTAATGATTTTGCCCATCAATATACCAAAGGAGGAAAGCATGTTTGCTCTATTTATTGGGGCTAGACAGTCAAACGGGTCCACTTGCCACCTGTAGAACCAGACAGTGCTCCAGATTTTGTAAGTGGGAGAATTTTATTCCCTATTTATGGCATTAAAAGGATTTTTTTTTAAAGAGTAAAAAAGGAAGTGCCATTCAAAATGGAGTATTTTATAATCAAGTGAAAATATGTTTGAACTAAAACAAAAATATTTTGTAATACATATATTTCTTTGCACCAAGTTATTCATGCGCATTAAAAGATGACTTTTTACCTCTTTGGGTCAGGCAGCAATAATGATCGTTTTTTTACTCCGGTACTATGTGTACTACTGGTCCAAACATATCCACTCAGCTGTGTTGGTGAAGGCAAAGGGGCAAGCTCCCATGTCTCCATTTCCTATTTTTTGTTGGGAGTATTTTTACTTCTTGTTTGTATTTTTTGGGCGTATTTGCCTGTTTTTAGGGAGCAAAAGTGGCTGATGCTCCCCTTATATGTACGGCTGGAATCAGAGCAAAGTGTTAACAATGATTATGTGTTTAAAGAAGCAATTAAACGTGTTTCATTTCAAGATACAACTCGTATGCTATGTTTTTTTAGGTTATGTGTACATAGCATATTTGCCATAATCAGTGCATCCATTAACCCCAAAGAGCCCATGCAGGTTGCAGCTTTAACCCAAATATGTTGACACTATTGTGAGTAGCCCAGGGAGTTGCAGGAAAGTATCAGAGGTGCTACAAAATATGTGGGCCCTGGACAAGGAGGCAAAGCAGGAAAAGACCTGTTTCATGTAATTTTCGCTATTGCAATTCTGTTTCTTGGTGATTTTGTGGTTTCTGGTGGTCAATGCCCTAACAGGGCCACCGAATCCCCTGCGGTGCAGGGGCCCCACCACCACATGTCCTGGGAGGGGCCTTCATAATCATTTCTTATTTCTAATTTATTTATGAAGGCAGAGTGACAATAAAAATAAACTTTCTTTCCGAAGTCTGAGGGATCCCTCCTCCCCATGACATGGAAGCCTCTAGGCTGGAGCCCTCCATGTCATGGGTGGGGGAGCTCTATGACTTCAAAAAGAAATCATTTCTTTTTGAAGTTACTCTGCCTTCATAGAGAAATTATTTCCATTATGGTTCGGTCCTTAACGGAAATAATTTTTTTATGAAGTCAGAGTGACTTAAAAAAGAAACAATTTATTTTTCAAGTACTAGGGCTCCCCTCAAACCCATGACGTGTGTGTGTGAGTGTATGGTGAAAGGATGAACACTTAAATGTATGGGTGGCTGCCTAGGTGTGCCTGTATGATGAAAGGTGAAAGGGTGCACACTTAAATGTATGTATAGGTGGCTGTCTGTGTGAGTGTATGGTGAAAGGGTGCACAATTGAAAGTATGGGTGTCTGGGTGTGCATGTCGAGTGTATGGTGAAAGGGTGCACACTTAAATGTATGGGTGGCTGCCTGGGTGTATGTGCCTGTATGGTGAAAGGGTACACACTTAAATGTAGGAGTGGGTGCCTGGGTGTGTCTGTATGGTGAAAGAGTAGACATTTAAATGTATGGGTAGCTGGGTGTGCATGTGTGTGTATGTATGTTGACTGATGTGTGTGCTTGTGTTCAGGGGCGCAACTAAACCTAAATTTCGGGGGGTGGTAACCCTTCAGATGTTGGGAGAGGTGCTAACTTCACAGGCTGTGGGGGAGGGGCAAACTTATTTGTGTGGGTCATCTAACTTCTTTATGCATTCTAATGAGACTATTCTAGTGCAGCTTCAATGTTACAAGCAGTTAACTCTCTCCTTTATGTGTGAATGCACCCACGTATGGACGGCTATGCGAATAAGCTGTTTTCTGCCCCCTCTCTACCCTTCCAATCACTTCCCTGGCATGCAAGTACTAAACCCACATCAAGATTTCAATTGCCTAAAGAATTATCTATTTGAATACAGGCACTAACAGTGAAATGCTTTACGTTAGTAATTGCTGGGCCTTTGTGAAACCCAGGTGTCATTTAACAATGGCTCTGTAGGTCAGCCAGGTCGAGTCAACATAGCCCAAAATATCAAGGGGGAGTGTTGGGGGGCGGGGGGGCTGAAGCCCTGTCAGCTCAATGGTTTTGTGCCACTGCTTGTGTTTAATCCCTTGGTTAGTTATTGGTAATCTTCATTACTCGTAGCGCTATTCTTCCTCGTCCCAGTACTTGTGCATGAGGTACTTTGACTCACCACAAGTGCTGGAATGAGGTAGGGGGGCCAAGGAGGTAATACTTGGCTTAGTTACCTGTAATCTTCATTACTCCTAGTCCCACTCGTCCTCATACCAGTACTTACCTATGAGGCAAGGAGCCTCATACGTAAGCACTGGGACAAGGAAAGGGGACAGGGAGGTAATTCTGGCACGAGAAGCAGATTTTGGGGTTGGGGCAGGGTCTGGGAGGGAGAGGGGATGTATGGGGGTGGAATGGGATGGGGATTGTGCGATAAATCGAAATGGTCACCCATGTCCAGGCTAAGCAGGCTTGCTATGTGGTATTAGTGGCTAGAGAGGCATTTTGGTGCAGCCCATCTAGTAATTTCTTAGTTTGGCTTGATTTTTATTTTTAAATGGGCATGTCTGATAAATCAGTCCTGCTAAGTGTAATTACCTGGCTAGAATGGCGTGTATGTGCTGCCAGTCTAGCCGTTTCTTACTACAGCATTGTATATTTTTCTGGGCATCTGTGATAAAATAATCATGATAAGTGTTATTGCTTCGACTGGCATTTTGGTGCAACCAGTCTAGGTATGTCTAAATGTGGCCTGGCATGCTTTACTGTAATATGTTAATACAGGTCTAGACTGGTCTACATTGTGCAGCCAGTTGGACATGTTTTCATTGTGGCATGGAATTTTTTTATAGCAAAGCATTATATTAATTAAAGCATTAATATTTCTGTGCACTGTTGGTGACTTGCATATATTGGATTTTTAGATTGGCGTTACCCTACAAAACAATTGGAAACGCTCTGTCATTTTAGCCAATTTTTCTCAGAAAGTGTGCTGTACAATGCATTAAAACAGATATTCCTAGTGCTGTGTGCAGCGTACCACTGCAGCAGCACGTTTGTGCGTATTGAGCAAGCATGGTAATCTAGTGTGTGGCGCGACCCGTGATTTGTTGCTGAGTTGGTGGGGGGCCGTCAGCATGGCTCGCAGGGGGCCCCCACATTTTGTGTTACGCTACTGCTGTTGCGCTGTCCTCTTGAGGTGGTGAGTTTGTCAGCCTAGCAGAGTGGTGTGTGCTAGTGACTGCTTTGTAGGTGATGCCGACGGACATTACCATAATGCATGCTTGAAGGGGTAGCCAGTGCATCTCCAGTCAGGGCTGTGACGAGGAAAGGTGGCATAGGGGGAATGGGTAATCTTCCTTACTGTCTTCACAAACAAGGTAATCAAATGGGTGCCAGCATCAAGGATACGCATTGGTAAAACTGGGAGGCATTTGGGTGGAAGTAGCGTTCTTATGGTCCTTGTGAAGAAGGGATGGGCCTGCCCAGCAATACAAAACAAATGTATCGATTATCTTGAGGTAGGACTAGCGCCACCCCGCCCCTTAGCTGCCACCACTTGGAGTGTAGGCTACTGAAGTGTCGTGTCCTGGCAGCCACTGCCAAAGGTTAGTCCTACTTTTATGTTTGTGGCCCTGTCCCGTTTTTTTATTTTGAAAATCTTGTCGCCCTAGGTAGAATTATCCGGAGTATGTCAGGACTGTGACTGTGAAGAGTAGGACTAGGGGCAATGCAGATAACCAGAGGTAATCCAGTCGTCCCTTTTTATACCCTAGCCCTGCCCTGGTCTTGCTTCCCGCCTCAGCTCTCGCCTGCATTACACTCGCGACACTAAGTTCCCACCGGCGTCCACCAATGAGCGCTTGGAATAGCCCGCACTGTTGCTATGGCAGCCCTCAACTGGAAGTCCAGCCCGCGGCTTCTGAGACCCCAGTGCCGCGTTTTCCCATAGCTCTTCGAATGTACCGTAGTCCTGACCTACATTGTACCTTACAAGGCAGATGGCTCTGTCCCTTCATGCGGAGCGTGCACCCCTGCTCTTCTCCAGGCCTGAAACCCCCTCACTGCTCGGCTCATGCACCACGGTCCGGATTCGCTGCTTTTTCCGCTATCCCCAGCACACTTCTCTGGCACCCCAATCCTACAGTTCATTCACAGAAGCTGTGGAGATTTCCCTTTCAGTGGACGAGAAAGCCATCTAGCCCCGTTTCCCTCCAGTTTGAATTCTGGGATTTGTAGTCCTACATTTAAAATGGAAAATCCAGAAATCCAGGGGGAGGGGACGGACAGGATTGGATGGCTTTCTCCAGCCTGGGATGAGTCAGTTTACGAGTGTTCACTTATACCCATATTCTGGATGACACGTCAGATTTATCTTCAGCTGTACCTAGGTGGCTGGTCCATGCGACTCAGGGGAGATGGTCTTGTCTGGCTATTGGTCGTCTGTCCAATTCCCATGAGCCTCTCCTGCTGACAAGGGCTTCACGCACATGTAGATATAGGCAGGTACAATCGCTCAGTAAATTGAGCGCTCGCAACAGTAATTGGTGTGATGTGCTTCCCGCCGTCACAGCTTCAAGTATTCAATGTAAGTGACCTTAGACACACGCTGCGAATGTAAATGACGGGGAAACAAAAGCCCAAAACTGGGGCGTGGGTCCCCAATGACATGGAGAGCTCTGCTACCCTATTCAAACACTAGGACAGCTCAGCCCTTCGTCGTTCCGAGGCGAGGACCGGAGTACCATTACATTGGGCAATAACAGCAATTATTGCAGCACTTAGAAGCAGGAGGAACCCGATTGAAGTGCTATATAAATGTATTATTATTGCTGTTCCTAGTAAGTGTGATCACTCGGGGAGGGCTGCGAGGGGGCGCCTGCCACCATCATGAACTCCAAAACTTAGAAGAATCTGTGTTTTACTCCCTCCTTACCCAAGTCAATGCCATTTAACCCGCCCCATCTCCACATACTACCAGTACCTTCCAACTCTTCCAAAGTACTTCATTCCTGCCCCGCTGTGCACCTTCTCTCACAGCTCTGCCAATGCCAGTCAGCAGACCCAGAATTGGATTCTCACAGAGCTCCACCCATGCGTGTCCCTCCTGGGCTACAGCTCATGCATGGGCTACACACACCTACTACCGATTCAGCTCACCAGTGGGCTACTGCTCATGCATGGGCTACATTCACCTACTACCGATTTAGCTCACCAGTGGGCTACAGCTCATGCATGGCCTACAGTACACCTACTACCGATTCAGCTCACCAATGAGCTGCAGCTCATGCTTGCGCTACAGCACACCTACTACCGATTCAGCTCGCCAGTGGGCTACAGTTCATGAATGCGCTACAGCACACCTACTACCGATTCAGCTCGCCAGTGGGCTACAGTTCATGAATGCGCTACAGCACACCTACTACCGATTCAGCTCGCCAGTGGGCTACAGTTCATGAATGCTCTACAGCACACCTACTACCGATTCAGCTCGCCAGTGGGCTACAGTTCATGAATGCGCTACAGCACACCTACTACCGATTCAGCTCGCCAGTGGGCTACAGTTCATGAATGCGCTACAGCACACCTACTACCGATTCAGCTCGCCAGTGGGCTACAGTTCATGAATGCGCTACAGCACACCTACTACCGATTCAGCTCACCAGTGGGCTACAGTTCATGAATGCGCTACAGCACACCTACTACCGATTCAGCTCACCAGTGGGCTACAGTTCATGAATGCGCTACAGCACACCTACTACCGATTCAGCTCACCAGTGGGCTACAGTTCATGAATGCGCTACAGCACACCTACTACCGATTTAGCTCACCAGTGGGCTAGAGCTCATGCTTGCGCTACAGCACACTACTACCGATTCAGCTCACCAGTGGGCTACAGTTCATGAATGCGCTACAGTACACCTACTACCGATTCAGCTCACCAATGGGCTACAGTTCATGAATGCGCTACAGTACACCTACTACCGATTCATCTCACCAGTGGGCTACAGTTCATGAATGTGCTACAGCACACCTACTACCAATTCAGCTCACCAGTGGGCTACAGTTCATGAATGCGCTACAGCACACCTACTACCGATTTAGCTCACCAGTGGGCTAGAGCTCATGCTTGCGCTACAGCACACTACTACCGATTCAGCTCACCAGTGGGCTACAGTTCATGAATGCGCTACAGTACACCTACTACCGATTCAGCTCACCAGTGGGCTACAGTTCATGAATGCGCTACAGTACACCTACTACCGATTCAGCTCACCAGTGGGCTACAGTTCATGAATGCGCTACAGTACACCTACTACCGATTCAGCTCACCAGTGGGCTACAGTTCATGAATGCGCTACAGTACACCTACTACTGATTCAGCTCACAAGTGGGCTACAGTTCATGAATGCGCTACAGTACACCTACTACTGATTCAGCTCACCAATGGTCTACAGCTCATGCTTGGGCTACAGTTCACCTGCTACCGATTCAGCTCAGTTTTGCAATGGGTACATTGTAAGGGTTTGTTTGTTTGTTTGTTTATTTATTTGGTAATGCGCTCAGAAGGAAGCTGACATGCAGGTGGCATGGTGGTGGTTACAGATATATTTTTGCATAAAAAGGCCACCACCATCCGTAACTTCTACGAGGGGTTTGCCTGCCTCAAAACTAATACTAAACAGACCTTCCAGGATTTTGCGGCATGAAATGGCAAATTTTGCGTCACAAACCTTTATTTATTGCGTCATTTTTGCAGGACATTTTGTATTAACTGGAGGGTGTAAGATTGCCACATTGCAGGAAATAGGCAGAGTGCAAGGCTACAAGAGAGCCAGGGTATCATTATTATGCATCTTTTGTATTAATTTAATAGGAAGAGTCCCAGATGTATCTGGCTTGGCAGAACAATGTTTGATTTGGCTACATTTCTGGTTTAATGTTCATGCCTATGTAATAGTATTAACTAAATTGATCATTATAAATTGTAATGCTGAAAATAATCCCCTTCTGTTTTCTCCAATCCCCCAAACACACACACACCTCTCTCACCAACACACATCTCACCAACTCTCCATCACAACTTACATTCCTTAACCTCTCACGGTTATACAAACACTCAAGTTGCTACGTCACACTGTCAAGTCACAATTTGCACTGCCTAGCTCAGCCCCTGCCACACTCCAAATCATACTCCCAACTCACACCTTACACTCTACAATTCCTCCTGCAATATAAAGTCCTTCATTATTTTGTGCTGCTTCTGCATCTTGCATCCTTTCTCCCATTCTATCGCACTCTTCCCTCATCCTTTTTCCCAATCTGCAGCTCACTGCCTCTTTATGGCCAACCTCTTCCTCTCTGCTTTCTGGCTCACTGACCACATGCTCCCTCAACTTTCTGTACCGCTGCTCGCTCTCAGATTTCTGGCCCACCGCATCACTGCTTCCTCTGCTCTCTTGTGCAGCGCTTCCTCCTCTGACCCAGTGCTCTCCCTCTGCTTTCTTGCTATCACATCACATCTCACCCATCACTCTCCCTCTCTCTCATAGTGTAACCATTTTTTTAAATGTAGATTTTGACCCAGTTCCTCAAATAATGGGGCATTTAAAAAAAGAACGGAGGATATGCTATTTTTAGACAACCCCTTTTTGGAAATGAGCAGGTCACCTTATTCTCAAAGGTGACCAGCGCATTTCCACAGGCTTGAGCTGTAGCGCAAATTGTGTGCTGGCCAGCTGCCTTGAATGGTGTTCTGGGTTGTTTGACCGAAGTGTAATTATTTGCGGTGGAATTGACCGGAGTCACTTTCGCTGCAAATTGATTTGCACTTCAGCCAAACAACCCAAATGTACCTTTCTCCACCACCCCACCCCCTCCCCTACGTAACTGCTTGTTCGTTGCCGCTTCCCCTGCAATCCTGCAGTGTCAGATACGTCCCTCTAACGCGAGTCGGATCCGACTGCGCAGGGTCCCTTTTTCGTTATTTTTTTTTCTGTCCCCACCTCCAATTTTGAGGAAAAAGGGGAAAACACTTCTGCAACCACCCTAAACCAGAAATACTGAACATGGGGAGCGGGTGACACCCCCACAAAACATGTTCAGTATTTATAAAAATCGATCGAATAGTACTGGACGAAATAGGTCAAATTGTAACATTCGATAGATTTTTGTCATCAAAATGGGCAGTACTTTGAATAGAATCGCTCTCCCGACAGTGTTCTGCAAGCTCCCAGCGCCTCTCACAGGGACAGGCCCTCCAGGTGCCTGCCGCTGTAAAATGTGACCCAAAAAATGCATTTTTATCCTGTTTGAGGAACAGAAATGCAAGCGACACAACAGAGGTTCATACCTTAAAAGAAATGCATGACAGGGTCAGGAAAGACCCTGTCATGCAGTGGCAGCCCCACATCCCGTGCGCGTAGTGTTGCCTACAATTTCTGCACATTTAAAAGTGCATCTTGCTTGGAAATGAGGGATGCGCTTTTAAATTGACAGAAATGCCACTTTATTTGATCAAGGAGGTGAAAAAGGCCATCTGAATGGGCGTGCATATAATATGTGCCCATTCATGTGTCCCTTGTGGATTGGGCTGCACTTTTTTGGGGCGCAAGTGATGAGATGCGTTAGCGCATTTCATTTCTTGTGTAAAAAAAAAAGTAGAGAACCTGGCACCCTGAGTATTACTTTTTTTAAAACAGTAATTTTTGCAGATTACTTTAAAAAATGTTTTTTAAAGATGCTGTTTTTGCACAAAACGGCCATTTTTGCGGCATTTTGCGCAAAACGGCCGTTTTGCATTTACAGGATCGCAAAATCGCTATAAACTGGAGGGTCTGACTAAAGGATCCATCAGAGTGTCGCCAAATCAAACTCTGCCATCCTGTGTCACAACCTACTTCTATCCCTCACACTACAACTAAAGGGTAATCTAACAAAAAGTTGATTCTCGAGGAGAATGTCTCCCTTCTCCTGATGCTCAGATAAAGTTTAAAAGAATATTCTCTTGCTACAAGAATGCCAGGGGGAAAGGGTTCCCATCCCCTGGCTTACGTTTCAGACAGTCTTTATACAATGCAATGTCCAGGAGAATGATTCCCTTCTCCTGGTGTAGCTATATACAGTTTCCAATAACGCCAGGGGGAATGACGCCCGTCCCCTGGCTTGCAGGTTTCATACAGTATTTATACAATGCCATGTCCAGGTGAATGATTCCCTTCTCCTGGTGTAGCTATATACAGTTTGCAATAACGCCAGGGGGAATGACTCCCGTCCCCTGGCTTGCGGGTTTCATACAGTATTTATACAATGCCATGTCCAGGAGAATGACCCCCTTCTCCTGGTGTAGCTATATACAGTTTCCAATAACGCCAGGGCGAATGACTCCCGTCCCCTGGCTTGTGGGTTTCATACAGTATTTATACAATGCCATGTCCAGGTGAATGACTCCCTTCTCCTGTTGTAGCTATATACAGTTTGCAATAACACCAGGGGGAATGACTCCCATCCCCTGGCTTGCGGGTTTCACACAGTATTTATACAATGCCATGTCCAGGAGAATGACTCCCTTCTCCTGGTGTAGCTATATACAGATTCCAATAACACCAGGGGGAATGACTCCCTTCCCATGGCGTCTCTAGCATACCTTCAGTTTGGGACCAGATGGATGATCTCCTTCTCCTGACATTACTTGGCACAGTGCACAACAAGGCCAGGGGGCATGCCTGCCTTCCCCTGGCGTCTTTAGAGTATGTTTCAAGAGCTTTAGCCCCTTCTCCAGGAGTATGACTCCCGTCTCCTGGTGTCTAGAATGTTCTTTCTCACATTGTTCAGCTTGATGAACACTTTACCACTCTGATTTGGTGTTAGTAAAGTCCCACATCCTTCTTTGTGGATCACTGGGCTTAGTCCCGCCATTGTGACAAAGAAGTTCTCCTTGCTTGCTCAGTTCCCATTTGTGGGGTCACAGACCCTTTTCTGGTGGTCAGTGGGCTTCTTACTGCCACTGCAATGAGGAAGTTCTCCGATGCTTAGTTTCCAATAGTTAGGGTCTCCGACCCATCTCTGGTGGTCAGTGGAGTTATGCCATTGCGACGAGAAAGCTCTCCTCAGATAATTGTTTTACATTCGTTAGGGTCTGCGACTGTCTGGTGGTCAGTGGACTTATTGTTGCCACTGCGATGAGAAAGCTCTCTTTGGATGCTTGGTTTGTACTGGTTAGGCTCTCCGACACGTCTTTGGTGGTCAGTGGGCTTATTGTCACAACTGTGGCGAGGAAATTCTCCTCGGATGCTGGGTATACAAGTGTTGGGGTCCCTGACCAGTCCCTCTGGGTCTCTCACACCTCCCGTTACCTTCGGGGAGATTTCGGCACGCCACTGGGACCTCTGGGGCCTCTGGTTCTTCTCTCTGATGCACCAGGCTTCTCGGTCTGGTTTGCACAGCACTGCAGCGGCTCTGCGCTCTGGTATGCTGCTCGGTTCTTCTCTCCTGCTTCGCATTCGTGTCCATGTCAGCTGGAACCATGAAGAACTCCTTTCATGCTTCGCCAGCATCCTCTGCGCTTCTCCGACTATGGTCTGCCCACAGCGTTTTTAACTCCTGCTTGTTTCCGCACCTGTTGCCTCTCCTGGCTGGGTTTGACAGGCCTCCATGGTCTATATTTACACAATGTTGCTAGTTCCGCTATGGCAGATGGTAAAGGTCCTTTGTTTCTGTTGATAAATTAATCCTCATGCCTCCTCGAGGCCACCTCGTACCAGTAGTAGCACAGTCAGTGCCCTTCATGGCTCCTGTGCTCTTCTTCGTCCTTTGTACTTTTGGCTATAGCTTTATTTGCTGCTGCAACAATACATAGGTTTACGTTCAATAAAATGGTTCTGAACAGTGGGGAGGGCCAGGGAATGTAGGGGACAATATTCAATGGGCTATTCCCCAGGTGATCGTCCTTGTCCCCTCCCCATGAGGTCCTCCTGCATTAAACCACTCCCAGGGGGACTATTGGGTAGCGGCCGCACCTTCCTGGCCACATGAAAAGGGGCTCCCCCTGGGGAGAAGTGACAACACCTTGTGTACCTACTACTGATTCCACTCACAAGCATGCAACAGCTCATTCATGGGCTGCAGTGCACCGTCACTGATTCAGCTCAGCTCCTTCATGGGCTGTAGTGCACCTGCCACCGATTCAGATAGGCTCCTTCATGGGCTGCAGTGCACCTGCCACCGATTCAACGCCTTCATGGGCTGCAGTGCACCTGCCATTGATTCAGCTTATTCATGGGCTGCAGTGCACCTGCCACTGATTCAGCTCAGCTCCTTTGTGGGCTGCAGTGCACCGGCCACTGATTCAGCTTAGCTCATTCATGAGCTGCAGTGCACCTGCCACCGATTCAGCTCATTCATGGGCTGCAGTGCACCTGCCACCAATTCAGCTCATTCATGGGCTGCAGTGCACCGTCACTGATTCAGCTCAGCTCCTTCATGGGCTGCAGTGCACCTGCCACCGATTCAGATAGGCTCCTTCATGGGCTGCAGTGCACCTGCCACCGATTCAACGCCTTCATGGGCTGCAGTGCACCTGCCATTGATTCAGCTTATTCATGGGCTGCAGTGCACCTGCCACTGATTCAGCTCAGCTCCTTTGTGGGCTGCAGTGCACCGGCCACTGATTCAGCTTAGCTCCTTCATGAGCTGCAGTGCACCTGCCACCGATTCAGCTCATTCATGGGCTGCAGTGCACCTGCCACCAATTTAGCTCATTCATGGGCTGCAGTGCACCTGCCACCAATTCAGTTCATTCGTGGACTGCAGTGCACCTGCCACCGATTGAGCTCCTTCATGGGCTGCAGTGCACCTGCCACTGATTCAGCTCAGCTCCTTCATGGGCTGCAGTGCACCTGCCACAGATTCAGCTCAGCTTCACAATGGGCTGCAGTGCACCTGCCACAGATTCAGCTCAGCTTCGCAATGGGCTGCAGTGCACCTTCCACTGATTCAGCTCAGCTTAGCAATGGGCTGCAGTGTGCATATTACTGATTCAGCTAAGCTCATTCATGAGCTGCAGTGCACCTGCCACTGATTCAGCTCAGCTCCTTCGTGGGCTGCAGTGCACCTGCTACTGATTCAGCTCAGCTCATTCATGGGCTGCAGTGTGCATACTACTTATTCAGCTCAGCTCATTCATGGGCTGCAGTGCACCTGCCACTGATTCAGCTCAGCTCGTTCATGTTCTGCAGTGCACCTGCCACTGATTCAGCTCAGCTCATTCATGGGCTGCAGTGTGCATACTACTGATTCAGCTCAGCTCATTCATGGGCTGCTGTGCACCTGCCACTGATTCAGCTCAGCTCATTCATGGGCTGCAGTGTGCACACTACTGATTCAGCTCAGCTCATTCATGGGCTGCAGTGCACCTGCCACTGATTCAGCTCAGCTCATTCATGTTCTGCAGTGCACCTGCCACTGATTCAGCTCAGCTCATTCATGGGCTGCAGTGTGCATACTACTTATTCAGCTCAGCTCATTCATGGGCTGCAGTGTGCATACTACTGATTCAGCTCAGCTCATTCATGGGCTGCTGTGCACCTGCCACTGATTCAGCTCAGCTCATTCATGGGCTGCAGTGTGCATACTACTGATTCAGCTCAGCTCATTCATGGGCTGCAGTGCACCTGCCACTGATTCAGCTCCGCTCATTCGTGGGCTGCTGTGTGCATACTACTGATTCAGCTCAGCTCATTCATGGGCTGCTGTGTGCATACTACTGATTCAGCTCAGCTCATTCATGGGCTGCTGTGTGCATACTACTGATTCATCTCAGTTCATCCATGGGCTGCAGTGTGCATACTACTATACTACTGATTCAGCTCAGCTCATTCATGGGCTGCAGTGTGCATACTACTGATTCAGCTCAGCTCATTCATGGGCGGCAGTGTGCATACTACTGATTCAGCTCAGCTCATTCATGGGCGGCAGTGTGCCTACTACTGATTCAGCTCAGCTCATTCATGGGCTGCTGTGTGCATACTACTGATTCAGCTCAGCTCATTTATGAGCTGCTGTGTGCATACTACTGATTCAGCTCAACTCATTCATGGGCTGCAGTGTGCATACTACTGATTCAGCTCAGCTCATTCATGGGCGGCAGTGTGCATGCTACTGATTCAGCTCAGCTCATTCATGGGCTGCTGTGTGCATACTACTGATTCAGCTCAGCTCATTCATGGGCTGCAGTGCACCTGCCACCGATTCAGCTCAGCTCATTCATGGGCTGCAGTGTGCATACTACTGATTCAGCTCAGCTCATTCATGGGCTGCTGTGCATACTACTGATTCAGCTCAGCTCATTCATGGGCTGCAGTGCACCTGTCACTGATTCAGCTCAGCTCATTCATGGGCTGCTGTGTGCATACTACTGATTCAGCTCAGCTCATTCATGGGCTGCTGTGTGCATACTACTGATTCAGCTCAGCTCATTCATGGGCTGCAGTGTGCATACTACTGATTCAGCTCAGCTCATTCATGGGCTACAGTGCACCTGCCACTGATTCAACGCCTTCATGGGCTGCAGTGTATCTCCCATTGATTCAGCTCATTCATGGGCTGCAGTGCACCTGCCACTGATTCAGCTCAGCTCATTCAGGGGCTGCAGTGTGCATACTACTGATTCAGCTCAGCTCATTCATGGGCTACAGTGCACCTGCCACCGATTCAACGCCTTCATGGGCTGCAGTGTATCTCCCATTGATTCAGCTCATTCATGGGCTGCAGTGCACCTGCCACTGATTCAGCTCAGCTCATTCATGTTCTGCAGTGCACCTGCCACTGATTCAGCTCAGCTCATTCAGGGGCTGCAGTGTGCATACTACTGATTCAGCTCAGCTCATTCATGGGCTGCAGTGTGCATACTACTTATTCAGCTCAGCTCATTCATGGGCTACAGTGTGCATACTACTGATTCAGCTCAGCTCATTCATGGGCTGCAGTGCACCTGCCACTGATTCAGCTCAGCTCATTCATGGGCTGCTGTGTGCATACTACTGATTCAGCTCAGCTCATTCATGGGCTGCAGTGTGCATACTACTGATTCAGCTGAGCTCATTCATGTGCTACAGTGCACCTGCCACCGATTCAACACCTTCATGGGCTGCAGTGCACCTGCCATTGATTCAGCTCATTCATGGGCTGCAGTGCACCTGCCACTGATTCAGCTCAGCTCATTCATGTTCTGCAGTGCACCTGCCACTGATTCAGCTCAGCTCATTCATGGGCTGCAGTGTGCATACTACTGATTCAGCTCAGCTCATTCATGGGCTGCAGTGTGTATACTACTGATTCAGCTCAGCTCATTCATGGGCTGCAGTGTGCATACTACTGATTCAGCTCAGCTCATTCATGGGCTACAGTGTGCATACAAATGATTCAGGTCAGCTCATTCATGGGCTGCAGTGCACCTGCCTCTGATTCAGCTCAGCTCATTCATGGGCTGCAGAGTGCAAACTACTGATTCCTCTCAGCTCATTCATGGGCTGCAGTGTGCTAGGCTGCAGTCCATCGGACACTAGTATAGGTCTCCAATGGACTGTAGTCAGTGATGCAGCTCATCCATGGGTTGCAGCCCAACGATGGACATCTGCACATCAAGCTCGTCAGTCCCGGCCTTACTGCCACAGTAATGAAGGTGCCAAGGCCCCACCCAAGGCTGGTGACGACCCATCGATGCCCTCATGGTAAACTAGGTCAGCGCTTTCTGAATTGGGTTCCATCGAGCACTATTGGGCAGGCCGCGTTACCCTCTGTTGGGATCGCAGCCCCTTCTCTGGTGGTCAGTGAGCTTCTTACTGCCACTGCGACCCTAGTGTAGGCAATAACCAGAACAAACCCATACTGAGGACCCCTCAAAGACCAGCCCTGGGATTCTTTTTTGTTGGATCTGATTAAGGATTTTAAAAAGACTTTTGCTTCTGAAGATTGCTGTTTAATTCCGAAGCAAGAGTTATGATGTGGCATTTTAGGGTCTGGATTCGTGGCTGTATGATGGAGAATACACGTTGGGGCGCAGAGAGTGGGGAGCCTTAGTGGGGGCAGGGTTGAAGCCGGATGCTAATTCATCGGGACTGCGGAGGGGCAAAGACCACGCAATGAGTTCTCCTTAACAGTCTACAGACATCACGACCCCTCAACCACCCTGAATATTTGGGGGAGGGGGGCTATTATGCAAGAATCCAGATGAAAGCACGCCAATTTCAGAGGAAAGTCTTCTTTTCTATTCAATGAAAGTTCGCAATGAAGTCATAATGTAAATCCTATGACGAAACCGCGGGCATCTCTCAGAAACGCTCAACAATCGCAAACACCTTTCACCCCGTCACCGTGAGGGATTGGAAATGCGTACAAACTAATGGGGTTCGCGGCGGGGTGGGGGGGGGGGGGCTGGGGTGGCGCGTGGATATCAAAACACGTTTGATTAATAGGTGGCTGTGTGCCTCAAACTACCTGTTCTAATACCTTTGACGGGGGTGAAAAGACCCTGTAGTGTAGATTTCCACATGGGTCCGCCCCACCCGGGACCCCCCCTCGGATACTGCCCACACCTTTCTTCCAGAATAAACCGAATGTCGTTTGGAAAATCAATTCTCGAACAGTCCGTGTTTATGTTTTAGAGCCATTGGGAACGTTTTGGCTTCCTTGGTCTAAAACTACCACGCCCCAGTCCAAGCAAGTAAAGCAGACCCGTGTACACGCTGCATTGTCCACCTGTGTGACCCTGGGCAGGTCACCTTTCCTCGTGCGCTCCTCCAACAGCAATGGCAGCCAACATGGACACAACCAGAAAGAACTTCTCTGGAAGCTCTCGTGCGGGTGAAGGCGAAACCTTCTCTCCAGAGCAGGGCACACGCATGCACTCTTGCATACCGTGCTACTAGGCACGCTTGCACGCTGTGCTACTAGGCACGCTTGCATACTGTGCTACTAAACACGCCTGCATACTGTGCTACTAGGCACGCTTGCACACTGTGCTACTAAACACGCCTGCATACTGTGCTACTAAACACGCTTGCATACTGGGCTACTAAACACGCCTGCATACTGTGCTACTAAACACGCTTGCACACTGTGCTTCTAAACACGCCTGCACACTGTGCTACTAAACACGCTTGCACACTGTACTACTAAACACTCTTGCATACTGTGCTACTTGGCACGCTTGCATACTGTGCTACTAAACACGCTTGCACACTGTACTACTAAACACGCTTGCACACTGTGCTACTAGACACGCTTGCATACTGTGCTACTAAACACGCTTGCACGCCGTGCTACTAAACACGCTTGCACACTGTGCTACTAAACACGCTTGCACGCTGTGCTACTAGACACGCTTGCATACTGTGCTACTAAACACGCTTGCATGCTGTGCTACTAAACACGCTTGCACACTGTGCTACTAAACACGCTTGCATGCTGTGCTACTAAACACGCTTGCATGCTGTGCTACTAAACACGCTTGCATACTGTGCTACTAAACACGCTTGCATGCTGTGCTACTAAACACGCTTGCGCTTGCACGCTGTACTACTAAACACGCTTGCATGCTGTGCTACTAAACACGCTTGCACGCTGTACTACTAAACACGCTTGCACGCTGTGCTACTAAACACGCTTGCACACTGTACTACTAAACACGCTTGCATACTGTGCTACTAAACACGCTTGCATACTGTGCTACTAAACCACAGATAGTTGGAGCTATCCCCATCCATCCTTGACTACAAGAAGGACCTGAAGACCCCACTCTTGAATAAACATCTTGCCAATCACTGATGGCTCCAATCAAACCCACTTCCCCCTCTTGGTAGTTCCCTGTACCAATCCCAGTGTCTCTGCTACCCCCGCAGCCTACCTGCAACCCCCATCCGAGTGCCTCGGGTACCCATGCACCCCACTTGCAACCCCCATCCAAGTGCATCGGAAATCTCTGCACATCACTTGCAACCCCACATCCCAATGCCTCTGCTACCACCGCACCCTACTTGAAACTTCCATCCCAGTGCCTATGGAACCTCTGCACCCCACTTGCAACCCCATATCCCAGTACCTTTGCTACCTTCACACCCTACTTGAAACCCCCATCCCAGTCTGGAACCCATGCGCCCCACTTGCAACCCCCCATCCTAGTGCATCTAGGACCCCACATGTAACCCCCTGGGTGTAGGCCGGTGTATAGCGCTCTGCCGCTTCTCAGCTGGATTGCCGCTTTATAAATCCCAGACTTAGCTGAACGCTTTTATTTTCTACACTATTTAGTTCTATTAAACAAAGAATGCAAGGGAATCTTAATTAATATAACATTTTAAAATCTAAAACGAATCAAGCCTGGGAAATTGAAGTTATATTATTAATATCAGGTTGTTATATAGCACCCAGTGCCAAATTCCTCCTGCTTTTAGGTGCTTCTATAGTAGCTGTTACTATCGCTCAAGTTAATGGTACTCCATGTATTGACCTGGGTGTTTGCGCAGCTCTGAGGCAAGCGCTTGCCACTTGAGCCATCCACCCAGCTCCGTAATGTCGATCTAGAACCCACACCCAACTATGCATCAATAGGATCGTGTGAGGCACTTTGAAATTATAGTCCCGCCTCTTAACAAAGGCCATTCCTAAGAATTCCATGGGATCGCCCTCTTCAAAACCCTTAGAAGGTTCTCCTATAAACATCTGAACAGCACTAGCGATTGCGCAAGCACCCCTTTAAGCTACTGACTGCACCCTTTGTGGAGAAACAGCAGGTTGGGAAGCGTACCATGGGGAAGAGGATAGTGGGACATAGATTGGCTCTTTCCCCCCTTTAGCCCCTCCCAGACATCTAGCACAATCAATGGGTCATTGCTGAACTAATCCCCCTTAGGACACTGCTACGGCTCCCCCGCCTGCATCACCTTTTTAGGAGGTGCACGCTATAGAACTGTGCCAGGGAAACGGGCCTGAGCAGGTGATCGGGCAATCATCATGTCCTTGCTTGGTCTTCTGCGCCCGAGACCAGGGCAGAGGAAGAGAACATTTAAAAAGAATCTGCGAACCGTGAACAACTGACGTTATGGCAGCTGGGATACAGGTCCCAGGACAAGCAGCTTTATGGTCCAGAAATGGCCCATCTGCGTATATATATTTATTGTTTGTATAGCGCCACTGTGAAGGCATCAGGAAGTAGACACAGACAACTGAGGAAAGTGTGGGCTACAAACTTACTAAAATCACAGTGAGGTTGGGATAAGGCCTTTCTTCCCTATGCTAAAATGGGATTTCCCTACCTAACGGAAACTAATGATAGCCTGTGTCAGGAAGTCCAAAGTCAGTGTCCGTCTGTGTCCAAAACCTACATGTGCCCTCACATCTATTTGTTCAAACTGCATAGGGATGTCAGCATCAAAGGAAAACGTGTTCACACAAAGGTTCTGAGCTTCTTCCAGCTCTTGGTCGGAAAAGGGTTCTCCCTTCACCAGGATTCCAAATACTTCAATGTCAATAAAAAGGGGATCCCTTCCCCCGAGCTTTCAAGTCTCTCATTGTTTTCACAACCACACAATCCCTCCGGATTCTTCCCAGCTTTCAGGCTCTTGGCTCTTTCATCAAAATCATTCACAATGCACATGCTTTTCTGTAGATTCAACCGTAGACTTATAAATGCTTCACGTGGCTTCTCTTTAGTGCGGTGTATCCGGTCTAGGCAAAGTTGTTGGACCACACGGTCCACCCATTACAGGTCACGCAACCAATACATTCGATAGGCTTCTTTTCCACAGTTGCACCACCGCTGCTTCAGCTCAACAGTGGTGTCAGACTTCTATTCTAGCAGTCTCTTACGACACTTCTCTGGCCACTATTCACTTGTTGAAGTATCACAACCTTTTCATAGTTTTGCCACAACCTGTACAATTCCTCTTTTCCTTATGGATTTAGCCAATGCTTGCTTTTTCTTAACTTCAACATTTCACAGTCCACCATATTCATTGCATATGCTTGTTTTCATCCATTTATCTGATTCACAGTGGCTTTATATCGGGGGAACATTTTCCTCTGCTTTCCATGTAAGTAGCATTCACTCATTATCATTTTCCCATGGTTCCCAGTTCACTTTCCTGCTGGGAATTTGCAGCCTGTTCTCAGGTTTTTAATTTACTTTCAACTTTACTGCTTTTCTGGCCCTTCAGTGCCCTTTTCAATTGCTACATAGTTCGGTAGTCTTAAACCGCTCTTTTCATATGGTTCATCAACCTTCACAACATCGTATGCATCCAGCATCAATGTTTTACGTTTCCGAAGCAGCAGTTACCTTGCCTCTGCTCGCTCACTAGCAAGCTTTCCAACCATTCTTCGGCATGCGTTTCGCACCACAGTGTCCCGGAATCACACAGCCTCACTCGGCTTACCAGGGACGCTGTCTTTGGGTTGGCCTTTTCCGCTCTGTTTGGTTTTTCATGGCTGCTGCAACTGGCTCGACAGGCCCCTCATCTTGGGTCTCTGCCACCTCAGGCTGTTGGAGAGGGAGTCCTCGTGACAACTGGAGGTCGGTAGCCTGCCCCTTCCACCGGAGACCTTCCGACAATGCCAGCCACAGTCTGCTTCCGCTGCAGCGACTATGCAGCACCACATTGCTTTGGACAAACATCTCCCTGCTTCTTCCTCCAGCATTTCCGTCTATACCCATTCCACAGAGTTCCTGTTGTCTGCCGTAGCCTCACCCGAGCGGGCCATTCATGTTAATTACACAACGGTCTTGGTACTTGACATCCCTCTTCCTAGTCCCAGAGTAGTATTGGTGTGTGTTTGAACTAATAAAGAACGGATATGTGTACCTATGTGGTCTCACCTTTGTCTCAGTGGCATTTTGGTATATTTTGGGAGATGTTTTTCTAACACAATAGGGAAGGGATTGGAAATACCCCATAAAAGCCTGGGGGACATCCGATTCCTGATGAAAGTGAAATGGGGGATACCGCGTCCCACCCGAGGGTGCCTCACCCCCACTCCAAGGGATGTAATTTGGGGTAGGAAGCCCTGTGGTCTCCCTTGCTACCCCTGGGGCCTCCCTTGCTACCCTTAAACACTTTTTTAATGCAATCTCCTGGGCTGTCTTTTTATTTTTAGAGTGGCTGGCTTTATTGTTCAGGCCGCTTTAAAAAAGAAATAAACAGGGATTCCATAAGTGTAACACTTTGAGCAGTGACCCTAAATAAGAAATAATAGGAAAAACAAATAATGTATCTTTCTGGAATTCTATACAATAATTGCTAAACTCATTAAAGGTTTATTTCAGGCACAATTCAGGGTGGGAGACTAGTCTGTTCTTACACACCTCAAATTCACAATACAGACGAAAACGGCCAAAACCCATTTAGAGTAGAATAAGCATCAATTTGGACTATGTATTTTGCTTTTGCGCCAAGCTACAGTTATAGCATGTTTTTTTCTGCCGTTGTCTCTGTTACGATCATCACAAGACAGTCTATTTCAGTGTCCTCGGTCACTTGACACAATCCTTGTGCCTAAAAGCTTGTGTACAGTGCAAAAATGTTTGGCCATGACACATTAAGTGGCCCTTGATTTCATTGTGCCACAATTAATGCTTTGTTGTAATGTGCCAATCTTTCCTATCCCCCTGGCATGCTGTTCAGGATGTTTGTTTTCATGGATGAGGTAACGAGTGCCCAGAGTACAGGATGCCGTGTGAGTGCGCTGCTTTCCCTGTGCTACTCTAAATTCTTTCATATATGGTTATGAACCCTCCCAATGCTATGTATTTTGCCAACCTCTGAAGCCTGAAAAGTAAATCCACGCAGGCTTGACATGTGGCCAACTTTGCACCAGACCAGCAGATTAACTGGTCTGCTGTTAAATCTGTTACCAGTTTAATGCTATCCACTATAGAGAGTGTAATTTGCTTTCTGACTTTGAGAAGTTTTAGAAATGTAATTGCTCATTTTACTGTAGTCCGTAAAATAGCTGTAGCCGGTGAGAAAGCTCAGTGGGTCGAGCGCTCGCTGCTGTGATGTGTGGGTGACCTGCAGGTTGCAGGTTCGAATCCCAGCAAGGCCAACTCAGCCTTTCATCCTTCTGAGGTCAATAAATGATTACCAACACAGGTTGGGTGATATTGTGTGTATATTTGTTAAGTGTACGTGCTGTATCATAACACATTATCATTTGGCCTTGGACGTCTGCTTGCCTTCACAGTAATTTGGTAATATGGGCTTATACATACTAATATTAATGATACATATAGTGATCCATTCTTGTATGAAATGTATATCAAATTACAGTGATATCGCTTAACCATTTTTTTCATAGTGTACTTAGGAACAATGCTATGGGATGCCATGACCTGTTTTGTCAAGGGGTGAAAGGTTGTGTTCCATCGCTTCCTGTGATGTCACTTCGAGGTGGGAGTCAAATAAAGTCACTTCATGTGATGTCATTAAAAATCAAGGGTCACGTGATGTCACTTCCACTACCCCTGGCATTTTGGAGAAATGACATCCCTGCCCACTCCCCAAGTCTCCTCCTCCCAGGTGTTCCTCCCTCGCATATCCACTCCCTGGGTCAAGATCCAAAAGAGATATACTTTCCCTGGCCACCTCGGGGGGAGGATATTTTGGGGAAAGAAGTGAGGACGCCCTCAGATACCTCACACCACTCACCCAAAGGCCTCAGAGCACCGACAAGACGAAAAAGAACATAGAACATACATAAATCTAAGCTGTTACAATTGCAACCTCTTTAGGCTTTACCTTTATCAAAAACGAAGGTCTTCAAACTCCTAATGAGGGTTCTGTCCTCAGCAAAATAGGCTCCAGGTGATGCCCCAGGAGCGAGCCAAGCATTTCCTGATCTAGGCCTAGACAGCCTGTGGTGGGGGGCGGGTGGTGAGGGTACTGGGCGTGGAAGGGTTTGGAAACTATACCGATTGAGACAGCCCTTGGGTACCGATCTGCAACATGACCCCTAGTTGGGGGAGGTTAGAGAAGTGTGTTCAGCGAGAGAAGGGTGGATGCTATGAGCTCATGCTTAGAAACATCCTTTTTTTTTATACAAGAATCGCCTAATGTAGATCTTCCATAACAGAGGTGGCAGATACCAATGATCTTCAATAACACAGCTGGCAGATACCAATGATCTTCCATAACACAGCTGGCAGATACCAATGATCTTCCATAACACCGCTGGCAGATACCAATGATCTTCAATAACACAGCTGGCAGATAGCAATGATCTTCCATAACACCGCTGGCAGATACCAATGATCTTCCATAACACCGCTGGCAGATACCAATGATCTTCAATAACACAGCTGGCAGATAGCAATGATCTTCCATAACACCGCTGGCAGATAGCAATGATCTTCCATAACACAGCGGGCAGATAGCAATGATCTTCCATAACACCGCTGGCAGATAGCAATGATCTTCAATAACACAGCTGGCAGATAGCAATGATCTTCCATAACACCGCTGGCAGATACCAATGATCTTCCATAACACAGCTGGAAGATAGCAATGATCTTCAATAACACCGCTGGCAGATAGCAATGATCTTCCATAACACCGCTGGAAGATAGCAATGATCTTCCATAACACCGCTGGCAGATAGCAATGATCTTCAATAACACCGCTGGCAGATAGCAATGATCTTCCATAACACCGCTGGCAGATAGCAATGATCTTCCATAACACAGCTGGCAGATAGCAATGATCCTCCATAACACCACTGGCAGATAGCAATGATCTTCCATAACACCGCTGGCAGATAGCAATGATCTTCCATAACACAGCTGGCAGATAGCAATGATCTTCAATAACACAGCTGGCAGATACCAATGATCTTCCATAACACAGCTGGCAGATACCAGTGGTGAGTTGCGATTTTACATCCAATGGCCGGACACACTTTCAGCCCTGCCATTTGTCTGGGGATCCTGGTCCACCAGAGCCCTCTGGGTAAGAGGAGAAGATTGACAAGGTTTATGGCAGCAGAACGGCGCAAACCATTTGCAACACATAAGCTTCTGGTCTGTTCAGAATAATATTGGGATGATCTAGTCTAGAGGCACCTTCTACATCATATGCAAAAGCACTAGGTTGCCACCTGGGTGATGGCCTTGCATTACTGTGCTTGGACATTTCGGTCTCCTTGGACGGTGGTCAGTGTTTTCAGACCCACATATACCTTGGACGGCCATTGAGCCCAGGAACCAAAAGTCATGACAGAAATCATCAAAAGACAAGAGTGTCCCCACCTTTGGGTAGCATCAGGTTTTATGGTGGTGTCCGAGAAATAGAGCTTGAAAGAGCAGGGGCAAATCTCTAACTTGTCAATACCTTCAGAACACATGGATAAAATATGATAAATCCAAGAGCACACAGTGTGTTGTACCCGCACCCCTGACTGGAAACTCAGTCCCTCAATGGTTAGATCACTCTTCTAGAGAATAATACCAGACTAAGCGATCCTTCCCTCAATATAGGACACTATGGCACACTGGACATAGTCTCAATTTCCAATACGGTTACCCAATTTGGAATAATATTGATCAAATATGGGATCAAAAAAGGACTCATCATGCTGGTCAACACTTCACACCCACTGTCTGGAAAACTATCATCTCCCACCAGGTACAGCGCCTCCTATTGGACAACATCACCCACCCATTGGACAGCAAGTAATATGGACAATTGCACCCTCCGATTGCACAACAAATTCAAACTCTCTGTTTCTTGCTCAACCCTCAATCTCATTCATCGTCTTCAACTGCTTCAGAACCTGGCAGCGCGTGTAGCCACAGGTATCTCTTATGGTTCGCATATCTCACCCGCGCTCCGTTCCTTACACTAGCTTACTGTTCCTAAATGTATATCGTTTAAATCAGTGCCCCCCCCTCCGAACCATGAGGAGGGCCCCCAGCTCGGAAACAAAAATCACGCGTCACGCCACACTCTGGGCTGGCCTAGGTTACAACGCTTGCGCAATACGTACGAACGTGCTGCTGCAGGGGTACGCCGCACACTGCAGTAGGAGGAAGATATATATGTGTTTTAATTTATCATACAGCACACTTTCGAAGAGAAATTGGCTAAAAAGCCACAGCATCTGCAATTGTTTTGTTGGGGAACACCAATCCAAAAATCCAATACATGCAAGTCACCAACAGTGCACAAGAACATTAATGCTTTCATTAATGTAATGCTTTGCTGTTAAAAATGCCATGGCACAGTGAAAACATGTCCACCTGGCTGCACAATACAGGCTAATCTAGACACGTACTAACATATTACAGTAAAGCATGCCAGACCACATTTAGACATACCTAGACTGATTGCACCAACATTCTAGTCGAAGCAATAACAAGTATCAGGGTTGTTTTATCAAAAATACCCAGAAAAATATACAATGCCACAGTAAGAAACGGCTAGACTGGCAGCACCCAAATGCCAGTCTAGGCAGGCAATTACACTTAGCCAGACCGCTTTAACAGATATGCCCAGTTACTAAAACATCAAGCCAACCCAAGAAATGACTTGACTGGCTGCACCAAAATTCCTCTCCGGCCACTAATACCGCATATCATGCCTGCTTAGCGTGCACATGGATGACCATGACGATTTATCACACAATCCCCGCCCACCACCCCAAACATCCCCTCTCCCTCCCACCTCCTGCCCCAGCCCCCAAAATCATCTCCTCTGCCCAGAATTACCTCCACGTCCCTCTTCCTTGTCCCAGTGCTTATGTATGAGGCACCTTGCCTCATAGGGAAGTACTGGGAGGAGGAAGAGTGGGACTAGGAATAATGAATATTACATGTAACTAAGTCATTCATTACCTCCATGTCCCGCTACCTCATCCCGGTACTTGTGTATGAGGTAAAATTCCTCATATACAAGTACTGGGACAAGGAAGAATACGGTTAGGCGTAATGAAGATTACCAATAAGTAAACATGGCATTCAAAATAAGCAGTGGTGCAACACCATTGATATGACTGGGTTTCATCCCTCTGCCCCACACACCCACAATTTTGGATTATGTTGACCTGGCTGACCTAAAGAGTCATGACGGACTGAACAGGACACAGATGTTAAATGGGTTAGGAAATAACTAACAAAAAGCATTTCACTGTTAGTATCTGCATTCAAATGCATATTTTTTTTAGCCAATTGAAATCGTGATGTAAGTTTAGTACTTGCATGCCAGGGAAATAATTGGAAGGGTAGAGAGCGGACAGGAGACTACGTATTCTCACAGCAGTTCATAAGTGGGTGCTTTCAGACTTAAATGAGAGAGTTAACTGCTTGTAACATTGAAGCTGCACTAGAATAGTCTCATTAGAATGCGTAAAGAAGTTAGATGCCCCCACACAAATAGGTTTGCACTGCCCCCACAACCTGTGAAGTTAGCACCTCTCACATGAATGTGAAGGGTTAGACCCCCCTGAAATGTAGGTTTTGTTGCGTCCCTGAACCCAAGCACACACACCATTCACCCGCACACCCAGCCACCCATCCATTCAAGTGTATACCTTTCTCCATACAGGCACAGCCAGGCAGCCACCCATACATCATGTACTCACTCGTTATTACATCACATAGATAGATATATGCATACACTTCACGCACGTACACACATTTTCTTACCTTTAATGCGTAGTCTGCAGCAACCAGGAGCACTTGTTGCCGTCATCTGCAGAGGATCTGGAGGCCTCCATGCCATGCCCCCGGGTATAACTTCAAAAATACATTTCTTTTTAAAGGAATTTCTTTATGAAGGCAGAGTGATTACAAAAAGAAACTGTTTTTTTTCTAAGTCTCAGGGCCCCACTCATGACATGGAGGCCTGCAACTTCAAAAAGAAATAGTTTCTTTTTGTAGTCTCTCTGCCTCCATAAAGAAATGATTTCTGTTACAGAAAGAATTTCTTTATGAAGGCAGAGTGATGTAAAAAAGAAACGATATATATATATTTTTTTAAAGTTTATTTCTTTTTTCTTCAGGAGGGCCCACTCTCAGGACATACAATGGCAGGTCCCCCACATCGCAGGGGCTGCAGGGACCCCCAGTACGCTAGTAGTCAGTGCTTTAAGTGGGCCGGGTCCAGGCCGCGGCAGTCTCCAAAAAGTGGGGCTGAGCCAGGGGCCCCCGTTCTCACCATAACGTTGGCGGGACACATTATCCCGCCGCGTCCGCAGCTGCGACAGGAGATGCGCCCGCATTAAATCAGGCAAGCTGACAAAAGTGCCAGCCAGCCACAGTGAGGTTTATAAAATATGGCATGAAAAGTACACACTTCAAGCCATCTTTTATAAAACTTTGCCGACGGACAAAGACGCCTCTGGCTTTGTCCGTCGGCAAAGCTTTATGAAAGATGGATCTTTTATAAACATAGAAATATGTTACATATTTCTATGTTTATAAAATATGTCTTGCATACTACACAGACCATAGTAAGGTACGCATACAAATGTATAAATGCTGTACTTTTTTAGGCCCATCCCACAAGCCACGCCCCCAAATGAGCCCTCACCCCCTAGATTTCTTACCCCACTCGTAGCCCTGCTAGTAGTTTACATCCCTGTATATAGTACACAGGGCTTCTATGGTCGGGGTGCAGAATGTTTGCAGGCTATGTTTCCTCCGTACATTCCGGCCCGGTCCCTTCGCTGGCAGGCCACTTGCTTGACTGCAGTCCCTCGGTTTGGCTTGCTTGGGAGTGGCGAATTAAATCCAAGAGGTGTGAATGATAGCCCAGCATTAACTACAACAGAAAAACAGGCGTTGGCAATGCCAGCAGCTTGGGCTTTTGTGTGGGCATGGGAAAGGCACTTGCCAGGCACTGCCGGAGGGGTATTAATTGGCCATTGATGGTAGCAGGTGCAAAATGGTGCGAGTACCTGGTATCTAATAACAGTGCCTGGCAAATGCCTAATGCTTGCACACAAGCCAGAACTGTTGGCTTTGCCAAAGGGATGTATTTAACAGACTTCAGTAAAGGGCACGCAGAGTGCTTATAAATCGGGTGTCTGAATGCAGATGCGGCGAGACATTTTTATTGCACCAGTAGAGGGTTTTCAACTCCATAACTCTCAGAAGACTGCTTTGAAAAGACACTGGCAGGCCCCTTGAGTGCTATGCTTGATGGTAAGGCTTGAATGAAGCAAGCTGAAAGAGTTCCCATGAGGAGGTGTATTGTGTGGGGAGGGGCAGGAACTGGGTGGGGACGGCTATAGGGATTAGCATGGCCATGGGCGGGCAAATAACCAAACACTTACAGGTTTTGTTTGTATCCCTCCTCATAGGCCGTTTCTCCCGACTTGCCACCTAATAGCCCAAACTATCGACAATTACCGGGACCCTTGATTCTTCGAATGGCAAACCCCTGACCACCTCTCTCCCAGCCCCCTCGTGTGGCTGGCGGGTGCTAGTCTGGATCGATCGCACTCGTGCCACGTGAGCTTCTGTTTGCATCAGTGTAGTGTTAGTCACTAATCCTCGTTTCTGACCGACCAACTTTGTGTCTGAAAATTCTCCATTCCCGTGTTTGCAATACAGGGTTTCCTCGAAACCTGGGCTTGTCCTGTGCCATAGTCACCTTTCTTTCCTGAGCCAGTGCTGCTCGGCAGTGGGTGCCTCGATTCCTAAACCATAACTGCTGGGCAGTGTGCCTTGTTTCCTGAACCAGCACTGCTCGGCAGGGTGCCGTGTTTCCCGAACCAGCCCTGCTCTGCAGTGTGTTCCCCCGATTCCTGAGCCAGCACTGCTTGGCGGTGTGCCTGGTTTCCTGAAACAGAACTGCTCGGCAGTGTGTGCCTTCTTTCCTGAAGCAGTCCTGCTTGGCAATGTCTTTCCTGAACCAGCACTGCTCGACAGTCTGTGCCTTGATTCCTGAAACAGCCCTGCTTGGCAGTGTGTGCCTTGATTTCTGAACCAACACTGCTTGGCAGTGTGACTCGATTAATGAACCATAACTGCTCGGCAGTGTGCCTTGTTTCCTAAACAAGTACTGCTTTGCTGGGCAGTGTGCCGTGATTCCTGAACCAGCAGTGTGTGCCTGGTTACCTGAACCAAGACGCTCGGCTCGGCAGTGTGCGTCTAATTTCCTGAAACAGCACTGCTCGACCGTGTGCCTTAATTCCAGAACTGCGCGGCAGTTTACCGTGATTCCCGAACCAGCACTGCTTGGCAGTGTGCCTTGATTCCTGAGCCAGCACTGCTTGGCAGTGCGCTCGATTCCTTAGCCAGCCCTGCTCGGCAGTGTGTGTGTCTGCTTTCCTGAACCAGCCCTGCTCGGCAGTGTGTGCCTGGTTTCCCGAACCAGCAAGGCTTGGCAGTGTGCCTTGATTTCTGAACCATAACTGGTCGGCAGTGTGCTTCGTTTTCTGAACTAGCACTGCTTTGCTTGGCAGTGTGCCGCAATTCCTGAACCAGCAGTGTGTGCCTGGTTTCCTGAACCAAGACTGCTCGGCAGTGTGTGCCTGATTTCCTGAAACAGCGCTGCTTGGCAGTGTGCCTTGATTCCTGAAGCAGTCCTGCTTGGCAATGGGTTTGTTTCCTGGACCAGCACTGCTTGGCAGGGTGTCTCGAATCCTGAACGAGCACTGCTTCGCAGTGTGTGTCTTGGTTCCCGAACCAGCACTGCTCGGCAGTGTGTACCTGGATTCCTGAACCAGCCCAGCACTGTTTGGCCGTGTATTTAATCTTCTAGTCCTCCTTCATTTTCTCATCCTGCTTCTTTTTCCTTTCCTGTGAATGGCTGAAGGTTAGGGGGGGGGAGTAGTTAGGTTTTCATTGTTGTTTTGAGTTTCGTTTCCTTGGTTCACTGAGGTTCACTGTATGTGCGGTTGTGTAACTGGTTTGCTTTCAGACGTAGAACTACCTGTGTATTCCAGTCCAACGTGCTCCTTGTCCGTCAGTGCCATATGCCAAGTAGTTATCCGCCCTTCGTTGTCAGAGCCTTTTGTGCCCCAGATTGACCATTAGACTCTGTGGGCAGAGCTGCCATCCCAGGTGATGCGTCTTGACCCAAGCGGGCATTGCCTCCATGTGCCCTTTCATAGCATCACTCGAGCTGCGAGCTTGCAGGCGCCTGCCTTTGCACGTGCATAAATCACCTTTAACAGCAATTGAGGAAGGGCCTTCTCACCTTGCTTATTCTCGGGGTTAGACCGGATGCGTGTTCTGGAGCCTCATTGAGGGCATGAGGAGCTCCCCAGTCCTCACTCCACATTGCATTTAGCATGTGTGTGATAGCCTTCTCACCTTGCTTATTCTCGGGGTTAGACCGGATGCGTGTTCTGGAGCCTCATTGAGGCCATGAGGAGCTCCCCAGTCCTCACTCCACATTGCATTTAGCATGTGCGTGATAGCCTGCTCACCTTGCTTATTCTGGGGTTAGACCGGATGCGTGTTCTGGAGCCTCATTGAGGCCATGAGGAGCTCCCCAGTCTCACTCCACATAGCATTTAGCGTGTGTGATAGCCTTCTCTCCTTGCTTATTCTCGGGGTTAGACCGGATGCGTGTTCTGGAGCCTCATTGAGGGCATGAGGAGCTCCCCAGTCCTCACTCCACATTGCATTTAGCATGTGTGTGATAGCCTTCTCACCTTGCTTATTCTCGGGGTTAGACCGGATGCGTGTTCTGGAGCCTCATTGAGGCCATGAGGAGCTCCCCAGTCCTCACTCCACATTGCATTTAGCATGTGCGTGATAGCCTGCTCACCTTGCTTATTCTGGGGTTAGACCAGATGCGTGTTCTGGAGCCTCATTGAGGCCATGAGGAGCTCCCCAGTCTCACTCCACATAGCATTTAGCGTGTGTGATAGCCTTCTCTCCTTGCTTATTCTGGGGGTTAGACCGGATGCGTGTTCTGGAGCCTCATTGAGGGCATGAGGAGCTCCCCAGTCCTCACTCCACATTGCATTTAGCATGTGTGTGATAGCCTTCTCACCTTGCTTATTCTCGGGGTTAGACCGGATGCGTGTTCTGGAGCCTCATTGAGGCCATGAGGAGCTCCCCAGTCCTCACTCCACATTGCATTTAGCATGTGTGTGATAGCCTTCTCACCTTGCTTATTCTCGGGGTTAGACCGGATGCGTGTTCTGGAGCCTCATTGAGGCCATGAGGAGCTCCCAGGTGCTCACTCCACATTGCACTTAGCGTGTGCGTGATAGCCTTCTCTCCTTGCTTATTCTGGGGGTTGGACTGGACATGTGTTCTGAAGCATCATTGAGGCCATGAGGAGCTCCCCAGTCCTCACTCCACATTGCATTTAGCATGTGTATGATAGCCTTCTCTCCTTTCTTATTCTCGGGGTTAGACCGGATGCGTGTTCTGGAGCCTCATTGAGGCCATGAGGAGCTCCCCAGTCCTCACTCTAAATTGCATTAAGCATGTGTGTGATAGCCTGCTCACCTTGCTTATTCTGGGGGTTAGACTGCATGCGTGTTCTGGAGCTTCCTTAAGGCCATGAGAAGCTCCCAGGCCCTCACTCCACATTGCACTTAGTGTGTGCGTGATAGCCTGCTCACCTTGCTTTTTCTGGGGATTGGACTGGACACGTGTTCTGGAGCTTCACACTGAGGCCACGAGGAGCTACCAGGTCCTCACTCCACATTGCATTTAGCGTGTGCGTGATAGCCTGCTCACCTTGCTTATTCTGGGGGTTAGACTGCATGCGTGTTCTGGAGCTTCCTTAAGGCCATGAGAAGCTCCCAGGCCCTCACTCCACATTGCACTTAGTGTGTGCGTGATAGCCTGCTCAACTTGCTTATTCTGGGGGTTAGACTGGATGCGTGTTCTGGAGCTTCCTTAAGGCCATGAGGAGCTCCCAGGTTCCCACTCCACATTGCATTTAGCGTGTGTGTGATAGCCTTCTCTCCTTGCTTATTCTCGGGGTTAAACCGGATGCGTGTTCTGGATCCTCATTGAGGCCATGAGGAGCTCCCCAGTCCTCACTCTAAATTGCATTAAGCATGTGTGTGATAGCCTTCTCTCCTTGCTTATTCTCGGGGTTAGACCGGATGCGTGTTCTGGAGCCTCATTGAGGCCATGAGGAGCTGCCCAGTCCTCACTCCACATAGCATTTAGCATGTGCGTGATAGCCTGCTCACCTTGCTTATTCTGGGGGTTGGACTGGACGCGTGTTCAGGAGCTTCACTGAGGCCATGAGGAGCTCCCAGGTCCTCACTCCATATTTTTTAATGTGTGCGTGATAGCCTGCTCACCTTGCTTATTCTGGGGGTTGGACTGGACGCGTGTTCTGGAGCTTCACTGAGGCCCTGAGGAGCTTCCAGGTCCTCACTCCACATTGCATTTAGTGTGTGCGTGATAGCCTTCTCACCTTGCTTATTCTGGGGGTCAGACCGGATGTGTGTTCTGGAGCTTCCTTAAGGCCATGAGAAGCTCCCAGGCCCTCACTCCACATTGCACTTAGTGTGTGCGTGATAGCCTGCTCACCTTGCTTATTCTGGGGGTTAGACTGGATGCGTGTTCTGGAGCTTCCTTAAGGCCATGAGAAGCTCCCAGGCCCTTAGTGTGTGTGTGATAGCCTGCTCACCTTACTTATTCTGGGGGTTGGACTGGACGCGTGTTCTGGAGCTTCACTGAGGCCATGAGGAGCTCCCAGGTCCTCACTCCACATTTCACTTAGCGTGTGTGTGATAGCCTTCTCACCTTGCTTACTCTGGGGGTTAGACTGGATGCGTGTTCTGGAGCCTCATTGAGGCCATGAGGAGCTCCCAGGTCCTCACTCCACATTGCATTTAGCGTGTGCATGATAGCCTTCTCACCTTGCTTATTCTGGGCGTTAGACTGATGCGTGTTCTGGAGCTTCCTTAAGGCCATGAGGAGCTCCCAGGTTCTCACTCCACATTGCATTTAGCGTGTGCGTGATAGCCTGCTCACCTTGCTTATTCTGGGGGTTGGACTGGACGCATGTTCTGGAGCTTCACTGAGGCCATGAGGAGCTCCAAGGTCCTCAATCCACATTGTATTTAGCGTGTGCATGATAGCCTTCTCACCTTGCTTATTCTGGGGGTTAGACCGTATGCGTGTTCTGGAGCTTCCTTGAGGCCATGAGGAGCTCCCAGGCGCTCACTACACATTGCATTTAGGTGTGCGCGATAGCCTTCTCACCTTGCTTATTTTGGGGGTTGGACTGGATGCGTGTTCTGAGCTTCATTGATGCCACGAGAGGAGCTCCCCGGTCCTCACTCCACATTGCATTTAGCACGTGTGATAGTTTATGAGCTGGTTAGCTTACGCAGATGACTTGATATTTTTAGATCATACTCCAGAGGGCCTTCAGGCGATGATCTCCACTCTAGGGGTCTATGCCGCCCAAAATGGCCTAACTGTCAACATCTCTAAAAGCAAAGTCATCATTTTCCCACCGTTAAAGCAGCCAAAATCTGCCCAGCTGGCAGCTTGAAGGTCCCCATCTGGAAGCTGTAACTAGTTATACATATCTCGGTCTATACGTCGATTGCTTTTTGAAGTGGAACCTTCATTGGGAAGAAATTAAAGCCAAATGTATGCTCATGACACAGACTATACGTTCTTTATTAGGTAGAAATGGGGGTATATCAGTTCAGACTGTACTTCTGCTATTCTCTGCCAAAATAGTGCCAGTCCTGTCCTACGGAATGGGAATTTGGGGCCATGCACATGGTCCTGAACTGATCCGTTTTGAAGCTAAACTTCTTCGGGAACTATTCAATATGCCATCGGCTTTATCCGTAGATTTTTTGATATCTAGAATTTGGCTTCACTGGGATTGTGTCAACACTTGTGCAAAGATCTTTTACGAGCTGGATACATTTGACAAGGCTAGATAGCGGCACGAAGGCGGTAAATTGCATCGAGTCATGTCTCAGATTGGAGAATTTTAAGAATGTGGGCACTATTGGCAATCGAGTAAAGGTTTTTGATAGATGGCAGATTGATATAGATATTCTCCCGAGTACTACCTCGGCTATCACCAAAAAGCTAAAACAGAAGCTGCGTAACCTTTCATATCAGAACCGAATTGTTAGACTGGCCTCAAACTACAACAGCGGTCCATTTACCAGCTATGTAATGGATCGGACCCACAGACCCTCAAATCCAGTCACTTTCAATGCATCTTAAGATGGTTGCGATCTTTTAAATCTATAGAGAGATGCAAATGTTGTGTTACATGTATTAATTGTATGTCATAACCTTGTAAGCATTTTAATATTCTGTTTTATCTGGGTATTTTAAGATGTTTTATGTTGTATATACAAAGCTTAATAGCTAGATGTATATTTTAAAAAAATTAAAATAAATAAAATAACAAAATACAACTTTTAAAAAAATGTACACCAGAAATTATGGGTTGCAAGAAAAGAGAACAATTGTACCCAAAGTCTTTCCGATGGGAAAAATCACGAAATATCCAACCGTAAACAAATAAGAATTGGGTTTCCCAGCTGTTCGAGATTGCCAATTAAGTTTTCTTTATCCAGGTGGAAGGAAGCCTTCATAGTGTCTCCCAGATCACAGCCCAGAAGCTGCATTTAGGCTTTATCGGGCAGAGTTTCTGCAAGTGAACTTTTCACAAACAACTAAAAGGGAGAAACACCGACACGCATCAATCCAATACGTAAAAGAGGTATATAAGAATCTAAAAATACAAGCAATGACGTCCATTCCAAAGCTCCCTGTGTCTTACAGAAGAGTGAAAGTCCTGTAAACAGAATGACATTTCATTGGTCTTCATTAATAGCAACTTCTATATTTTCCGTTAAATGCAAAAAAAAAATTAAAGTAGGTTTGCTTCAGTCAGCTCCAAATGGACGGCTTCCTGATCAGAGCACGGGCGTTGCGCATAGAAGGCGCCCACGTCTGCCTTCTGCATCTGCAACCAATTGGTTCGCCTTAAATGGACGCTTTTGATATCATTTACGAAGACAGTGAGGCTAACGGATGCAAAAAGAGCATCCCCTCGCCAGCAGCCTCGTATACATTTGGCCTCCATCCAGGAAATGCGTTTCCTGTTGTGGGACAACTGCGCCACTCAAGCCCGGTGAAGCTATAGTGTGGGGGTGTCTGCCCAGCGGATTTTCATTCCCAGGACCTTCCAAATGCCCCTTAAGGGGTTAAAAATACATGCCATATAGCCCAGGCATAGTTCCCATGAGCCGCTAGGCGCTTTACAAAGAGGGTTAATCGCGGCCTGTTACAGAAACGTCTCGCGTAGTGGGCGCTGTGCCTGGCACAGTGTAGACTCTGTCTGAACCAAGATTTCATATACGAGGATGTGTTGCAGCCAGGGGGGTAGGAGGTGGCGGCGAGAGACAAGCAGACGGGTAGGAGTGGGTGGGGCGAATAACATGTAAATGAGGAGACCGCATAACCTGTATTCTGTACATGTTGTTGGATGTCCAGAACGCCGTTATGTGTCCGAGTGCAACTGTATAGTGAACACCATGAGACTAAATATTGGCCTTATATGTAGGACACCTGGAGATGGAATTGGGAGAAGATTGGCTGGAGCACCACCGTTGGGACGACACTGTGGGTCCTCCTTGATACACGGAGTGGCACGTTAGTGCTCCTGCATCCTGCGCGCGCTTGTGCGTGGATCCCCGGGAAGCTGCAAAGGAAGTGTTCTACATTTCTTTGGGGTTGTTTGGAACTTGAATACGTTGAAGCTTGGGGAAGGGAACCCAAAGACATAGAAGGTATTTGGAACCACTGCAAGGGCGCTGCAGAGAAGGTCTTAAGAACAGCCCTCTTTGAATGAGCTATTTTTTGTGACATTGACCAAACTACACCTGGCGAGAAGACCACCTGAAACCAATGTTGGTTTCCATTTTTCTGTTCAACCACCATTTTTCCTTTTGAAAAGACGTCCTATCACGTTTTTGTAAAGCGTGAGGTCAAGCATAGGTTTAGACACAGACAAACTTTTACTTTGGACTATTAGACATCGAAGGCCTTTAGAAACATCAGTCAAGGGAACCATCCCTTTAGAGTTGGCGCCAGTCAGGCATTACCTCAACCCAGGAACCTTAGCAAATAAAGGTTTTAAAACGAATACTTTTGAGTCTGTGTCTCTCTTGATACCATGCCTGTCTCACAGGCTTCAGACTTTGGCAAAATCCTATATAAAGCACTGGCTCCAGGGGTTTAATAGCTGGACATTATCACGCCAGCTGGGACACTTTAACCCTAAATGAGCACTTAAGAAAAGGGCATAGGTCATTTCTTTTTTTTCTTCTTCGGAATGAAGGTGATTGGCCCCACTGATTACATTTCTTATAAACCGAGTGTAAAATGTATTTACAGACAGAACTTTATGTTTCGGCAAACCAGGCTCTTCCTCAGGGCAGCAACCTTCTGAGCTGTGGAAAATTAACCGCAGCCACCAGTTCCATCTGATGTTTTCCGCCCTGCGATTCATGCCCACTACTTGCTGTAAGGTCCCTGCTCGAGTCTCTGCGCCTTTCTACGGACCTCCTTCACAAACGACCCCCTCTTCCTTCTCTCGGAGATCAATAAGGTGTGCAGTTAAAATGTCGAATTAATAATTTCGAATGCATTAATTTAGAAAAAAATAATGTCAACAAAAAAAAAATCGAATATTTTTTTATTTTATGTTTTTTGATGTTTGGCTAGTAAAACAAGTGTTATAAAAAACCGGGGGGAAACCCCCCATTAAAAAAAAGACATTTTTTCTACATTATTGATTCGAAATTAATGCATTCGAAATTACTGAATTCGAAAACATCACAATAAACCGACCAATAACATATGGCTGCAGGAGCCCAATTGTATCTTACAAGGATAGATCAAGTCACGGAGGAGATATGTGGCCATACAGAGACACAAGGCCTTTAGGTCCTGGAACCCCGCTTCCCTGCCACACCCCTTTTGTCAATGTCTTTTCACCACCTGTTTCAAGCCTGTTCTCCCCTTATTCCTTTTCAATGCATTTCCTGCTCCCCATTTCCAGACGCTGTCCATTAGATCGGTCCATACATCTCTCGCCTTAGATAAGTAAAGGGGGGGGGTGCCCTATGTGGAAGGACTGGGGGCTGGATAAAGGTAAGAAACGCAGGGTGTCCTGCCACTTACTAGTTTCACATACAATCACAGTTTAGGAAAAGAATCAGCCTTACAGACCCTTCAAAGGCCTGGTATTGGGTTCACAGTGTTGTACAGGTAATAAATAACATTCTCTGCAGCAGACTTTTAGCAAAGCCACCTTCTACAAGTGGCCGATTACTGTTTGAATGTACGGATGCATTAATTTGCTGCTTTTTTTTCATTTTAGGCAGTTATTTACCGACCGCTTTTTTCTTTTTTAGCAGTTTTTCCTTTCGTGTTTATGCATTCAAAACAAAACAATAAATAGAACACAATGGTGTGAAATATAACGTGTAAACCACACACGTGCTACGCACGCCATTGCTTATGGACGCGATTTGGACCAAATCAAATTATTCAATACAAGTAAACTGAGCAGAGAAGAACAATTCAACATCATTACTGAGTCTATGTGGGTGTCCTAATCTATGACCTAACATTGGCCAGGCTGCAGACAAGAAGTGACCAATCCTGACTACCCCCTCCCCTTTGGGTAGGCTTCGGATTTCTCTGCATTTGTATCTCTTTTCTTCGTCCTGGACGACTCCTTTATTCTCCACCCCGGCCCCCATCTCTCCCCCCCCTCCCCACCGTGCTCCCCCTCTTCTAGCTGTGTCTAATCCTGTTCCGATGGTCCTTGGTTCTCTTGTAGCAAGAGCATACACTGCACCATTAATGTTCTATTCAGATGTGGAGCGCCTTCAACCCCCCTGGGGGCACGGAAGGGGAGAGGGAAGCCCCACAGTTTGAAGACCACACCAGAGCTCTCCAAGTCTGGATTTTGGGAGCAACCAACCACTCCACATTTCCAAGATATCCGCTATAAAAATGACTCCCATTAGATCAAATGAGCCCGTGATTTACACTAAGGGGGTTGGGGGGGGCTGTTAAGTTTGAACTTTGGTGCAAGCAGGCCCCCTCCACGTAAATGCCATCATTTGCACGTGCGAGTGCAAAAGGAAGGTGTAAAGTGTAAAGTGAGTAAATTCCGCCTGCCATTGAAGCAGCATTCACAATGGATTCCTATTTGCTGGGGTAAAAAAGAAGACAGATTTCATAGGAATAATATATGCCCGGGTGAAAATGCCAGGCGGGCGTAAATGCTGGAGTATTTGCATGGCAGACAGGAAGGGGGAGTGGAGTCGTAATTTTCGGTATGTATGATTGAAAATATAGCGTGGTGTGAAATACATGTGTATAAAGTTTGTATGTCTGCATTTCACGCCCCTCCACGAAACATAAGCCCCAATGTATTCAAATGATGTGGGAGGATAGTGTGAAAACATGGAGTGGATTTGCCCCTTGAGGAATGGACTTGTACACCCCTGATCCTCATCTTCTTTTTCTTCAGTCCCCTGTTAAGTCTTTGACCTATTCCCACTCTAGCACCCACAAATGGAGGGCAGGTTTTTGAGGCTGGAACACTATCTTTACATGTGTCCTGTACACTGAACACAAACCACGGTGAGGAAGGTCACACACAGAGCACACCCCCAGCACTCCCTCCCTAGGGAAATGCACAAACAAGCTAATGGGTACAGATCTCAAGGTCTCATTTTGTACCCAATCCCAGGTTTTGCATAAGGCCTCCAAGGTGCCCCGCCCCACTGGGAAATGCGCCATCAGCACACAACACTCCTACAGCGCCACGAGGCAGTGGCAAAGACAAGCGCAGCCCTTTATGATTCTGTGCTCATTCAGCGACAGCGTTCTTTCGATCTGATTTTTGCCTAATGTTTTTTCTTTGAAAAAATGAATCAAAAATGTATATTTTTATTTTGGGGGGGTGCCCCCTACCACTTCCCTATTAATTTTACACTATTACCAACCCCCTCACACCTTACATACTCTTACCAACAACCCCCTATATTTTTCGATGTGTTTTTTTGAGAAAAACATTTCTACAAAAATCCCATCAGAAAAAACACTGTCGATGAATGAACGTCGTGCCCTTTATGCATATCACAAAGCCTGGATCAAAAATAAATTCCCAATAAAAAAGATTCGATACCCAAAACAAGCCACCATGAATCAGGATTCAGTAGGGATCCCTTGCAATCTATGACTGGCAGCCATCTTCACCAACCAAAAGTAGGGGGCGGGGCGCACGAGGGAGATAGGGGGCGGGGCGCACGAGGGAGATAGGGGGCGGGGTGCTCAAGGGAGATAGGGGCGGGGCGCTAGTGGGGGAGAGTGGGGGAGGCGCTCGAGGGAGAGAGGGGGCGGAGTGCTAGAGGGAGAGAGGGGGCGGGGTGCTAGAGGGAGAGAGGAGGCGGGGCGCTAGAGGGAGAGAGGGGGCAGGGCGCTCGAGGGAGAGGGGGCAGGGCGCATGAGGGAGAGAGGGGGCAGGGCGCGTGGGGGAGAGAGGGGGCAGGGTGCGTGAGGGAGAGAGGGGGCGGGGTGCTCGAGGGAGAGGGGGGTGCGCGTGGGAGAGGGGGGGTGGGGTGCTTGAGGGAGAGAGGGGGCAGGGCGCTCGAGGGAGGGTGAGAGGGGCAGGGCACTCAAGGGAGAGAGGGGGCGGGGCGCTAGAAGTAGAGAGGGGCAGGGCGCTAGAGGGAGAGAGGGGGTGGGGCGCTAGAGGGAGAGAGGGGACTGGGCACTCGAGGGAGAGAGGGGGGGCGCTCGAGGAAGAGGGGGTGGGGTGCTTGAGGAAGAGAGGGGGCGGGGCGCTTGAGGTAGGGTGAGAGGGGGCGGGGCGCTCGAGGGAGAGAGGGGCAGGGTGCTTGAGGGAGAGAGGGGCAGGGTGCTTGAGGGAGGGAGAGAGGGGGCGGGGTGCTTGAGGGAGGGAGAGAGGGGGCGGGGTGCTTGAGGGAGGGAGAGAGGGGGCGGGGTGCTCGAGGGAGGGAGGGGCAGGGGCGCTCGAGGGGGAGAGAGGGGGCGTTCGAGGGAGAGAGGGGCGCTCGAGGGAGAGAGCGGATCACAGGATGAAAGACACGCCTGCTTCTAAGCCAATGTTCACACTCAACTTCACATTTCCCAGAGATCCCTGTGATACGCCCTTGAAGTTAACTGTTTTTAATTGCTTGGAAAACAGAAACAGGACCACAATTATCATAACATGTCCCAGACCAGATCTGCAGGAATATCTTCAGCTAATGTTAGAAGTCCCGCTGATCAACTGTTATCTCAGCGCTCAGATGCCTGCGGGCTTGTAGCGCTATATAAAACTAGATATTATTATTATCCCCAGACTCTATGCAGTGTGTGGAAGAGCCCCGCCCCTCAATATCTTTCTCATCAAGCCCACACCTATAAACATTGGAAGCGCACCACCAGCCCCAGGGCGACCCATCAGGCCTTCAAATCTCCCCCTCATTGTTCTGAAACCATCTTTTGCGCCAGACTGATCTATGAGGTCACCCGACTGAAGATGACATCATTTTTCTCACATGCCTAAGTCAGAGCCACAGAACAGCCCATGATGTCGTCACTGTGCGATAGAAGGGCTGGTGTGGTCATCAGTGCTGCCGTTTGGATCAAATAGAGAAGAAAGACAGCAGCCCGAGCATTCGGCGGAGCTCACCTGCCACTACGTGGATTAATGGACCGACATATAAGGCAGCTTGACCATGGTCCGCCATGCTCATGACACAGGCAGATGAGGTCATCAGCACAGACACCAGAGCCCTCACCCGCAGGATCCATGTCTTCAGAATATTATGAGCAAAGGAGAGAGGTAGGGAGGAGGATAGGCCTGATTGAGAGAAGGTCAAAGGGCACCTCATGCCACTGCTGGAACAGAGCAAAACAAGAGGCAATGGCTGGAAGGCTTTGAATTAATAATAACCACTGGCACAGCTCCAGGGCAACCCTCCAGGCCATCGTTTTTCAGTCTGCCAAGCCATTACAGAAAAGGAAAAACCATATGCAAATGAGGCTTGGCCCCACCCTGAAACAGTGGAGCACCACCGGGCCGGAGGGCATTCTGGGCTTGAAGGTCACGGATGCACCCTGAGGGGTGGCACCCAAGGCAGATCGTGCATCCCCAACTGGAGCAGAGGGTCTCAAGGAGCAAAGGTTTGAAGGTTCCCCATAAGAAATATAGTATTGACCACATTAGATGCCAGAGCAAAGGTCTCCTGGTGCAGGGCAGAGGCACTGACCTTCCTGGTTGCCCCACCCACTTCTCCTGCGTGGGCACCATCAGAGGGCACTGATGCCAAACTAGTGGCCAAGCACACCCTGGAGTGTAGGATCACCCCACCTGCATCTCTTCTGAAACCAGTCACCGTCTGCCAGAACACCAGTCCCCAATTCCTTGGATTGGTGGGGCCAAGTTATCAAAGCCACCTGCATACTGTCCCCATGGCCAGAACTAGTCTGACACGCATGCAAGAGTGCACACATAGACTATGCAAGTCAGGAGAAGTGCAAAAAACAAAACAGCGTGTAGCAAAGTGGGTCTGTGTGCACGAGAATAGTGAAAGCATTCAAACAGTGGCTGTGGAAAACGGATGCACGCGACTTTAAATAGTTCATATTATTACACAAATCCACGGTGCTCAAGGTCAGTTAGATTTATTTCGCCGTCAGTGCCCCATAAAATCCCAATGATCAGTCATTACAAGTACATCATCCAAAAGCCAACCAGGGTTATGTGTGAAATGCCAAAATAAGGTAACCAGGGTCCATTTGTCGGTAATAACTTGTGATTCTCTGTTCCCTCTGTCTCTGACCCACCTGTAACCCAGGGTCCGTTCGTTGTGATATCCTGTTTGATTGATAACCTTGTCTATCCCTGCTGCAACCTCAAATTTCTCAAGCGCCCAGTTACCCTAGGGTTTGGGGCGCCATACAAATAATAAACAAATCCAAATAAGTACTTCAATACAGATCCAAATTAGATCAACAACTAAAACAATGATCCAATCCCTTATTAACGTCTTACATTTATGCAGTTAAAATATAGATTGCACACATCCATGTAACGAACAATTATCCCTTGTCCTCAATCTCAAGCAGCCCCAAATTCTGCTTTGCATTGCGTTTCCACGCAGAGATGAAAGGGCGGTGGTTGTTCCAATGTTGGGAGAAGGTATTTTTTTCCCTTAGAATGTTGGAAGAGGGGCAAAATAAAAGGAAATTGACCAAGCCTTCCCGGCGGAAATGACATCATTTGCATTCCCCCTTGCTCATTTCAGCGACATCGGAAGGCTTTCCGCCCCACCCAGGATTCGACCTGTCACCTGCTGGCCACACACCTTTGTCTGCAGCTACATTTCAGGGTCTTCTGTTTTTTAGAAGTGTACTTTTATGTCAAACTGGTCACTCATTTTCAAATTCACACTTCCATAAGTGTGGGGGGTGAGGGGGAGTCTGCCCGCGCCTTCCGTTGCACAACCTTCCCCTGATGCGCCTGCCAAGATCCCAGTTCTGAGCACGAGCGCCTGATCTCTCAATGCACCAGTGGTGTCTGATGGGAGTCTTGAGCTTGACAACCTGCCTTGGAGTTCTTTTCCCCCTCGATAGCACAGATTGTAATTGGCTACCTCTTTCAGTGATCATATTAGCCCGAACTAACTGTTTCATGGCACTGCAGAAGTGGTAGCAAGCAGAGCCTCTCAAATGCACGCAGAGGGCACAACCCCATCCCCAGAGGTCAATAGCGTTTAGCCCCCACTGCATCGCAAGGGGTCCTCAGTGGTCAACAGAAAAACAAGAGACGGAAATCGGAGCACGCGCTATGACATCAATAACAACAACCAACAAAACACCAATACTGGACCAGTGGGGCACATGACCCAGTATTATCTACTGGGGGATACGCCCATAGGCATTGCTAGGGGGGGTCTTAGGGGGCTATAGCCCCTGGTCTTTTGGTTGTAGCCCCTGATAGAATCTCAGGAGCTACAACCAAAAGGCTAGCTAGCCCCCAGTCCCAACAGTTCCGACATCAGCGTAGCCCCGGGTCTTTTCCAGACCTAGCAACTCCCCTGGATACGCCTGGTAAAAAGCATCAGGTGGTTTTCCCAGGATCACATCATTTGGCCATGTGGGGGTTCTAGGATCTGAACCAAGGTCTTCCTGTTCTACAGCTAACGACTTAATGACCAGATAACATCCCCTCTTCAGAAGTATCCAAGTGTATCAAAAGGAGCGACTCCCCACCCCTCAATAGAGCTCAAATGCCCCCATCGGTTAACTCTTCTAAATCCACTGTCTTAGCCCAATCCCCGCGAACCCCAAAAAAAGAGATAGATCTGAGGCATAGCATTGCCACCACATCCTTTATATTTTGTTATGTATTTACACGGGCAGCATTTTTTACCCGCACTGCAGGGGGCGCTCTACTGCTCCTGCCTTTTGATCTGAAGAATGCGCATAACTACTGGGCCCCAGAAATGGGGGAGGGGACACCAAAATAAAACAAAGCAGCTTTACAAGACAAAACACCCCATATGCTGACAACAGAGTGTTGGACCAAATACGCTAACACCCAGTATGGTATGGCTGGAACCTGTCGGCTGCCCCGCCAGTGGGCCGTGAGCAAAATGGTCATTTAGTAATCATGGGCCCAAACTAAGGTTGCTAATGGTGAACCTTCCCCCTGCTCACCCCACCAGTTCCCTGGACCTTCCTCTCTGACTCTATGCAGGAGAAACCCATAGAGATACATCTTTAGTCATGAGGGAGACCTCTATCCTAATGGTTGACCTCCCTCCTACTCACCCCTCCAGACGCCTGGACCTTCCTCTCTGACTCTATGCAGGGGAAACCCATAGTGATACATCTTTAGTCATGGGGGAGACCTCTATCCTAATGGTGGACCTCCCCCCTGCACACCCCACCAGTTCCCTGGACCTTCCTCTCTGACTCTATGCAGGAGAAACCCATAGTGATACATCTTTAGTCATGGGGGAGACCTCTATCCTAATGGTGGACCTCCCCCCTGCACACCCCACCAGTTCCCTGGACCTTCCTCTCTGGCTCTATGCAGGAGAAACCCATAGTGATACATCTTTAGTCATGGGGGAGACCTCTATCCTAATGGTGGACCTCCCCCCTGCACACCCCACCAGTTCCCTGGACCTTCCTCTCTGACTCTATGCAGGAGAAACCCAAAATGATACATTTTTAGTCATGAGGGAGACCTCTATCCTAATGGTGGACCTCCCTCCTGCTCACCCCTCCAGACCCCTGGACCTTCCTCTCTGACTCTATGCAGGAGAAACCCATAGTGATACATCTTTAGTCATGAGGGAGACCTCTATCCTAATGGTGGACCTTGCTCCTACTCACCCCACCAGACCCCTGGACCTTCCACTTTGACTCTATGCAGGAGAAACACACAGTGATACATCTTTAGTCATGAGGGAGACCTCTATCAATCAGAGCATTCCAGCACTGACGCGCCTTACAGGAAGTTCTGCCTTTAAGAAGATGGCAGGTTCCAGTACACCAAGTAACAAGCTATCAATAACAATATATTCTTTTTAAATGTACACATACCCTGGATAAAAAAAGACACCTGTACTCTGGGAGACAACACTGGACAAGTAAATCACTTGGGCTGGAGTGCTGGAACAACAGCGATGATTCTACTAGAATGTATTTGATAAACATGTTACTGCCTCTAGAATTTAGGATATAGGTAAATCAGGCCTGTCTAGAACAGGAATGAAACATAAAGAAATTACCAATGGAGAATGATTTCATGATAAATTAGTACTGTTCATATTTCACAACCGTAAAGGGAAGCAAGTCACAAATCAGACGCCTTACCTTGAATTTGACCGCTAGCAGCTCAGTAGCTTCCTGCTCCTTCCTAAGGTCCTCCATCATCTTCTCCTTCTCCTCCAGCAGCTTCAGTTTCTCCTCAGCCAACAAACTGTGGTCATCCTGGATGGCCGCCTTCTCCTGCTCCAGCTTCTCAGTCTGCTCCTTCAAGTAGTTCTCCACGTTTTTCTCTATGATGTTATCTTCGTTCTCCTCTTCGGCCTCAAAGTCCACCATTGAATCCCCATCCACCGTCTTCCTCCGCCGGCTGTTCCTCCTCCTCTTCTTGCTCAGCATGCCACGTGTCTCCAGCTGGGCCTTAAGTCTGGCAATTTCTTCTTGGAACTCCCGCAACAAAGTGTCTTTCGGGTCTTCGTTAACTCTTGGCTTGTTCTTTATGTTCTTAGCCCTGTTGGCGAACCTGAGTGTCGATAAGGTCTCATCGTAACTGTGGGATGCAGGCCCTAGGGTGGCTACCATGATCGTCTTGGCATTCCCACCCAGAGAGTCTTGAAGCAAGCGCGTTAGTTTGGAGTCTCTGTATGGGATGTGAGTGCTCTTGCCGTCAACCAGGGCAGATATCACGTTCCCCAGGGCTGATAAGGACAGGTTGATCTTAGACGCTTCCTTTGGCCTTTCACCATGTTGTCCCATTTTACTCTGACGTTCGCTACCAGCCAAGTCCACCAAGTTGAGCTTGCCCACCCGGATGTGGTCTTCTCCATCTGCATCTGTCTCGCTACACTCTATTGTAATGACAAAGATGGCGTGGGACCTAGAGCTGTGCTCGTTCATGTTGGTGCTGGCCACTGATCGCGACTGGTTGCCCAAGTTCATGACGTGCTCAATCTCCTTCACATTCTTGGTCACAAACGACGAGAGGTCCTTGATGTAGACTCCAGAGTCGGGGTTCTCCTTCAGCTCTAGCTTCTTGCTTTGGTCCTTGGACAGGAGGTCCCGGATCTCCTCCTGGTAAATTTCCAGGTAAGATGCCCGCACTAGAAACTGTTGGTTTTGGGACCTGGAAATGTGGGTGAAGATATGTTCAAAGGAATTGGGGATCACCCCCCTCTTCTCTGTGTCCGCCCAGGCTCCTTGCATGGTGTAGGTCTTCCCGGTACCCGTCTGTCCGTACGCGAAGATGGTCCCATTGAAGCCCTGAAGGACCGAGTCGATCAGTGGCCTGACCGTCTCGATGTACAGATCCGCCTGCTTGGAGCTGGCATCATACACGGCGTCGAAGGTGAACGTCTTGGCCAGTTCCCCCGGGGAGGCCTTGGCATTGTGAAGGGTCACCTGGCCCAGCTTGACATCCATGTCCACGATGCGCTCGTGCCCCGCTGCATCCTCCTTGCGGCTCATGGGGCGGCATCGGACCACCACCTTCAGCGCCTCGCTGCTCTTGGGTTTACTACACATCTTGGCTTTGCCACTCCCTGGGTGGCACACTAGCGTATCACAGACAGCCTACATCCAAGGCAGGATCACCTTAATTCTTGGCTAATTTCTCCTTGAGGACCTCTGTCGGGGCTCGGGGGGTGCCAGTTATTTCCTCCAGGCGCCCCTCCTCATCTGTGCACCGCAGCAGCGATGGCTGGGCACAGACACCTCGCTGGAGCTCGTCACGTACAGATGCGCCCCCATGCCGGGTCACCCACGAGATGCATGCAAAGCAATTCGCCAGACACCGCCGCACAAAGAGGTCGCGCCGGTCCCTCCCGGACCCCCCCGCAATGATCCGGCACTGTGATATGCACCCAAAGGGGAAGCGCACATGAAGGCATCAGTGGGAATGGTGGAGAGGGAGGGGCAGGATGCTGGATGCGGGGGCTGGGCGGGCCACGGATCCTCTCGCGCGGGGCACGCCTAAGGATGGACGCCCATTCATTGCAGTGCTATGGGCGCCGCCGCAGCTGCTTCTGCCGGTGCTTCTGCGGGCAGCGTTGCATGGCCCCTCGCTGCTTCTGCCGCACGTCCCTGCTGCCTCGCCTGCTCGGCACGTGTGTCTGCCAGAGAGCCCGGGAGCCGGGAGGTGGGGGGGGACTGCGTCCCGGGAGGGATGCTGCTGCCGCTGCCGCTGGATGGGCTTCTCTGCTGTTGTTGTGTGTTGCCGGAGGGTGGGGAGGGCGGAGAGGGCGGGGCGGCTCCCAGTGACTCATTGGCTGCCAGAGGATGTGTGAAGAGAGGAAAAAACACGGGAGAGGCGTCCTCTCTGCTCCCAGGCCCAGCCCACCGGCAGCTGACAGCAGCCTCGCTGCACCCCCCCAACACCCCCTTCTCAGCGTGTCAACGGGAATTCTGGGGGACGTGGTCTTTGACTTCTCCTACAGGGCAGAGACACAGTGGTAAATTGCACTAAAATCATAATGCTAATGTTAAAGATCATTTGTACCGCGCACTATCACCACCGAGTGCTCCCCTGGCGCTCCGGCGGATCTGAAAAGGAAGGCGTGTTAGTGGGGCATAGCGGGAAGAGGTAGAGCGAGAGTTGTGATGTCCTGTTGACAGCTTGAGTTCGGTTTGCTCCGTTCGCTGAGCTTGGGTTGCGATTTACCGCTCGGTGGACTCCCATGCAGGGTCGGATTGGCCCCTCGGCCTTTCGGCCCGTGGCCGGGCCGATATCGTCCCTGGGGAGTGGGGGCCGGTTTCTGGCCATGCCTGGGCCGGTTTGGAAGTTTTTTTCAACATTTTTTGGTTTTTTTCCAAAACGCCTTTCATCCTTCTTAGGTCGATAAATGAGTACCAACACAGGTTGGGTGATATTGTATGCATATTTGTTCTATAAAAAAGATCTTAAGCATAAGTGCTATACAATAACATATTATTATTTGGCCTTGGACGTCTGCTTGAATTCCCAGTGATTTAGTGTACTTAGGAACAATGCTATTTGATGCCACTTCCTGTTTTGTCAAGGATTGAAAGGTCGTGTTTCATCGCTTCCCGGGATGTCACTTTGGAGTGGGGTCAAATGACATCACTTCCGGTGATGTCATCAGAGGTCAAGGGGCGTGAGGCGAGGGTTGGGCCACTTTTTTGAGGCGAGGGGTGGGCCACTGTTTTTTGGGTGACCGGGCCTATTTGTTGTCCCACTCCGACACTGCTCCCATGTGCTCTTGTGCTGGACTATGTGTGGGTTGTTTTGTTGTTGCAGTGTAGTGAAATGCATGTGGATTGCTGGGCAGAGAAGGGGTTGTGTTTGTTTTGTGTTTAAGAGGTGTATGTGGAACTTGAGATATTAGGGTTGGGTTAGTGGGGCTTTTCTTACCTTGTTGGTTCGGGCTTCTGTGCTCAGCATCTCTGCCCGTGCTGTGTGCTGGGCGTTTGTACCGGTTCATTCTCCGGGTTTTGTGCATGGTGGTGGCTTTCCCCACTAGCGGTTTATGGTCATGAGGTGGGGAAGGCCTTCCTCCTACCTTGGGTGGAGATGTGTATGGTTGAAGGGTTTGCCATTAGGTTGCCATGGGTGTACCTACTCTTGCCTCTGCCAAGCCGCTTGGGCAGGGTCCCCACACCCCCCTAGGAAGAGCTTTAGGGCTTCCTGCGGTGCCAGTTAATTGGGTAATGCTCCTCCCTCAGCAGCTATATAATCATATATATGATCAGCTATATACCATATAATCATATATTGAGTTTCTGATGTATTAATGAATTCGGATGAGAACGTTAATAATGGTGTGGGAAAAGTTATAATTTGAAGACTTTTTTTTAAACACATTTTTTAATTATGTTTTGGTTTGGCAATTAATCCATACACATTTTATATACTTCCAAAAAAACACACTTATCCAATTATATAAAATGATCACTTAAATAGATTTAAAATACCCAATTTACAATTGAAGTGACACATCATAAAATCAATTTCCCTTTAAAATCCCAGAATGTCATCAATCATCGCAATGCAATAAAGAGAAGGGGTACCTGTTTTAAAGTCCCTAGTTCTACAGGTCAATCTAACAAAAATATCACAGGATTTGAACTAGTAGACCAAATGCAAAGGTGACGGAGTACACAAGTGGTTTTAGATTGGTTTACAATTCCCAAGTTTATTTTCTTTAATTATGCACAAGATGCTATATCAAAAAATATATATATTCAACATTTCATATAATTCTGTGGCCCATACTCTTAATTCATTCATTCACATTCATACTTTCTTCATCAGTCTCTCATTCTACACTTCATACTTTGGAAAAATGGTCTGTATATAAAAAACAGTAAAAACATCTGTTATCTCTACATATGTTTACAATTCATTGTGAAACACATCCCCACCAATTAGGGGTATTACACAAGTCTGTGTTCTGTTATTCCCACAGTTCTCACGTCGACACGTGTTTCAGTTGCTCTCAGCGAGCATCCACATTAATGCTCTCTTTGTATGGCAACCTTCTTCAGGACAAAACAACCCATTTTTCAGGCACATGTATTGACATGGGCCACACCATCTAGAAAAATACATAAAACACTATGAATATTGTGTATCCCCGTCACTCCTTTTCAAGTTATTTGATTGCATATTAATATGCTGTGTTCTATAATCACTAGAACAACAAACCAACTCACCTCCTATCCTGATGGGGTCAGGAGGAACAGTGGAATCTGGAGGCCAATAGTCCTCTCGTCTATGGGGTAAAAGATTGTATCCATTACCAAAAAGCTGTCTCCGTTTCACTTGATCGCAAAAGCCAATATTTTATTTATAACTTTACAGATCACTACGGGTGGAAGAGACCCAAGTTGAAGGCTAAGTCACTCACTCAAGGTAGCAACAGCCACAGCTTCCCAGGTGGGTTCATCCAAGACGGGGTGTTCTATGGATGAAATGTCTGAGGCGGAGGCTTATAATTCCAAAGCTATCCGTCTGTCAACGCCTTTTCTTCTGGTTCATAAATCTAAAAATAATATATAAACAATAATATATAAACACCATTGGTTGGTTTTATATATTGCACTTAAGCTAGATATTATTAGATGTGGAGTTATATTACTCCATGCTCATACACTTTTCTTATCTCTTTTGAATTGTCAACACAGAGGGAGTAGAATCAATATTTGTCCGCTTTTTTAATAAGACATTAATCTAAACTCATTTGTTCGGGTGACCAATGACTAGTACTAATCCTAACACATATAAGTCTCTTATGGTTAGAGAGACATGGATCGATCTAACGAGAACACGCGTTTTTGCCCATGTTAGTTATTTACAAAGCAGCTGCCTCCCATTTATACTTATGCCAGCGGCATCATCTCGTATGTCACAGGGGATTCATTTATACTGTCACTCTGATGGGGTATACTTGCCCGATTCTCGCCGTCACAGATTTTCTTTCCTGCCTGCACCACAATGACGCATACAGCAGCCAGCGGGGTCGTGAGTGCCATCCACACGAATCCTCGTGTTCATGTTCATAGAAAGCGGACTTGAAAAGTTTACGCGTGCACCGAGGGACGTCTCCTCAATTTGCGCGCTCTTATGTCATGTCTTGATTTTTTATTTTGTCTTTTTTATTTTGTTTTGTGTGTGATCTCATCATCACATTTGGTTAAACTTCTAAAGGCAATATTTCTGTATCGATAGAAATAAAAGACAGACTAATCCAAAGTCTGTTACTAAAGGATTTACATTACCCCATTTGTTGTAAGGACGCAGAGTAAAACTCCTATTCAGGAGAATATACATTATCGCACGTCTTTTTTTCTTTTTGTGTAAATACCGCATACACTACTATACCATGCGTTGGTAGGCGTATTCATTAAAAAAATGATGGATGTTATCAGTTGTTTTGGTAACGTCTCTGGGTGTAAAATTCTAATTCGCTGCAAAGTAAAATGTTGCAGGGAACAAAGCTAATTTTACATATGGGCAATCAGATGATTCCATTCCACTGACAGGTTTAGGCCTCGTTTCACTGTATCTAAAGTGTATATCCAACGTTGTTCCTTCTGATGTAGGAGAGTGCCCATATCGCCACCTCTTCTTGAGGGTTTTATTACTTGTGAGACAAACCACGTTAGGTCTGTATCTTTGTGACCGTATCTCCCAAAATGTTCCACAAGCGGCTTATCCGCCACTTTATTCCTTATACAGGATCTGTGTTCTGAGATGCGTTGCCGTACTTCCCTAGTGGTCTTTCCTATATACAAAAGATCGCACGGGCATCTTATTACATAGATTGCATTCTTGGTTTTGCAATTAGTATGCATTTTTAGTTGCCATTTAATTTGTCTGTACTCGAAGTCGGTTCTCACCTCTGCCAGTGGGCAGGCTACGCATCCTCCGCATTTGTGGTGACCGATCACGGGGGGCAACCCCCATTGACTGAGTATCGTGTGATTGTGTTTTGGTTCCACATATGTATGTACTAGTTTCTGCCTCAGATTTTGATTTCTTTTAAAGGCAAACATTGGTCTCTGATGTAGAGACCCATCCTGTTTCACAAGGTCCCAATTGTGGTTGACTATCTTTTTAATCTGATTACTTATTGGGCTATAGGTGGTAACACAGACCAATCGTTCTTTTTTTACCTTAGGCTGATGGGTTAAACATATATCCCTATTGGTATTTTTTGCCCTTTTCAGATTGTTTCTGACCAGTCGTGTGGGATAGCCCCTCTCCACCAGTCTGGCTTGTAGCTGTTTGGAATGTTCCATGAATTCTTGACTGGTGCTGCAGTTGCGCCGTATTCTTAAAAATTGCCCATATGGTAAATTATATCGCTGGCTTGCAGGATGAAAGCTGGTGTAATGAAGCAAGGTATTGCGGTCTGTTGGCTTTCTATAAAGTGTTGTCTCCAATTTTGCTCCTGCTTTTCTGATAATTAGATCAAGAAAACTTACCTCTACAGTACTTGATTCCATAGATTGACCTGTAGAACTAGGGACTTTAAAACAGGTACCCCTTCTCTTTATTGCATTGTTAGTGCAGCCCGCGGCTGTAGGGGCAACTATTACTGGTGGGTGATTATCGAGCCCTATAATAATGGAAAACGTACATGTTATTTCGTTTACCGAGGAGCACTTCCGAAGGCTCATGGGAACACCAGCACTAGGGGCTGATGTGATTGCGGCAGTGCCCGCAGTAGAAGGAATAGATGACATTGAAAAAATTACACAAAAAATGAAAAAATTGACCAGAACCGAACTACATGGGAAATTTATGTTGCAATATCTACAAGCGGGGATTATCCCCGAGGGACTCCAAGTAAGAAACGTCCCGAGAATATTTGTTGACAACCCCAAGTTCCAGAAGAACTTCAGTGGGGTTGGCAACAAATGTTCTCGGGATTGGATTATCCTCATAATTGAAACAGCAGAGGAAGAAACTAAAAAACAGGGAGATGAATTAGCCGCTCTGGAAAAAGCCTTTTTAGAAAGTAAAACAATCAAAGATGCGAAAAAACAATTGGAAGATCTGGAAATAGAAATTGTCAAATTTAAGAAAATCAATCTTGATCGCAAAATCTTTAAATTTCAAAAAGATGTGGCTAGCTATTCGGAAGAAAAAACATATCCGTATTTGAAGGAAGGTTTCTTCACTACTCAGGTGGGAACAGCCAGCTATAGGAGAAATAATAAATTTGTTTCCTTCTCCAATACGTCTGGTTCATCAAGTGGCTCAGATCCGTCACTGAATCATCAAGAATCCACGAATATAGGAGGAAGAGGTCAACAACAGAGGGGTTTTTACTGAGGCAATCAGAGAGGACGCCCCAGACAGAGTCAGGGACGATACAATCAGGGACCAGGGATGAGAACCCGGCAATGGTATCAGAACCACTAGAGAATCAAGACAAAATACCTATCATAAACTTATCCACGATTGTTCTGAATGCCAACGAATTGAAAATTCTGTCAAAAGGTTTATCTTTTGTTCCTACCACAAAGGCTGACCTTTTTACTACTGAATTAGAGCTTCATCGTTTTTTCCGGAATATACGACTTAAGCATTATTTCGAGATTTTCTTACCGAATTCAGACCGGACCCGATCAGGAGTGTCTGGAGAGAACGAAGACACACCTAATAGAACGGGTCTCAAGAATAAGTCCACCTTTAATCCTCCCCCTTATGCATGCCCGCCCGAGATTTTGGCGTTTGAACATAAGGTTATAAAAGAAGTGAAGGAAGCCATAAAAAAGAAAAATTTTCAACCGGACAATCTGACTAGAGCTGAAAGAAACAGCTTGAAAAAACTTTGTGACACAGATGGCATTACCATCAAGCCCGCAGATAAGGGAGGCGGGATAGTGATTATGGAAACCAGCAATTACGAAAAAGAATGCCTAAGACTCCTGGGAGACATAGACTCTTATAAAACCCTCGGACAAGATCCCACCTCGAGATTGAAAGAAGAAATAAAAAGCCTCACCGACCATGCTATGAGAGAAGAATGGATCAGTGAGGGAGAAAGAGGTTTTCTGAATAAAAGTCACCCGAAAACGGCAGCCTTTTACATACTGCCGAAAATCCATAAGGATAAAATGAATCCCCCTGGAAGACCTATTGTTTCTGCCATAAATTCACTACTGGAGCCACTGTCAGTGTACGTGGAAGTTTTTCTTAAGCCATTTGTCGAAAAGATGCCTAGCTATGTCAAGGACTCCACGAGCATGATTAAAATCATACAAGAAATTGAGTGCTCCCCGGGATTGATCCTCGCAACAATGGATGTAGAATCGTTGTATACATCTATTCCGCAACTTGAATGCCTGGAGGTCTTGGGTAAATTTTTGAACACCCGCACAATACCTCAGGAACCACCTACACCTTTTATACTTGAATGCGCTAGATTAGCGATGACCGAAAATTTCTTTTTACACAAGCAACAGTTGTACAAACAATGCAAGGGCGTCAGCATGGGGGCCACTTTTGCCCCAGATGTGGCGAATCTGTATATGGCAGATTTTGAGGACAAGTTTATATCAGGACATTTAAATGCACTGCAAACTGTCCCAGATCTATGCCAACACCTGAAAGGGTGGCATAGATATATCGATGACATTTTTCTAACATGGACAGGTAATGCAGAATCCCTAGAACTATTTCATCAATGGTTAAATAGGCAAGATACCCATATCAGGTTTACTATGGAATCAAGTACTGTAGAGGTAAGTTTTCTTGATCTAATTATCAGAAAAGCAGGAGCAAAATTGGAGACAACACTTTATAGAAAGCCAACAGACCGCAATACCTTGCTTCATTACACCAGCTTTCATCCTGCAAGCCAGCGATATAATTTACCATATGGGCAATTTTTAAGAATACGGCGCAACTGCAGCACCAGTCAAGAATTCATGGAACATTCCAAACAGCTACAAGCCAGACTGGTGGAGAGGGGCTATCCCACACGACTGGTCAGAAACAATCTGAAAAGGGCAAAAAATACCAATAGGGATATATGTTTAACCCATCAGCCTAAGGTAAAAAAAGAACGATTGGTCTGTGTTACCACCTATAGCCCAATAAGTAATCAGATTAAAAAGATAGTCAACCACAATTGGGACCTTGTGAAACAGGATGGGTCTCTACATCAGAGACCAATGTTTGCCTTTAAAAGAAATCAAAATCTGAGGCAGAAACTAGTACATACATATGTGGAACCAAAACACAATCACACGATACTCAGTCAATGGGGGTTGCCCCCCGTGATCGGTCACCACAAATGCGGAGGATGCGTAGCCTGCCCACTGGCAGAGGTGAGAACCGACTTCGAGTACAGACAAATTAAATGGCAACTAAAAATGCATACTAATTGCAAAACCAAGAATGCAATCTATGTAATAAGATGCCCGTGCGATCTTTTGTATATAGGAAAGACCACTAGGGAAGTACGGCAACGCATCTCAGAACACAGATCCTGTATAAGGAATAAAGTGGCGGATAAGCCGCTTGTGGAACATTTTGGGAGATACGGTCACAAAGATACAGACCTAACGTGGTTTGTCTTACAAGTAATAAAACCCTCAAGAAGAGGTGGCGATATGGGCACTCTCCTACATCAGAAGGAACAACGTTGGATATACACTTTAGATACAGTGAAACGAGGCCTAAACCTGTCAGTGGAATGGAATCATCTGATTGCCCATATGTAAAATTAGCTTTGTTCCCTGCAACATTTTACTTTGCAGCGAATTAGAATTTTACACCCAGAGACGTTACCAAAACAACTGATAACATCCATCATTTTTTTAATGAATACGCCTACCAACGCATGGTATAGTAGTGTATGCGGTATTTACACAAAAAGAAAAAAAGACGTGCGATAATGTATATTCTCCTGAATAGGAGTTTTACTCTGCGTCCTTACAACAAATGGGGTAATGTAAATCCTTTAGTAACAGACTTTGGATTAGTCTGTCTTTTATTTCTATCGATACAGAAATATTGCCTTTAGAAGTTTAACCAAATGTGATGATGAGATCACACACAAAACAAAATAAAAAAGACAAAATAAAAAATCAAGACATGACATAAGAGCGCGCAAATTGAGGAGACGTCCCTCGGTGCACGCGTAAACTTTTCAAGTCCGCTTTCTATGAACATGAACACGAGGATTCGTGTGGATGGCACTCACGACCCCGCTGGCTGCTGTATGCGTCATTGTGGTGCAGGCAGGAAAGAAAATCTGTGACGGCGAGAATCGGGTAAGTATACCCCATCAGAGTGACAGTATAAATGAATCCCCTGTGACATACGAGATGATGCCGCTGGCATAAGTATAAATGGGAGGCAGCTGCTTTGTAAATAACTAACATGGGCAAAAACGCGTGTTCTCGTTAGATCGATCCATGTCTCTCTAACCATAAGAGACTTATATGTGTTAGGATTAGTACTAGTCATTGGTCACCCGAACAAATGAGTTTAGATTAATGTCTTATTAAAAAAGCGGACAAATATTGATTCTACTCCCTCTGTGTTGACAATTCAAAAGAGATAAGAAAAGTGTATGAGCATGGAGTAATATAACTCCACATCTAATAATATCTAGCTTAAGTGCAATATATAAAACCAACCAATGGTGTTTATATATTATTGTTTATATATTATTTTTAGATTTATGAACCAGAAGAAAAGGCGTTGACAGACGGATAGCTTTGGAATTATAAGCCTCCGCCTCAGACATTTCATCCATAGAACACCCCGTCTTGGATGAACCCACCTGGGAAGCTGTGGCTGTTGCTACCTTGAGTGAGTGACTTAGCCTTCAACTTGGGTCTCTTCCACCCGTAGTGATCTGTAAAGTTATAAATAAAATATTGGCTTTTGCGATCAAGTGAAACGGAGACAGCTTTTTGGTAATGGATACAATCTTTTACCCCATAGACGAGAGGACTATTGGCCTCCAGATTCCACTGTTCCTCCTGACCCCATCAGGATAGGAGGTGAGTTGGTTTGTTGTTCTAGTGATTATAGAACACAGCATATTAATATGCAATCAAATAACTTGAAAAGGAGTGACGGGGATACACAATATTCATAGTGTTTTATGTATTTTTCTAGATGGTGTGGCCCATGTCAATACATGTGCCTGAAAAATGGGTTGTTTTGTCCTGAAGAAGGTTGCCATACAAAGAGAGCATTAATGTGGATGCTCGCTGAGAGCAACTGAAACACGTGTCGACGTGAGAACTGTGGGAATAACAGAACACAGACTTGTGTAATACCCCTAATTGGTGGGGATGTGTTTCACAATGAATTGTAAACATATGTAGAGATAACAGATGTTTTTACTGTTTTTTATATACAGACCATTTTTCCAAAGTATGAAGTGTAGAATGAGAGACTGATGAAGAAAGTATGAATGTGAATGAATGAATTAAGAGTATGGGCCACAGAATTATATGAAATGTTGAATATATATATTTTTTGATATAGCATCTTGTGCATAATTAAAGAAAATAAACTTGGGAATTGTAAACCAATCTAAAACCACTTGTGTACTCCGTCATCAATCATCGCAAGACATCCAGAGACAAGGAAACAACGCCTACCATTTAAAATTTCTGACCAAAAACAATCATGATCGTATAATCTAAAATCTTTTATAAACAAGAAAATATGTTTATGTAGATATGGCGAAAACACCTTGGAGCCCCTAAGACACTAAGTAATATCTTTTCCGGCACTGTCTGGTGACAGTGTTAATCATTTCAGTCGATTTGTGACTCAGCCGACCAAACTGAGCTCTGATTGGTTTTGGAATGAATTGTTTGGGCGCTAATCCTTCACTTTCTCTTGCTCTCATATGTTTTTTTAAAAAACATTCATCTGTTAGGGGAAAATGTCTATAGTCTTACATCAGTGAATTTTGGAAAAGCATTGGAAGAAATTGGATGTGTATGACTTAAGTTTTATGAAGTATTAATTTAATTGTATTGAAGAATATTGTGTTTTTCTAATGTGTTAAAGTTTTAAAAACTAATGATATAATCAAAAAAAATATTGATGTCTTATCTGTCTTGTATGGGGACAGTTTAGCAGAAGGTGCTTCCGTGTTCCAGTTGTGCTCTCTATATTACAGAATCTACATAGTCTGCTCTTTCTTTCTTTCTTTCTTTCTTGCATACCATTAGTCAAGAGCAGAGTTACACTCAGTCTTAGAAATGTATTTCGCCACGCCAGACTGGGACATATAATGATATAAAATTCTGGCATTTAGAAAGCTTTAACACTCTTCAGTACATTCCTAAACAAAGCATACGTCAGGACTACCTCACCAGTATGTAACCAGTCCCTGTCCTCCATTGCCCTTGTAATTTTTAATGGTTCTTGCTCAAGGCATTATACAGAGCGATCCATAGCTTTCGACAATCTCCCTAACCCAACCCGAAAAATAAGAACAGGAGTTATTCCCCTTTAGTATGTGTAATTTCGGTAGGCGAAAGTGCTCAGGAGGGGATCAGATCTTTCAATAAATGGATCCAATCTAACCATGTCCTCATTGACAAAAGACACAATTCATGTCAGATCACCGCCAACCCCAGTACTTTCTGCTATATCAATCCTTCCAGATAGTTCTATTTCTTCTCATGCATTTGACAATCGAAATCCATATCATACGTTATTGCGGGAATAACATTTTGTCTTTGTAATAGGTGAGTGCATGGATTAATGAGAATTTCTCTAATGCATACTTATTAGCCTTTCAGCTGGGCAGGTATACATTGCATTTCCTGTTGATACGTTCTAGATACTCATTTTTCTTCTGGAAGCTGTAAATAGTGTACCTCAAGTACACATAATTACTTAAACGCTGAAGGGTCTCACCTTTTACATTCCATTGAAACCTTTTTTTCGTTTTTTGGCCACTAAGCAGAATCTTCGTTTTCTTTATGTTAATTTCAAGACCATGGTCCTCCATGAACTGTACCAATCTATTCAACGAACGCTGAAGGCCTGTTGCTGTTTGGTGAACTATTACCAAATCGTCAGCATATAGCAGGTAATGGAATTTACAAGACACCAAATTTGGCAGGAATGCACGAACATCCTTCAACCAGTTCCCCACATCTGAGAGGTAGAGGTTAAATAATGCTGGGTCAATACACACCCCTGCCGGACACCACAATGTGTAGACACTGGGTTCAACAACCTAACCCTCTGCATTTAGACAGACCTGCATCTTTGTACCTTCCTGAAGGGACAATAGTATCTTTAAAAATGATGATGGAATCTCCCACTGCCTCATTTTCTTCCACAATTTGCTCCCGTTCACCCTATCAAACGCACCTGTTCAGTCTCCAAATATCATATATAAGTTATAACTTGAAGACTTACAGTAATGTTTTATAAAAATGGCTTTTAGAAATAATCTCTGATTGAAGGGGTATTGTACATTTTTCAATGTAAATAGTAGCTTGGCAATATTTTTTGTAAATGTATTAATTTGACTTATCATGTATGGTGCATTTTAGTAATGGTATGTATTTAATCACATATTTTGTACAAATGTTTTGTGTAAGGTTAACCATAACACAATACAAAAGAATTGTATTTGAAGTGTTGTATGTGGGGAAAACATAGCTATGTCAGGAGGGAGTACCTCCTCCCATCCTGTTGTTTTTGTTATATTTTGGTAACTTGTAGTTCTCCACATGAATGTAAACTGAAATTACCCATAAGAACGAAAATGCAAAAATTAAAAGGAAACCATAGTTGCAAACAGGATCCATTCTAATCTTTGTTTATCTTTATTTTTGCTTTTTGTTTATCTTTTGTTTAGCTTTGTTTTGTCTTTACATTCTGGTACTTGTAGTTTGAGTTTCACAATGGGAAAAGCGAAACTACAAGTCCCAGAATGAAAAGCAACAATCAGGACCTGATAAGCACCTACAGATTGGAAGCTACCATGTTGGTAACTATGCAGAACCACATAAGGTACTCACACCTGACATCGAACAATATGAGATATTTATGGAAAATGAGACCTGAAATACATGTATATTACTAGTTCTACTAAAATGATTGAAATAATCATGTGTTATTTATTCATTTAAAATGATTATTAATACATAATGATGATAACATAGTAGGTATATACTCGAGACAAAGGCAAATGCTTTTTTGGCATTTCTCTAGCACTTATCAAGCAGTTAGCATATTTAAATAACAGTGTGAAGTAGATGGCCACACACATTAACAAACTGCGCCACACTTGGTAGGTGAATCAAAATCTTTTTTTTTGTTTTTTGAGATCATGTTCATTCGAACATCATGAGTGAAAACAAACAGTGCCCTATCAGATTACACGTGTTTCAACACATCAGTGTCTTTTTCAAATCAGGTCAAATGATGTCTGTACAATTTACAATAATCATTGATCACCGTGTAAACAGAAAAAATAAAACAATTTGTGAACCCCAAAATAAATTGTCATCCATTTGGTTGTTTTGAAGTCACAGACATTGAGGACGGGTGAAAGGGGCGGAGGTTTAGGGGATAGTAAAAAAAGGGAAAAATAAACAGCACATAATGTCAGTTCAAAAACGTTTTTCTATACTGATGACAGCTTTTAGAAATTAAATTGCTTATATATATATGTATATATATATATGCATTTCAATACTTTACTCTAAAACAATAATAATGTTCTTGTAGGATCTTACCTAAGTTTCACGTTATGTATTCTAATCCGAGGAACCAAGTATTCACGGGTTAAAGCCCCCTAAAGAATGCATTTGTAACAATCGTGGGTCAGAGGTATTTTGTATATCTCGTTACTTTCTGTCTATTAAGGCTTGTTGTAACCAGTATAATAAGTCAGTTCATTATGATAGGTGGGAGCAACCTGGCGTGTCCCTCTTTGTAGCGTTGATTAGTATGTACAGGATTAATGTAGATGTCCATTTGTCCGTGCCATATATCCGATTATTAAGTTAATTATCAAAAAATGTGTTCATAATAGAAACGGATTGCATACCTTTCAAAGCATAAGGTTGTGAAATAAGTACTTTCAGAAATCAAATGATTCGCATCAAATGCTGGGTGTTTGAATAGCTTGTCCCTGTGCGATTTAACTTGTGTGCACTCTACTTCGTATTAAGAAAAGAAATCGTGTTGCGTGATGCAAATATTATATTATAACTGTCTGGGTCCCGTGTGGTTTTGAGTCACGCGGGTCCACGAGCTACATATGTTGCACTCGGTAGCTCGCTCAGTCGGGTGGTCTGTTCTTTAAGAGTGTCAAGACTACTAAGGGGTTGGGGTATCAATCCCCTCTTCTGAACCGCAGAAGCCGAAATGATCGACCCTCCCACCGTGGTTGGCACGGGCACCTGAATTGTATTTACACAGGTAACCACGTGGCAGCCAATGGGGGGAAGACAGAGTTAGGGAAAGGGGATGGAAAGACAAAGGAAAGGAAGGGAAGAAAACATACATATATCTACCTACACAACGTTACCACATGAGCAACATAATAGTTGACCTGCTCTCCTATAAACAAGGCTACTCCTTATTCCTGATCTCCTGTAGACCTAAATGCCCTAGTATACTGTATTAGTTCACATAAAAAGCACATGCCACATGTAGGTTAATTTCTGGCACATAACAGATACAAACACTGATCCTGGTTTTTAGCATTGGACAGTAACATGAATTGCAAGCTTGATGGCACAAAACAAAAGGGGTATTCCCTTAGATGAGAAAACAAACACACATGGCCTCCTGGGCAAGCGTAAGCAACACATAATAAAACATAAAGTGGGTGTAAGCCAACTCTCCTTGACTGGTTGTGCACCTTGTTGTTTATAATGAAAATATGGCCCAGTTCAGTAACTCATAACACTCCCCTACAGGAAGGAAAAAATGAAGGCAAGAGAGTCCGTGTGTTTCCATGTCTCCCATGCACTTAATATCAACATTGTAAACATAAATTAATGCCACTTATCTCAATGTCCGGAGGCCTCAGAGGACACTCAGGACTTGTGAAAATGAAGCAGGAGGTCAACCCGCCTGACGGTCTCACCGCCGCGGTCCGGGGAATCTGGAGCTGCGGCGCATGCCAGCCGAATGCACCGTGGCACCCGGAAACATTACACTGCTAAAGCAGCTGCCCACGCTCACCACCGGTGGCTCGGGAATTCCAGCAGACATGCAGGTTTAGTAGAATGAGCTCTGCCGCAATACTCCCGTCAGCAGTCCCCCGGCTCCCTCCTAACGCTGCAAACGACGCCGCCGCTGCCCGTGCCCTCCATACATTAATTATCTGCATCAGGTGCCGGGCGGTTGGCAGTTAAGAAGGCTCTTGATGGTGCACCTAATTAGACGCGCGAACACTTCCTCGAACTACATGATGAACCACTGCCTGCTGGGAAGTGTAGTTCAAGCCCTGATTCTCCCTCTCCGTGTGCCTAAACCTAGAATCCTGACAGTACCTCCTCTCCTAGGGCTCCACCCAGGGCCTGCTTTCTCAGGATGTCGTACATGGAAATGTCTTACCAAGCGAGGGACATGCACTGCGCTAGCCGGTTCCCAGGAACAGTCTTCCAATCCATATCCGGCCCACTGGATTAAATACGACAATTCTTGACGCCTTAGCCTTGAGTCCAGAATCTTCTTCACCTCGTATTCCGTCTGATCTTGCTTGATGATGGCGGGGGGTCTCTGCACCCGTGTCCCAGGAGCTGCAGGTTTAAGCAAAGACACATGGAATACTGGGTGTATCTTTAACGTGTGAGGCAATCTTAATTTCACTGCCATCTCTGATACACATTGCACAATCTCATATGGTCCAATAAATTTTGGAGCAAACATACGAGGTCCAACTAACAACAGATTTCGCGTGGATAACCATACCTTGTCTCCCACCTTGTACTGTGGAGCCACCCACCTTTTCTGATCAGCATATTTTTATACTGCCTTTTAGCCTGCTCCAAATCTGCTCGAGCCTTCTGTCAGAGATTTAGAAGCAACTGTTTCCTCTCTTGCAAGACAGGCATATCCCCCACTTCGGGCAAATGCTCTGGCAGCATATTTTGCACCTGTCTGTATAAACATTCATTTGGTGCCATTCCCAAGGATACATGTTCGGTACAGTTATATGCGAATTCTGCTAACCATAACGCTTGCACCCATGACTCCATATCCTCACTTAAATAACAGCGCAAATACTGTTCCAAAGTCTGGTTAACTCTCTCGGTTTGACCGTCTGTCTGAGGGTGATTGTCTTAAATCCCCAAAGTATCTTATGAAAAGGATACGGTAACCAAAAAGGATACAATTGATAGGGGTCTTCCGGATCCTTGAATTCACACGATTTGATAGAAGTGATGTCAATTTAGACCTTCCAAATGATACAGCTCTCTGACTGGTAAAACAGGCAGAGAGAAGGATCACTGGAAAGGGCGTGGGAGATTAATAGGAAGGCAGCCTAGGAAAAATAAAGCATAATGAGAAACTATCTCAACTAACCTCTCTGATAGAATGGCAATAATGTAAATTCCAAAACTAACCTGTAGGCTTAGAACTAGAGTATCCACCAAAGTCAATGAAGAAATCCAGGAAAGAAAACCAACGACAAAGGAGGGAAGGTTAGTAAGGGAGACTTATCCCGAATGGCACGAGGCTCTCGCTAGATACCGGGTTGGTGCACCACAGGATAGCGTCCATAGTTCTGTGCACAGACACCTTCAAATAAAAGTTGTAGATACACCTTCCTTTCCCACCAGGAACAAAACAAATTGAAATGAGTCCACCTTTTATTTCCTCACAGGTTCAAATCAACCGCGTGCTGGATACACGCAGGCCAAGTACACGCAGCCAGGACAGCCGCGCTTGAAGAGTTCCAACGTCCGCGTGTGATTTTACACGCGAACCAAGTACACGCAGCCAGGACAACCGCGCTTGAAGAATTCCAGCGTCCGCGTGTGAGGTTATACGCGAACCAAGTACACGCAGCCAGGACAGCCGCGCTTGAAGAGTTCCAGCGTCCGTGTGGGATTTTACACGCAAATCAAGTACACGCAGCCAGGACAGCCGCGCTTGAAGAGTTCCAGCGTCCGCGTGTGATTTTACACACGAACCAAGTACATGTAGCCAGGACAGCCACGCTTGAACAGTTCCAGCGTCCGCGTGTGATTTTACACGCGAACAAAGTACACGCAGCCAGGACAGCCACGCTTGAAGAGTTCCAGCATCCACGTGGGATTGAAAGCGGAAACTTACACGCGGACAGGAAAACAGCATACAAATGAAACAGGAACCCGTGTGTGAGAAGACACGCTCACAAAATCTGCTGAAGGCAGATACAGGAGATCGCGTGTGAAGGAACACGTTGATGAAGGCCAAAGAAGCAACTGACGGGATGCGAGGACGCAGATGAAAAGTTCAGCTACCAAGACGCCAAAATGTTCAATCAGAAGCAGCGAGCCACGTATCCACGCTGCTTATGAACGTTCTGCTGTAAACCACGTGACAATCCTGAATCACGTGAATTCAACGACGTGAATAATGCAGACGCCATTTTCCTGGTAATACATCAAACCACCTCCACCTCGAATAAAACGGTCTAGCAGTTCTATGAGCATAACCCATTCTGTGTACAGACAGAGTTCCAGATCCAGAGGTAAAATGTCCAGCATGCATGACAGTGCCACCCCCAAAGGAGCAGCATCTCCCCTCTTCAAGTGGAATTTTCTCAATAAAGCGGGAGCATGGATATTGGAAAGAGGTTCCCACGATCTATCTTCTGGGCCATAACCTTTCCAGTCCACCAGATAATAAGGCCTGCCCGAATGTAATCTCATATCCAGTATTTCTTGTACCTCAAATTCGTCTGATCCGTTCACAGAAACAGCAACAGGCCGTATAGGCAATCTAGTGGCATCAGAGCATGGTTTAATGAGTGAGACGTGAAATACTGGATGCACTCGCCATCGTTGTGGCAATGCCAGGCAGACAGCAGCCGGGTTAATCACCTTGAGCACCTCATATGGCCCTATGTACTTAGGTAGCAGTTTCTTTTTCCCGGTATCTTCAAGTTCTTAGTAGACAGCCATACTCTCATGCCTGCTTTGTAGACCAGTGCGGGTTCTCTGTGAGTATCAGCATAGTACTTATCTCGTTTTGTAGCCCGCTCCAACTGCTGTATTACCTTCGCCTGTATGTTCTTTAGATCACTGAGATTAAGAACGGCTGCAGGAGTGTCCAAAGACAAACCGGAATACAACAGAATGGATTTGGGGTGTTACCCATATAGAGCATAGAAAGGTGAAATGTCAATGGCACTATGGTAGGAATTATTGTAGGCAAATTCTGCTGCTGGCAGGACCGTGATCCAGTCTGACTGAAACTGAAGACACAAACACTGCAGGTATTGTTCCATAGTGCTATTGGTCCTCTCAATCTGTCCGGCTGTTTGGGGATGATAAGCACTAGACATCCTGTCATCAATAAGTAATGCCGAGGTTAGTGCTTTCCAAAAACGGGAGGCAAACTGTGAGCCAATGTCAGTAATTATCACTGAAGGTAGACCAAAAAACCGGAAGATATGCCTGATAAATAAATCAGCCAGCACTGCAGCTGTTGGTAACCCAATACAGGGAACAAAAAGAGCCAATTTAGTAAAGTAGTCTAACACAACCCATATGGTATTTTAACCATTATTACTTGGGGGTTCCACCACAAAATCCATTGACATCATGTACCAAGGTTTGTGAGGCACAGGTAAAGATTGTAGTAAACCCACTGGTTTTCCGGGAGTGTTCTTGCATTGGATGCATACTGAACATGTAGAAACATAATCAATTACATCTCATGTAATAGAAGGCCACCAACACCATCTCTTGAGCAACTCAAGGGTTTTCTTTTGTCCAGGATGGGCTGCCACAATTGAATCGTGTACCCAAGTGAGAGCCCGGTTCCGAGTGGTTTCTGTTGGTAGATAAAGCACCCCTTGTGTGAAAGGTAAATCGTTGTGGATATCTAGATTCAACTCCTGAACCAATCTTGGATTTTGTTTCACCCATTCCTGTAATTCATGTTTGAGGGAAGACTGTGCAGAACAACTACATATCACATGATCTGCCAACAACGTATTTTGAACCGAAGGATCTTCCTTCACCTCCTCACTGATGCGGGATAGAGCATCCGATTGACATGTTGTCTGGCAGGGCGATATGTGATTTGGAAATCAAATTGAGCAAAAAACATATGCCATCTAGCCTGGCGAGCAGTAAGACATTTCATAGTTTTGAATGCCTGAAGATTCCGATGATCTGAATACAGCAACACCTGATGTTTGGCACCAAGAAGCTGATGTCGCCATTCTCAAAAAGCATCCTTGATCGCAAGCAATTCCCGTTCAGTAACGGTATAGTTCTGTTCATAAGGTGTTAGCTTATGAGAAAAGAAAGCAACTAGAGGCTCCTCTTTGGTTTCTGCACAGATTTGGGAAAGAACTGCTCCCATAGCGACACTGGAAGCATCCGCTTCCACAATAAACTGACAATCAGGGTCGGGATGCTGGAGTACAGGTGCAGTGGTAAACGTTTCCTTTAGTGTCTCAAATGAATTTTGGGCGTTCGGATTCCAACAGAATGGTACTTTGGAACTAGTCAAGGCTGTCAATGGGGCCACTATTTTGGAGAAGGAACGGATAAATCTGCGATAGAAATTCGCAAAACCTAGGAATGACTGTAGAGACTTGACATTATGTGGAATAGGCCAATTCAATATAGCTTTCACTTTGGAACGGCTCATTCGGACTCCGTGGTTGGTGACATCGTAACCCAGAAATTCAACTTCCTGTGTATGAAAGACACATTTCTCTGCTTTAACAAAGAGTTTGTTCTCTCTGAGCCTTTGTAGAACGGAGGACACATGTTTTACATGTTCTGAAAAAGATGATGAATATATCAATATATCATCCAGATATATCACCACGAACTGGTCCATCATGCCTCTGAAGATGTCGTTCATGAAGAACTGAAACGTGGCTGGAGCGTTACAGAGACCAAAAGGCATCACCAGATATTTGTATAGGCCGTACCGCGTCTTGAAAGCGGTCTTTCACTCATCGCCTTCACGGATGCGAACCAGATTGTATGCTCCCCATAAATCTAATTTAGAAAAATACACAGAAGTGCCAAGTTGATCTAACAAAACATTTATCAAGGGTAATGGATATTGTTTCTTTATGGTGGTGTCGTTAAGAGCCCTGTAATCTATGCATGGCCTTAAGTCTCCTTCTTTTTTAGGAACAAAGAATAATGGAGAGGCAGCAGGCGATTGGGATGGCCGTATGAACCCCATATCAAGAGCCTTATCAATGTAGTCTTTTAAGACAGCATCTTCTTTGGGAGTTAAAGAATAAACACGATCAGTAGGTATCTTAGCCCCAGGAATTAGATCAATCGGACAGTCATACTGTCTATAAGGAGGCAGCTGTTCTGCTTGGCCCTTGTCAAAGACATCTGCATATTCAGTATATTCACATGGTATATGTGTACTGCTCTGATGTACGACACTGATAGAAAAACCTCCCTCCATAGAGGCCAGAATATGTGATTTGGATGACACACCTTGACTGGTAAAGCAATGTTCGTTGCAATAGGCAGAAGGATATTGAATCAATCCCGTAACCCAGTCAATGGTTGGATTATGAAGAGTCAGCCAGGCAAGACCAAGCAATAATTTGTAATGAGGAGCCGCGATGACATCAAAAACCATTTCCTCTGAATGCCCATTTGATAAAGTCATTCAAATAGGTACAGTCTCCTGAGTGACCATACCTGAAGTCAAGACTGACCCATCCACAGTGCTCACTGTTTCAGGTTTGTTTTTGGTTATCAAGGGTATAGAGCATTGTTTCGCATATGTAATGTCGATGTAATTATTTGTGGCTCCAGAATCAACCATGGCCCTGGAAACTAACACTTGATCAGCAAAATGTAACGTCACCTCTACAGCTATAGGTGTATAAGCTGGAATGGTACGGGAGTCCGATGTAACACTCGACACAGGGACTCCTTCTAGTGTTGAGTTTTGGCGTTTCCCAAATGCTTAACTGGTTTTTTGGGACATGCCACCAGTAAATGCTCAGCTGAACCGCAGTACATGCAAAGATTGTTTTTTCTACGGTTTTCCCTTTCTGCATTAGATAATCGGCCTCTCACAGCACCGATTTGCATTGGTTCAGGATCATTAGATGAGGCTGCTGGTACCTCAGAATGGACTGATGCTTGCAAGAATGGTTTTCTCTCTCCTTTGCGAGCATTTCTTCGAGCATCGATTTGAGGAATCAGATCGAGCAATTCTGTGAACCCCGTAGGGACCACAGGAACCGTAGACAAGGCGTCTTTTAGTTCTTCTGAGAGACCCGCAGTTTTCTTATCTTCAGGCCATTGGGTCTCGGCGGTTAATTGATTAAATCTGGCTATACAAGCTAATAGTGTTTGATTACCTTGTTGTAGATTAAGCAATTCCAGATCTGTGGCTTGAGTAGAATAACGCATATCAAAGACCTTGCTCATGGCAGATAGAAGCTCGTCACAATCTTACAACAAAGGACTGTTTGTCTCCAATAAAGGATTAGGCCAAGCAGCAGCTGTGCCCCCCAAATGGGAAAGCACGAAGACCGCCTTTGTAGTTAAATCAGGAAATGAGTTAGGCCGGCACAGGAAATGGAGTCGGCACTGATTGACAAAGGTTCTATAGGTTTTGGGATCTCCTGTGAACCTTTCTGGAGGAGCCAAAGGAAACTGCGTTGGCATAATCACTTGAAGGTTTTCCTGTTGTGGTACCGGGGTACCGGATCCGGATGCAATGGCAGCTGGAGCCAGTGTTCCCTGAGGAGCAGTCTGAATAGCGTCTTGCATAACATCCATGCGATGACGCAATGTGTCCTGTGCCGTAATCATTTCATTTCTCAAATCTGTGATTAATTGAGTCAGAACAGTTAAAGGATCCGTACCCTCCATGGCTTCTGATTCTGTCATAAATCCCCAAAGTATTTTATGAAAAGGATACGGTAACCAAAAAGGATACAATTGATAGGGGTCTTCCGGATCCTTGAATTCCCACGATTTGATCGAAGTGATGTCAATTTAGACCTTCCAAATGATACAGCTCTCTGACTGGTAAAACAGGCAAAGAGAAGGATCACTGGAAAGGGTGTGGGAGATTAATAGGAAGGCAGCCTAGGAAAACTAAAGCATAATGAGAAACTATCTCAACTAACCTCTCTGATAGAATGGCAATAATGTAAATTCCAAAACTAACCTGTAGGCTTAGAACTGGAGTATTCACCAAAGTCAATGAAGAAATCCAGGAAAGAAAACCAACGACAAAGGAGGGAAGGTTAGTAAGGGAGACTTATCCCGAACGGCACAAGGCTCTCGCTAGATACCGGGTTGGCGCACCACAGGATAGCGTCCATAGTTCTGTGCACAGACACTTTCAAATAAAAGTTGTAGATACACCTTCCTTTCCCACCAGGAACAAAACAAATTGAAATGAGTCCACCTGTTATTTCTTCACAGGTTCAAATCAACCGCATGCTGGATACACGCAGGCCAAGTATACGCAGGCAGGACAGCCGCGCTTGAAAAGTTCCAACGTCCACGTGTGATTTTACACGCGAACCAAGTAGACGCAGCCAGGACAGCCACGCTTGAAGAGTTCCAGTGTCCGCGCGGGATTTTACACGCGAATCAAGTGCACGCAGCCAGGACAGCCGCGCTTGAAGTGTTCCAGCGTCCACATGTGATTTTACACGCGAACCAAGTACACGCAGCCAGGACAGCCACGCTTGAAAAGTTCCAGCGTCCGCCTGTGATTTTACACGTGAACCAAGTACACGCAGCCAGGATAGCCGCGCTTGAAGAGTTCCAGTGTCCGCATGTGATTTTACACGCGAACCAAGTACACGCAGCCAGGACAGCCACGCTTGAAGAGTTCCAGCGTCCGCATGTGATTTTACACGTGAACCAAGTACACGCAGCCAGGACAGCCACGCTTGAAGAGTTCCAGCATCCGCGTGGGATTGAAAGCGGAAACTTACACATGGACAGGAAAACAGCATACAAATGAAACAGGAACCCGTGTGTGAGAAGACACGCTCACAAAATCTGCTGAAGGCAGATACAGGAGATCGCGTGTGAAGGAACACGTCGATGAAGGCCAAAGAAGCAACTGACGGGATGCGAGGACGCAGATGAAAAGTTCAGCTACCAAGACGCCAAAATGTTCAATCAGAAGCAGCGAGCCACGTATCCACGCTGCTTATGAACGTTCTGCCGTAAAACACGTGACAATCCTGAATCACGTGAATTCAACAACGTGAATAATGCAGAGGTCGTTTTCCTGGTAATACATCAAACAACCTCCATCTCAAATAAAACGGTCTAGCAGTTCTATGAGCATAACCCGTTCTGCGTACAGACGGAGTTCCAGATCCAGAGGTAAAATGTCCAGCATGCATGACAGTGATAACCTGTAGACAGAGCACAGTCGATTCCCAATAACCGACAAAAGGCTCGCCAAAACTTAGATGTAAATTCAGGGCCCCTATCAGATACAATACTTTGAGGCGCTTCATGTAACCACACAACATGTTGCAAAAATAATTCTACCAATTTCCCTGCTCCCGGAATACCTTTACAAGGCACAAAATGAGCCTGTTTAGACAAGTATTCTACCACAACCCAAATGGTATCATATTGTTCATGCGGGGGTAAGTCTGTGACAAAATCCATCGAGATATGAGTCCACACCTTCTCCGGAGCTGGCAATGGTTTCAGCAACCCTGCTTTCTTAGTGTGGTTGCTTTTGTTACGTATACATATTTCACAGTTCTGCACATAATTACTGACATCTTGCCTCAAATTTGGCCACCAAAAATATCTTTCCAACATTTTCTGTGTCTTTCAACTTCCCGAATGACCTGCCAGTGTCGAATTGTGACACCTATGCATTGCTTTATTTCATAACTCAATGGTTGGCAAGTATAACCTTCCTGCATAATATGGAAGCTGATCTCTGACAGTTTCCAAAGGATCTTTCGACCCCCAGTCCCAATTCTTATGTTTTCTCATTTCCTGTTTTACTTGTTTCAACAAGGTGGTTACCACAGCTCCCACCGCCTTTTCTGCTGGAATTATTGTCTTGACCTCATTAACAATGTTCTCACAATTCTCCTGCCTGGACAAAGCATCTGCCTTTCCATTTCTTTTTCCTGGTCGAAATGTTACCAAGAAATCAATCTCATTAAAATACTGTGACCAACGTAACTGCCTGGGCTGTTTTAAAGTACTGCAAATTATTATGATCCGTAACCACCATTACTTGATGTCTGGCTCCCAATAAATAATGCCTTCATTCCAAAAAGGCTGCCTGAATGGCCAACAGCTCTTTGTCTGTAATTGAATAATTCTGCTCACAACTGGTGAGTTTGCGAGAGAAAAAAGCAACTGGATGCCACACTCCTTCTTCATCCGGTTGCGACAATACAGCCCCTACTGCCATATTGGATGCATCCGTTTCAACTTGAAACCTTTTCTGCAGATCTGGGTGTCTAAGTACTGGGGCAGAGGTAAAAGCTATCTTCAAATCTTGAAAAGCTCTATCCACCTCTTGATCCCAACAAAACTTGGTTGATTTTCTCAATAATCTAGTTAGGGGAGTCATAGTTTGTGAAAAATTGTCAATAAATCTCCTGTAGAAATTAGAAAAACCCAATAAAGACTGGATATCTTTAACACATTGAGGTGTCGGCCAATCAGTAACTGCTTGTACCTTTTTCTTATCCATTATTATTCCTGTCGAAGTCAGAATAAATCCTAAAAACTCCACTTGAGTGGTATGAAAGGCACATTTTTCCAATTATACATACAGTTGACACTCGTGTAATTTTTTCAAAACCGCTCTCACATGGTCAATATGCTGATCCATTGAATCCGAGTAGATCAAAATGTCATCAATATATACAATAACAAAAATGTCCAAAAATTCCCTTAACACCTCCTGCATGAAATACTGAAAAGCTGCAGGAGCATTACATAAACCAAACGGCATAACTAAATAATCAAAAAGGCCAAATTTTGTTCTAAATGCAGTCTTCCATTTATCTCCCTTTTTCACACGAATCAAATGATAGGCCCCTCTCAAATCAAGTTTGGTATAGACCTTTGCGTTCTTCACCTGATCCAACAAACCTGAGATTAATGGCATTGGATACCTGTTCTTTACTGTCACCTTGTTTAGAGCACGGTAATCAATGTAAGTTCTGAGTGTCCCATCTTTCTTCGGAACAAAAAATAATGGAGATGAAACTGGAGAAGTGGAATGTCTAATAAAACCTTTCCTCAACATATCATCCAAATACTCTCTCAGATGTTGATTCTCTGTCTCGGTCAACGCATAGATTCTACTACAAGGCAATTTAGCCCCTGGTTCCAACTCAATAACACAATCATATGGCCGGTGGGGAGGCAGCCTTTTTGCCCCTCCTTTATCAAAAACACTTACAAAATCTTGATACTGGTCTGGAACACTCGGTCCTATGGCTCCAACTATTTGACATACGGGAGTTTGATCCGCTAGAAGCAAAGCGGGACCCAATTCTTCTTCCATGTGACCCTTACACTCAGAGCCTTCAAAACACACCTCCCGTGTCACCCAATCAATCCTAGGGTTGCGCTGAATTAGCCAGGGCATACCCAAAATAAGTCAGAATTGCGGGGCCGCTATCAAATCTAACACAATTTCTTCCATATGCCCTTACTCACATCTCAACCTTATAGGCTGAGTTTGCTGACAAATAGGTCCAGAAATTAAGGGAGACCCATCTACCAACTGCACCCCTTCCATCTGAGCTTTCTCTCTCAAAGGTAACTCTAATCTTTTAGCCAAACTGATATCAATGACATTTCCTGTAGCCCCAGAGTCCACCATAGCTGAAACCACTTGCTTCGTACAAGCAAAAAATAATGTCACCAAGATATACAAGTGGGAATTATCCTTTCTTGCGGTATTTGCCACCCAAGCGGGGAACCTACTTTCCACTGGGCCTGACACCTGAGTTCCCCCTAAGGCCGGCCCACACCTTTTCCCGCCTCACCTTTGTTCCGGTCTCCACCTGCTACCTTCTTCGGGGTGTTTGGACATGTTCCAATGTAATGTCCGGGTTGCCCACAGTACAAACATAAATTGTTAGCTTTTCTTTGCTCCTTCTCGGCTGACGTCAAGGGACCTCTCCCCCCCACCCCCCGATTTGCATCGGCTCTCCCTCTCCACTCCTACTTCCCTTATCCAATCTCACAAAAGGCATCACCTCTGGTCTTTTCCTGTCCCCTTTACATTCATTCATCCGATGGTCCAACCTTAATGCTAAATCAATCATGGCTGTGCAAGTGCTGGGTTGTGGTTCTACCTGAGCCATTGCATCCTTCAACTCCTCTCTTAATCCTTGATAAAACAGCACAGTCTGTTTATTTTCTGGCAAATCTGTTTCAATAACTAATCTATTAAAGTGTGTCACATAGGAAACCAAATCCAGAGTACCTTGCTTTAGGGCCAATAGTTCCTTATCATGGGCTAAAGAAACCTCTCTGCGGTCAAATAATCTGCCAAATTCCGCTAAAAAATTATCCCAATGGTACAAAAGTGGATCATCCTTCTGCACCAAAGGCATAGCCTAAGCTGCAGCATCTCCTGTTAAATATGAAATGACACATGTGGTCCTTGCCTGAATAGTGTTAAACGCTTTAGGTTTACATAGAAAATGCAATCTACATTGTGTCAAAAACATCATGAATTTCTTTGGGTCACCTGAAAACCTTTCAGGTGCAGCCAATGGAACACTACTAGACGGTTGGACAATCACATTGGGTGCTGGAACCGTCGGGATTCCAGTAGTAGTTCCTGCTTCCTCCAATGGTGTCTTTTGAGCTACCAGCCCCTGCACCTGAGTTTTTAACGTACCCGATTCCTGTCTAACCTGTACTAACTCCAACTGAATCTCCTGTAACACTTATACCACATCTGCTAATGAGGGAGGGTTTTCCATTTTGGCCTGAGTGGTTCAATATCCCCAATGGGGGGCAGATAATTCTGTCAAGACTACTAAGGGTTGGGGTATCAATCCCCTCTCCCGAACCACAGAAGCCGAAATGATCGACCCTCCCACCGTGGTTGGCACGGGCACCTGAATTCTATTTACACAGGTAACCATGTGGCAGCCAATGGGGGGAAGACAGAGTTAAGGAAAGGGGATGGAAAGACAAAGGAAAGGAAGGGAAGAAAACATACATATATCTACCTACACAACGTTACCACATGAGCAACATAATAGTTGACCTGCTCTCCTATAAACAAGACTACACCTTATTCCTGACCTCCTGTAGACCTAAATGCCATAGTATGCTGTATTAGGTCACACAAAAAGCACATGACACATGTAAGTTAATTTCTGGCATATAACGGATACAACACACTGATCCTGGTTTTTAGCATTGGACAGTAACATGAATTGCAAGCTTGATGGCACAAAACAAAAGGGGCATTCCCTTAGATGAGAAAACAAGCACACATGGCCTCCTGGGCAAGCGTAAGCAACACATAATAAACATAAAGTGGATGTAAGCCAACTCTCCTTGACTGATTGTGAACCTTGTTGTCTGTAATGAAAATATGGCCCAGTTCAGTAACTCATAACACTCCCCTACAGGAAGGAAAAAATGAAGGCAAGAGAGTCTGTGTGTTTCCATGTCTCCCATGCACTTAATATCAACATTGTAAACATACATTAATGCCACTTATCTCAGTGTCTGGAGGCCTCAGAGGATAATCCGGACTTGTGAAAATGAAGCAGGAGATCAATCCGCCTGACGGTATCACCGCTGCGGTCCGGGGAATCTGGAGCTGCGGCGTACGCCAGCCGAATGCAACGTGGCACCCGGAAACATTAGACTGCTAAAGCAGCTGCCCACGCTCACCACCGGCGGCTCGGGAATTCCCGCAGACACACAGGTTTAGTAGAATGAGCTCTGCCGCAATACGCCGGTCAGCAGTCCTCCGGCTCCCTCCTAACGCTGCAAACGACGCCGCCGCTGCCCGTGCCCTCCATACATTAATTATCTACATCAGGTGCTGGGCGGTTGGCAGTTAAGAAGGCTCTTGATGGTGCAACTGATTAGATGCGCAAACACATCCTTGAACTACATGATGAACCACTGCCTGCTGGGAAGTGTAATTGAAGCCCTGATTCTCACTCTCCATGTGCCTAAACCAAGAATCCTGACAAAGAGCTTACCTTAAAAGTGTGTGTGCGGTCTCCAAGCGTCGGCAGGAGTCTCTGATCGCGCGGTTTGATTATACCAAACGTTGCTGTGATAACGTTTGTCCTACTACATTGTCTATGGCTCCCTGCACATACCACAACTAACGGGCGCCATATTTTGGGCTGAATATACATAATAAGTATTGGACAACACAGGGAAACCCCCAGACTGCTCCTGTCTGTTAAGGATTACGAATATGAGTTGGTTGTGTGGTCTTATGTGTTGACAATGAGCGTAAATAGCAGATTTGGCAACAAATATAGAACTTAGTTAAGTGCTTAACCGCAAAGTTAGAAAACGCAGTGTTTGGGAAAACCGGTCCATATTGCCATAATACCTGATAAAAATGATTTTGAATAGCATGATCAGCAAATAAAGTTGAACTAAATTTGGTGCTTAGTTGCAATATCAGGAAAGTCGTCTCTAAGGAGAAAAAGAACATGTTCCCCTTTTGTTTCCTCTGTTCCCAAAATGCCAAACCACGCGAACCGAGACTCCTGCCGATGCTTGGAGACCGCACGCACAATTTTAAGGTAAGCCCTTAAAGAACAGACAACCCGACTGAGCGGGCTACCCAGTGCAACATATGTAGCTCGTGGACCCGCGTGACTCAAAACCACACGGGACCCAGACAGTTATAATATAATATTTGCATCACGCAACACAGTTTCTTTTCTTAATAGGAAGTAGAGTGCACACAAGTTAAATCGCACAGGGACAAGCTATTCAAACACCCAGCATTTGATGCGAATCATTTGATTTCTGAAAGTACTTATTTGACAACCTTATGCTTTGAAAGGTATGCAATCCGCTTCTATTATGAACACATTTTTTGATAATTGACTTAATAACCGCATATATGGCACATACAAATAGACCTCTGCATTATTCCTGTACATACTAATCAAGGTTACAAAGAGGGACACGCCAGGTTGCTCCCACCTATCATAATGAACTGACTTATTATACTGGTTACAACAAGCCTTAATAGACAGAAAGTAACGAGATATACAAAATACCTCTGACCCACGGTTGTTACAAATGTATTCTTTAGGGGGCTTTAACCCGTGAATACTTGGTTCCTCGGATTAGAATACATAACGTGAAACTTAGGTAAGATCCTACAAGAACATTATTATTGTTTTAGAGTAAAGTATTGAAATGCATATATATATATACATATATATATAAGCAATTTAATTTCAAAAAGCTGTCATCAGTATAGAAAAAAGTTTTTGGAACTGACATTATGTGCTGTTTATTTTTCCCTTCTTTTACTATCCCCTAAACCTCCGCCCCTTTCACCTGTCCTCGATGTCTGTGACTTCAAAACAACAAAATGGATGACACTTTATTTTGGAGTTCACAAATTGTTTTTTTTTTCTGTTTACACAGTGATCAATGAATATTGTAAATTGTACAGACCTCATTTGCCCTGATTTGAAAAAGACACTGATGTGTTGAAACACGTGTAATCTGATAGGGCAATGCTTGTTTTCACTCATGATGTTCGAATGAACATGATCTCAAAAAACAAAAAAAAGATTTTGATTCACCTACCAAGTGTGCCGCATTTTGTTAAGGTGTGTGGCCATCTACTTCACTTGGTTATACTAAGAGGTTGGGGTCTTTGCCTCTTTTTTGCCTCACACACCTGCAACACCATTTTGAGAACTCGAGTATAAATCAGGCGCATGGTCAAATTAGAGTGGGTTACAAAATAAAAAAAACTAAACGTTTCCCATATTTAAATACAGTTCCCAAGTAGTGATAAGCATTTCTCTTCTGGAAGCAGTTAATGTATTCCCTAAGCATTGCATAAACCACTCAGACAATGTTCACTGATGGTTTATTTAGCTAGTGTATATTTGGCGTGCACGAAGAGTGCTTGGGCAAGGCTTAGTAAATGCCGGAAGTGGACCTCTTGGAAGCAGTTTAGCAGCATATTTACTGTTTATTAAGAAATACCTTTCATTTTGACTAGGGTCGGCAAACATAGAAAGATATATATATATATATAAAATCTAAATCCAATTTGTCAATTAATTTTCCATTCTCTTAGTTCTTGTGAAGTAAATCGATGGTTCCTATGCAAGTATGTGTTTCTTGATTGGAGTTTAAATCAAAAATATTATTCTATAACAGTTATTTGAAAACATTCCACATAGATATCTGGTTACAGATAAATTAAATTACACTTCAAATATAAATTCAAATTCAAAGCTTGCTAAGTTCCAAAAATCGGTTAATTACAAACATCCAATGCTTTTAATAGGTCCACTGCCCTTAATAGAGTCAACATTTCAAATAGTGGCAATGGTGTTTGGAAATCCACTGCCCAACACGTGCTTCGCACTGCACAGAGTGTGTTCTCTGCGCACTGCGTGCTTCTTCAAGGGTTTAGAAGTAGTACGCTCCTCATGCTCCTGGCGTGATTTTGCGCCAATCTGTCAAAGCAGCCGACAGAGACCTAGAAATATAAATGTAAACAATGGGAGATAACGTGTTACGTGGAAGTGAGTGAAACGTAAACTCTGTATCACTCCAGTAAGCCAAACTCCAGGTTCTGAAAAACATCTTAAAAATTCTTTGAGTTTTACTATTTTTGAACATTACTTCAGATTTCCAATCCAAAATGGATCCATTATCTCATTAAATTCCCCACACAATACTTGACTATGGCGATCACATTTTATATGCGGCTTTTAATATTTACCTAGAAGGAGGGATCAGGCATGCTAGCATCATAAATATTCATTATGGAAATAACTTCTAAATCCACTAATAATTTAATAAGGATGCACCTACCTTTGTCATCCGATTCACTGTGTAATAATTAAGCTTTATAGATTTAGCACGAGGGCCATACTCGGAGTTATGGGCCCTGAAGACTGAGTTAAAGGCCTTAGTGCAGCAAGGGTGTTTAATAAGATCTTCAGGGACTGAGGACATGGTCTATATGGCTATTATGCTCCTTAAACCCTCAAAACAAGGCAATCTGCCTGGAGTGGTGGCTAGGGACTGGCTAGTTCCCAGCACCCATGTATTAACGTGATGACGAGGGAGGCGCAAGGCTTACAAACCAGCCGAGCTGCATCTGCCAGGTACGGCCCAGCAAAGACTGCAGCAGCAAGTGGAGTGGATGGCCGACCCCCCCCCCCCCCCCCCCCCCGCCCTAATAAGTTAAGGCGTGCTGGGAGGGAGGCAGTAGATTTTTCATGCCCAGGCTGTGTCTTTCTGGCGTGGCCCAGGAGAGAAGGAAAGCAGCTCTGGCACGGGGGCCTCTGCCCCCAACCTAAGAAGGGAAGGAGAGGGGTGAGAGGTGAATGAGGTGCCCAGGAATTAATGAAGTATGAATGCTGATGCGTGTTCATGAATGTGAAAGTGAATGAAAAATGAATGCCATTGCGTGTGCGTGTGTGTGTTTGTGTGAATGTTGATGTGGGTGTTCCGGACCAAGGAAGCAGGCTTCTGATTGTGGGGGTTGGGGGTGAGAAGGAGGCAGGAGGGTGGAAGGGGAGTGGAAAGGGTATGGCAGCTCTTACTGTGACTGTGCCATGTTTTACTGGCCATAAAGTTAAGGGCCAGTTTGAGAAACCAAATGGCATTCTCACCCATATTACCAGGGGATCCTCTGTTCAGGTGGCCAGTGAAGAGCCATCACCTTTGGCTCCCAACCCTGCTGGTGGACAAGCAAGGGAGGATCACCTGGGCAGGGGGTCCTTGGGGACTGCAGGGAGAGGCCCCAAGGATGAGACATGGTATTCCCCTGTTCCTTACACTCATCAATCCAACCCTCCCTCTACTTTCATGGGATATTGCCACCCAAGTTCTATCCTACCCCAAAACCTTCCTTCACGAAAGGGGAAGAGAAAACCTCATGGGAGATCAAACTCTTCCTTAAACCTTGACACTAACCTTGTCTTTCCTTCTTGCAATCCCAGAGAATATTGTATAGACTCAGTACCCCGGCACTACCACTATGACCTGAATAGAGGAAATCAGAACCCAACACCCACTTCCCTTATTAGACTCCAAAGTATTTATTCCCCAAAGTGCCATTCAAGTATTGAGACAAAGAAGGAGAAATTAGAAAATAGGCAAACCTCCTATGTAAATCACTAACCAAGTACTAGGAAGAAGAAGATGCGACCAGAGGCAAACCAGTACTGTCAATACATGTGTCCCACTAACGAGGTCAGGCAATGTCAGGCACTTAAAACGAACTACCATCACCCGTGGCCTATCAACCATTGCTCGGAGTAACAAATGGACACAGTCAGACAACCCAGAGAGAACAGAGAACGAGGAGCAGCAGGAAGTGGTGCTGTGTCCGAGATTGTCCCCGAGAGAACATAGTGGTGAGTTGTCAGAAGTCTGCATAGGAAAGATGGTGAGGGTGCCGTGTCTCCAGGGAGCCAGATGAGAAGAGATTCAGGGAGCTGCGTATGCAGGTGGTCCCTGTGGTGAACACCCAGAACTGCTCATTACCCTGGCTGGGGGTGTCAGCCCAGGGTTGTCAGAGAGGCAGGTGGAGCAGCCCTGCCTTTAAAGCGGAAGAACAAAAATGCCAGAGACCCTAAAATGCCAGTGAGTTTCAGAAGCTGAATGAAACAGGGCATGCGTCTTATCTGAAGATACACTGTGACCGCACGTGCAGCAGGCTGCTAAGTTGTAGAAGTGTGAATCTAAAGGAGAGCGCCTGGCCAGTAATGGAAAGTAATATAACATTGTAATAGGCCGGAATCACCCGAAACCACTGAGTGGAAAACTGCCGAGGGGGGCTACCGAAGTGGAAGCAAAAACCAGCAGAGAATATAAGAATGGCTATGGAAGTCAGAAATGGGCAGAGGAGCCTAGCAAAGTGTGGGTCTGAAGAAAAGGGCCCAGAGATGGAATAAAGAGAACGATAAAGACTGTAGAAAGGCTGAAGAGCTTGAATCATTAAAAGGGCCAGAGAAGTGCCCAAGATTATACAAAAGCAAGTTGGCAAAGTGAAAGAAGAGGCTGAGGGCAGCACTGGGGTGACTGGTTGCGTGACCTGTAATGGGTGGACCATTTGGTCTAAAACTGCGCCTAGACCAGGAAGCCCTAATATATAAAGAAAAGCCCCAACGTTATGCCAAGGAAAAAGAGCCACTGGTTGCACGACCTGTTATGAGTGAACCGTGAACCGTGCAGTCTAAAACTTTGCCACGTCCAGGAGGGGGCTCCAACAAAAGAGTTGCAAGGTGAGAAGAACCTATTAACTTTGCTTTGTGAGCAAGAACTGTATTGAGCTTGAGGAAGGGAACCCTGAGGCATACATGAATACAACAAGACTGTTTCTTGTGAACGTTGTGAACTTTTGATAACTGGATACTTCATGAACTGGTACCTGAAGTTTGGGAAAGGGCACCTGAACTTCTTATGAACCTTTTTCTGTTGAACTGAACTTTTCCCAGTGAACTTTGTGTGGATTAAAACCAGAGACTATCCCCCAGAGGGTACGAGCCTTGCAAGATCCTACTATTTGAACTGTTTCCTGATTTGGGAACGGGAGCTAGCCAGTGCTCCGAACATTATGTTATTCACTTCTTTAGTTGAACCATCCCTTCACCATAGTATTCTCTTAATTGTGAGGGCCACCTTGGGTAGGACACAGACAGATTTTTTGATTTGGACATGCTGACGTAGACGATCCTTAGTTTATTTTGACAGGGCAATCCTGTCATAGCGATGGGGCCAGATAGGCATTCTACCCATCCTGATTCATAAAGTAAAGGTTTTGAAACGGTGTCACATGTGTCTGTGTCTCTCTTGATACCATGCCTGTTTAACACCAGTAAACAATTCCATTGTGTTGTGAAGGCAGCATGATGAGTGTTCCGACGTTATACTGGCACACATTGGTGGGTCCAGTCTGGACAAATCATCACTGTGGCATGGCACTTTTGACTGTCATCAAGGGTGAAGGCAGCATGATGAGTGTTCCTTCGTGGTACTGAACACATCTTCACTATGGCATGTGTGATGTTTCACAGGATCTCATCACTTCTCCCCAGGGGGAGCCATTGCCTGTGAGGGTAGGGAGGTAAGCCCGCCATGCAACAAGTGGGACCTCCTAGGAAGACACTTCCCTCATGAGGACTCCCATTCCGCTAACGCCCTTGCTTTTGAGACCATGAAATCCTTGAGGTCCTTCGAGAACCTTGTTTTAGATTAGAGAGAACTGGTGGCTGTGCTTTTTCTATGGTGGCTGCAAAATGATGGTACTCGATCCACAAGATCTACAATTAATCACTTAGAGTTTAGACATGCTCTAAAAACGTTTCTGTTCTAGCTTACTCTGGTTTATGTTGCAGCCTGCTGGTTGGTCCTGCTTAGTGCCAAGATTCCTCTGGTGATAGTGCGCTTTATAAGTATGATTAACATAACATAACCAACCTGAAAGCACTATTTTTTTACTGAAATAATCCCTCCTTTCCTCACTTAAGGCTTAATACCAACAAGACGAGGAGACACACATGGAAGATACAGAGTATTAATAAGTAATCCCCCAAAAGTACTGAGAAGAAGAAGATTGAAGGAGTAGTGCAAACTACTCCTTTTCCAAGTACAGACAGTACTGAGAATAGGTGGCCCCAAGGAAGCATGAAGCATACTCCATTGATACAAATAAGTACTGTGGCACTCCGCTGGGGAGGACCCAGCTACAGGACATACAAACCAAAAAGGGACTCTATGAGAAAAGAATCCAGCGTGAAACCTCTGAGCACTGGGAGATTCAAACTTGGGAATGAGCAAGTAAGCAGAGGAAGCTGGTCCTCGGTTATGGGGACCCCTTGGAGCAGTTGACAAAGTACTCCCTAGTCAGGCAGAGACCAGACCTACGGAGAAGCTGGAGAGAGGCCAACGGTGGCGTGACCCTGGAGAGGTGGATTTTGGTGTTCTTCAACTACATCAATGCCGACAGGCCAAGAAGCACGCGGAGACAGCATGGGGCAGCGGGAATCAGAGAGAGAGAGAGAGAGAGAGAGAGAGACATGAAGAGCGTTCAACAACAGCGAGCAAGATCAACACCCCTGGAAGAAACTGTGATATGCACTCACTAGAAAGAAGGTAACAGGAACAATGGAAGACCTGGTAGAGGTTTGGGAAAGAGTGAAAAGTGCCTCTGGAGTAATATCCCTCGTCACAGTAGTTACAAGAAAGATACCAGTAGTAAAAAGGAGAATAGACAATGGAATGGTTACCAATTTTCCCAAAAAAGGGTAAAAAATATTTGGAAAATCAGTACCAATTATAGTCTGTTCTGGTAGCCCTGGGATAACAGCCAAGTTGACCTGAGATGTTACACCTTGAATTGGAATGGTTACTGGGGTTTGATGCTATAGCTCCTCATCACCATGAACAACAATTATTTTTACAGGGTTTTCTCTGCTCAACCCTCCAGTTTGAATCAAGTCAGCTCTTACTGCTGTTTTTCTACTATTGGAGTCACTTAAAGCTCTAACCGGTATCCTGTTTACGATTGCAGATGCATGGGCTTTAAACGGGGCTTTAAACGGGGTGACTCCACAGTAATAGTTACTTGTGGTTATAGGAGAACCTCCTCAGGGAAATGTACGTTTTCCCACTCTCTCCCAATCATACAACCAATTTCCATGGATTCCTATTTCTTGTTTAATTGGCAGCGTCTAGCCAAGTGCCCGGACTGTCCACAGGAGAAGCACACAATTAGGGTTGCTTTGAAGGCTTGCACCTCTTCTGATTTTGTTTCGCAACTTTCTTTATTAACTCTGACATTTCCCCCCCCTTCCTGGGATCGTTTAGTCTGGGTTTAAAGAAGCTGTCCTGACTCCTATCTCTTGGGGATTGTTTCTCTCCAGTGGGATACAGAGGACGGGAGAATCCTTGTGAATCCTTTTTTATTTCTTCACTCCTGTGGCTTGTTCTTAGTTGCCTATTGGCTTTGGCATGATTGTAAGCTGTTTTGACGGCCATTAACAGACTGGGTTTATTCAACTGCAAGACAGCTTTTTGCAGGTTAGGGGGGAGGGAGTTAACAAATTGTTCTATTGTAAGGATTGCTATGACTTCTGGTAGGGTTGTCTTGCTGAACCATAAAGAGATGGTATGCTGTACTTGTGTACCCAACTCTATCAGTGTTTTTCCGGGGTTCCATTTAATTTCCCTTAGCTTCTATTTGTAAACGTTGTCTGCTTGGCCCACCCTATGTAACAGCTGTTGTTTGATTTCATTAAATGTTGTTGTTCCTAGGCGATTTAAAAGTTGGTAAGAATTCTGCAGTTCTCCTTTCAATAGGGGCCTACATAACAGGTCTTTAATTCATCTACCCAATGAAATTGTAGTACAAACGTTTCAAAATTGAGGAAAAAATTTCCTAATTCCTCCCCATCTCTATATGGTTTCAACACTTCGTGAGGGAGAATGGGTCTTTGTCGGGGAGCAACAATTTGAGCCAATCCAGCTCGAAATCGTGTTTCCGCTTGGATCTAGTGGGCCGTCAATTTAGCCAACAGATTTTCTAGATTGGCCAGCGTGTCGCTCAGGGAGGGCTGGTCAAATAACCTTCAGCTATAGTTGGTGCTTTAGCAAACTTCCCATCAGAGAAGACAATTTCCCACTCAAAGGCCTTAAGATCAACTTTCTCAATCTGATCATCTGTCTGTTTTAATGAGAAGAAACATAAAATTCTTCTGGTTCCTGAGGGTTCTATATTCCTTCTTGGGTTGTCTGTTCAAGTGGAACACTGTGTTGCAAAAACACTTCAAGGTTTTGGTTATCTTTAGGGATGTTCACCAGTTTCTTGAGGATAGGTGCAATTCCCAAGGAACCTATTGGCGGGAAGTCCACCCTGGTTTTAACAGAAAGATTTATTTTACAGTTGGGTTTTATTGCGTAGTCTGATAACTTTAACACATTTGACAGAGGGCGCCCTTGATAGAGAAGCCACTGACTGTCGATAGAGAGATGGAACTGTCACGACCCACTTCCTGAAACCCCCCCGGCAGGCCCATGGGCCAGGAGGGGTCTTGGCTCGGGCCACCAACACGCTTAGGCATCCTTTGTCTAGGCCCTCTTGGGGACAGTCCTGGCGCCTTTGGCGCCAGGCTCATACTTAATGAAGACTTGTGCTTGGGAACTACTTTATTTCAATGCCAGTCAACATGGAGGCATCCACATAGTGTTTTGGGTGTGGTAGCCTAGGGACTATTTTACCTGAACTACTTTCTTGATGTTATTTAAACCACACCCGACTTGGAGAACACGCTTCGCGTTACTTTGCAATCCTGCAACGTGACACTCATCGTATTCAGCAGCATCTGCGAACCTCGGGAGAACAGCACCTGAAAAACAAAAGGGACATCGTTATTAGCAGTATCTTACATGTGATTCCACCCTTAGCTGCCCTCTGCTCCTGCAAACAGCATCCAAGGAACAAGGAGCCTCCCGGACCGTCGGATCTGCAAAAGGAGAGAAACAAGACATTAGACATTTACAATTGTGCCGGCAGCTTACCTCTCAAGTCGCCCATCGACAAGCACCGCCTTGGGTTTTCTTGCTCCGGATGAGCACCGCAACCTACGGGAACAAAAGACAACAGGTTAGCAAAGGCAAGGCATCATAGCGCTGTGGATAGCACCTACTTCCCGCAGCAAGGCGCTCTCGAAACACCATCACCTGCCGGTGAGTCCAAATTCAGCCAACGTTCCACAGCGAACTTCCGCGCACCTAAGGAGAGAGAAAAGACATTATTGAATCCAAGAAAGGCTTACAGTATAACAGTAATAAGACCTACCTGAAAGACTCTAAAGGGCAGCATCAGTGAAGTAACTAGATCGCACTCACCCACAAAGGACAACGCGCCCCTGCCAAGAAGGCAGGACGGAGAGCACGCCAAAACCCATAACAAGGTGAGGAAAGGTCCGGGGAGGGGCTGCGGGCATACGGGGTGTTGGGAGGCTCTTCCCCAGTTGCCCATTCTTGAACATTGCCCACCTGTTTTCCAGGCAGAACTTCCCCGCTGATTATACCAGGGAGTGGCTGAGAAGGGCACCAGAGTCCCCGCAGCTGGGTGGCGTCCCCGTGGATAACAGGTGAGCGTAACAGGAACTTATTCAATATCACCTGTTTGATGTTAAAAATCATCTCGTCTACAGTCACATTGACTATGAACTCCTCTCCTTGTAAACTTTTTATTGTCGAAATCATGTAAGGAATCACTCAGGAAATGTATGTGTGATTCTGATGGGTTCTCCAGGTTGTGTCAACTGAGTCAGAATCCCTATGTGAGGAGCCAGGAAACAGACACGGACACAGAGGACTCATGGTTTTGGTTATAGGCTTGTATTAAATCAAAAAGGTGCTGGAAAATGCCTCACTATCCCCACGCTAAGAGGTATTTTCCCTACCTCAACCAAAACTAAGGGTCTGTCCATTCTCAAGATGCCCAAATCAAAAAGTATGTCCTCTCTCCAATGAAATAAAACAAGAAAGTTCCAACAAAGAATAACCAAGTTCCTTGTAGCCTAAGAGGGTAACTCCCTCCTCCTGGTACATTCACAGTTCCAGGGAACATCTCCCTCCCCCAGTTTCCTTCTCCTATGCATAACAATTTACAATGCCAAAGGTATAACTGTTCCTTTGGTTTCTTTTCTACTACTTCAACTTTGGGTTCAGCTCCCATACTGACAGGTCACCTGGTGTACTCCCCTGGCAGGTTTCTCACTTTACGAAGGGCATGGGTCCTCCTTGAAATTTCCTTTCAATGTTGGTCATGGCACACCTTTTCACTTTGCCTGGTGTACCCTCCTGTCAGGTCTTGGATGTAGTCTTTCAAACACTTGATGATACACTCTTTCACACACCTATGTTTCCCTGGTGTACCCTTCTGCCAGGGTTTTGACATTTAAGCCTGCCTGGTGTATTGTCCTGCCAGGTCTTGATAAAGGTTCTCAATAACTTGATGTACAGTCTCTTTCAATTGCTTTACTTTGCCTGGTATACTCTTCTGCCAGGACTCACATGCAGTTTTCTTCTCTTTTACCCAAAAAGAGATATTTTCCCACTCTTGGCTTGCTACTGCCAATTTCATAAAGTTTGTTTCCACATATGTACTACTATTTGTTATATTGCATCCTTGCAAGTATGGGTCCAGTGACCTGTTCATGGTATGGTTCAAAATCACTGTAAACCCTTGACGTGTTTAATTCAGTTTTCGGTTACTTTCATGGAGTGGCATGCATTCTCAGGCACACCGGTAACCCATTTCTCCTCCCTGGGCTTCCCGGGTGCTTTGCACGTTTCTCACGCATCTTCGTTGCTTTCTTGGGCCGCCTGCCAGCTCAGTGTGCGTCCTGTTATCCGCTGTAGGTTTGTCATGTTTGGTTTGCATCTGCGCAACTCCCACTGCCTCTGCAACATAAGAGGTGGATCCTCTGCCACTCGACTTCCCTTCACACTATATGGTTTCCCTTTGGTTTTGCTTTCACCAGCGGGCTCTGCGGTAGCTTGCTGTCCAGTCTCCTCGCAGCTCTCAGCTTCACCCATCTTCCATGGGTCTCCCTTCTGCCTTGTGTCTGTTGTCGGGAATTTAACCTTCCCAGAATCTTGAAGAAGCTTCCAAAGACTAGACTGCTCAGTTTGCTTGTCGGCTCTAGTCATCTTTAGTCATCTTTATGGCTCTGTTCCTCTTTCTTGTCTCAGTGGTAGTTACACTATGATGTTGAGGAAGCGGACAATGAAGCTCAGTGGGAGTAATCAGTACTGCTCCCTGCCTCTTCCTTGTCTCAGTTATTAGCACATCACTTCCTGTTGGATATTGGGGACTGTATTAAGCAGACATAACCAGGTTTTGAAGGAAATAATTACAATATGCCTTTAAGGCATGGGGAAGAGAAGGAGTATCCCTGAAAGGAAATGGGGGATATGTGTTTTCCTGTAATGATGTCTCGTCATCCCACTGAGGGCTGCCCCCACCCTCATGTGGTTCTCTTCATATAGCTACCTGTGAGGGTCTGAAATGTGAGGCAGACAACTTGGTAAAGGTTTTTCACAGGTAGCCATCTTATTAACTCATAAGTGTTTGACAAACGGCTCACTATCCCTAACCTAAAGAGGATCTCCCTGCCTATCAAAATAAGACTAAAGGAAAACACTGTAATAAAAGGAATCTGTCCCTCACACTTATGCATACATCAAACTCATAAAAGGAATATATGACAATTCACATATAACAGAAATAACAGTTATGTTCAACATAAACCTAATAACTGTGTATCCTTTTAACCTGGTTTGTATTCTCCTTCCCCAGATTCAAAGCAGGATTATCAATCAAAGGTTCAATTAAGAAAGCTCTATTTTGTAACCAAGTTCTCATTAGAAGTTCTTCTTGCCCCTAAAGTCTTTCACTTGGACTTTAACCAACAATGCCACCCTGCAACAAGTCTTTATCTCGCCACTTATAGAAAAGAGTTCAACACAACACTCTTCTTCTTAAGAAACGAAAACACTTAATTCTTCTGTATCAACAACAATGTTTTGTCTGGATGATTCCCCCACAATTTATTAAATACTTTAGTAGTCTTGCCACTTCTTCTTCTCGACAACTTTTAACCATAATACAGTACTTCAATGATTTCTTCCTGGTCCACTAACCTGATAGGACTACCACAAAAAGGGTCCTTTGCTGGTATACTCACCTGCCAGGACAAAAGCTCCTAACACTACTACAAATACTCTGTGGTGAAGTCGACTTCTCACCTTTTGTAAAAGTCTTTCACTTTCAACAATGTCAACATGCACAACTCCTTCTAGGTATTGCTCCTTCTTTACTTCTTTGGAAATGGTGGTTATGGGTAGCTTTCTTCAGTATTGCCCCCTCTTTACTTTGGCAATGGTGTTGGCTTTGTTAGTAATGATTGTAACCTTTCTCTTGTTTTTTTGCAAAGTTCTTATTACGCCAATGTGACTTCCTTATTTTAGTTCGGTATTCAACATTATTATCAGTAGCTGATCAGGGAGGGTGCCGGGATTATCCGACATTAGTAAACTCACTGGTTTCTGCACATGTGTCCATTCAATCCACTGCTGCTGCTTGTTCTGCTTCCTCTGCCGCCTCCTAGACAGCAGACTGCTTCTGTTTTCCCACGGCCCACGTCGATAGGGAAGGAGCTTTTCTCGCTCTTAGTGCATACGAGTAGTCGCCAGCCACTGGGACACCACACACAATCAGGAGAGCCTCTCTCTCCTGATTAAGTTCATCAATCTTGGAGACCCTCCCAGGACCGATACCGGCTTCCAATACAGCAGTGGATCAGTTTCCTTTCCTCTTCTGCTACAACTGTGACAAGCGGTCTCTGCAACTCCACCTTCTGGTTCTAATGCCCTACACCTGAGGGTCCTTATATATTCAAAAGTACTGCTCTGGTGAGGGTCATTAGAACTACTAGACTGCTTCTTCCAGTTTAGTGCCTCTGAGTCCCTCTTCCTCGTCCCAGTACTTAGGACACTGTGGGACTTGGATAACCTCTTTCTTCATGAATATCAACTTTACCTTGTTTATTGATTTAATCCCTAGGGAAGGGTTTTAGAGGGGTTAATGGTTGATTCAGAGTCAGAGTGTTAAGGTTCTGATTCCCACATATATGAGTTTTCACCATCCTCAATGTGGGTAGCTTTGTGAAGGGAAGTCTTACTCTGACAACAAGCCGTTCAATATTCTCATACTGTAGAAATCTGCCTCTCTGGAGAAGATAAATACTGTGTCTCTCCTAACAGAGTCCTCCTGTTCCTTTAGGGGCCTTCTCCTCCCAGGTGATCCACCCGGCTAATATCACGCCAAAAGGTTAGAATCAGGTGGAGGCTGCCTTGCCCTGGTCACCTGGGGGGAGACTTTAGGCAGGGATTCTGTGAGGATTCAGCAGGATTCATCACACACCCCCAGGGAAAGAAGTGATGACATCCTCTGATTCATCACAACAGGAAGCAGTCCTTCCAGTACTCATCTCTGTTTCCACCGTCTTCAGGCTTGCACTACCTTACTACAGGCCCGGTCCTTCCCATACTCCTACCTCCTTCCTGCCTCTCCTGGCTTGCACTACCTGCCTCCGGCCACTGGCCCCTTTAGTACTCCTTTCTATCTCCTGCCTCTCTGGGATTGCACTGTCTTCCCTCAGGCACCAGTCCCTCCAGTACCCCTCTCCATTTCCAGCCTCTCTGGGATTGCACTGCCCTTCTACAGGCAGCAGTCCTTCCAGTGCTCCTCTCTTCAGCTATCTACCATTTTATCATGGGAGCCTCGGAAAGTACCTCTGTTTATTCCAGGAACAAGACACTGAATTAACCTCCCTGCTCCCCTTTACACCCTGAGGCTGAAGTGTTTTGTAAAAGTGGTTTCATTGGTTATTCCCCAACTGCTCGTGTACCCCTGCATGGGATTGGTTTTCCTTCCAAACGTCTTAATCCCACTTGTTATATGATTATTAGAGGAAGGGTTTGATTGGTTTAATTAATAATTATTTTTATTATACCATAATAGGGACTGCAAAATGTAATGAGCATCCACGTATGCCGTGCCATTTTCTTTTATGGGACATAGAGACTCTGCAGTGTTTCGTGGTTGGCTCTGTGGGATACAGTGTCTTTCTTGTCCTGAGCACTGGAGCGCCTCAGCGGCAAGCCCTCCCATTGCTTTCTGGTTGGGCAAGGCAGCTCATTCTTGCTCACAATCACCACAGGCTTGGGGAGAGCCTTGAGTGCACAATCATAGCGTCTGTTTTCCAGTGGTGCTTCTGGGAAATGGAAGTAACAGGTTTGAGTGCCCCGAGATGTTCTTGAAGGACAGGTACCTTTATTCCTTGCACCATTCTTCCTAGTAGGCGACCATGAGGCATCCTGGTACTTGTAGTTAGGGTCTAATCTTTCAGGTCCTGAACCACATCTTGAAGCCAAAGAACTACAGCGTCTGCAAAGGCGGTGCTCCAGTGGGACCCAGCACCACCCACCCTGTGTGTGAAGAATCAGGTCGCAGCTGGATCAATCTAGTCCCCTGTGTCTCGCTTCCCTCAAAAGAGGGCTCGTGGAGTGGGGTGCTTGGTCTCTTTTCTCCAGTAAGTGACAACTGCTGACCATGATATTTTCTGAACTACAGGCAAAAAGGGGTGTCCCGACAGGTAAAAACATCTGTTTTAAAAGGGGATTAAGTCGCTGAAAATGTCTCAAGGAAACTGCATACACTGCGTTTGTTATTAACACATTATGTGATCTCCTCATGTAAACTCTCTATTTTGTTAAAACTAAGACACACTGTGCTGGATCCTAGCACTTGTGTAGGTTTCACATTTATTAATTGCAATATAAAATGCATACAAATGTATGACCAAAAACAATTAAAGCATGTATCGAAAAAGTACATATTCAAAGAATAGAAGGAAAAGAAGCCAATGGCATGTGGATTCGAGACAACATGTACTAATATTTAGAAAGAAATATTTAAACAAAAGTGCATGTAAAACATTGGGCCTCATTACTGGTCGGGCGGTCTGGAAATAACAGTGGCGGTAAACCTGCCACCACTGTTAATTCCGGACCGCCCGATCCCGAGTCCTGCAGGCGGGAGGTGGCGTTCCCGCCAGGTCTGACCTGGTGGGTTTAACACTGCCCGCCTGCAGGCGGACGTAGAAACACCAGCACCATCACGAGATGGTGCCGGTGTTTCCACTTCCCTATTCCCATTGAGTCCTATGGGACTCAATGGGAATGGTGATTTACTGAATTCCGCCTCCAGAATTCCCGGGACACCAGGGTCGTAATGCCCTGGTATTTCTGGGAGTCACAGAGGCGGAATGGTAATACGAGTCCGGCGGTAACAGGTGGTTTTACCGCCTCGGTTACCGCCGGACTCGTAATGAGGCCCATTGTCTTCTTATCTTATTAGCAGGACATTTGACCAAAACCTTGTCTAAAGGCAACATAAGGCACATTATTCCATCCATGCAGCAGCTTTAAACGACACACAATAGACTGTCCTATTGGATACAATAAGAACAATGTAAAGCTAATGCGTTATTCTAAGATACTTGTGTGTGTGTAAAGTCTAAACCTGGTTAGGTCAATTCGGGGTCTACGTATGGCGCTGGTGCAAAGCCAAGTCAGCGCACACCACTTGCATGTCTGAATCGGAACGCAAGAGTAAGTATGTTTCGGTGGTGAAGGTTAATGTTCGCCTTCCTCAGGACCAAGGGAGTAAGATGTTTCCCTGGTCCTGTTTATTCTCTACTTGGGATAGAAGACATTGGATCCCAGCAGATAACACAATATCCACTTTCAATGTCAAACCCACGTGTTTTTACGCTACCTAATTCGGCTTCTTTTCGAACCTCTTCAGGATTCATAGCAATTATTTCCACTCTCAGTCTTTCGTAGACTGTCGCCCAATAGGTCAATTCCCTTCTCAGTCTTGTCATAAATCTTGGATAACTGGTTGAAATTCCCTTTCTGTCTGACACTGATTTCGAGCAAGGTTTTATTTGTCTGTCTACCATAGACTTAGCTCCAATGATCCAGACCCTCCTATAGTCTTCTTTCAGACTTGGAAAGTATGTTGGACTACTTGGCCGAGCAAGCACCGAACGCTCCTCTCACAGTGATTCTTACACTTTGGGGGTCATTCCGAGTATGATGGTAGCCATGGAGCAATTAGCTCGATGGTTGCGTCCCATACCGGTACCGACTCTGGTGTGGTGCAATGGAGACTCACCAGTCTAGTCCGACCCTGGCGGGACAGGTAAGTCCCCATTGCACCAAACATTCTCCATTCCCATCTGAGCCCCCACAGGGCTCAATGGGAATGGGAAGGGCGCAAATAGCAGGCTCGCGAATGGCAAGCCCGTTATTTGCGCCCTGGTCCCTTAGTGGTAACCGTAAGAGACGTGTGGTCCGACCACACGTCCCTTATGGTTTTCGCTAAGGGACCTCGGAATTGGGTGGTAGGGGATTACCAGCACCGGTCTCCTTAACGGTGCCCGGTATCCCCTACCGCCCACCTCGGAATGAGCCCCTTTGACTGCAAGTCGCTTCATAGCCTGCATCTTACTGGGTTATGCTCCTGATTATTAGGCTTTGCACAGACTTACTTCCCCAGCATGCATCGCATTCTCTTCTCTCTGTGATTCGTAGACTTCATATTGCAACATGCATTCGATTCTGGCAGTGGCTTTCAGACCTGGAATACAGTGTATCTCGATGATTCTTAGACTTGCACTTGAGTATTGGACTTTCCTTGCACAGCCTGCATCAGATTCTGCTCTCTCAGTGATTATTAGACTTTGAATGGATGCTCTTGACAACATGCATTCGATTTCACTGGCTCAGTGCTGTGGTTCGTACATTTGCATAAGAGTCTCCATGCTTCATAGACTTAGACTAGAGCAACATTCTTTCCAAAACCCGAATCTAACTCTGCTCTTTCAATGATTCCTAGACTTTGATTACAGTGGAGCTCATGTTCGTCCGAGCCATAATGTAAATGGATAAGGATTTTATGCCACGCATTCACGCCAAGGCTCATTTTCATTAAATTGTATGGGGGAAATGGGGGCGGGGAATCCATTTACGTTGAAGTGTCAACGTAAAAAATCCCTGCCGCTAAATTATGGGGTCGTGGAAAATGAGCTCCAGTATTTTCTAAGATGATTCCTAAAATGTGATTCCGGTGTGTCCCAGTGATTCTGAAACTCTGAACAGAGTAATGGACTTTGTTTTCTATAATGCAGTGAACATTCAAGTCCCTTCTTCATACACTCTCTCCTCTTTTACTTTTACATTATGTGCTGGCCAGCATGCATTTAATCTCTGTCTTGAATTGCTTATCACATTGTGTCCTGGATACTGTGCTTAGTTTTGCAGCATGCATTAAATGCTCAAGTCTCTTCTGCAAATTGACTCTTAGCTCCACACTGGGTACTGATCTGAGTTTCCCAGCATGCATCCAGTCTCCCTCTCAAAAAGCTTGCCAGACTCACCCTGGGTTTTTGGACTTCATTCCCCAGGATGCATTAAATATTCAAGTCTCTTTGTGCGCATAATGGACCTTGTGTCCATGCATGCATCGGCTCTTTCACCTGACTGTTTCCTGGAATACTTGTATCCTGTGGTTCTGGGCCCTTCTCCCAGTCCTGTCTCTGACATGTGTAGCCTCAGTTCCTTATCAGCTTGGATTCACACCTTAGTATGACATTATGAATTAATTTACTTACAGGTCTTTGGGCCTCATTACAAGGTTGTAATTCTGTTACCACCACTTTTATTGGTGGTAACAGATTTACTGCCATTTTTACCGCACTGTCGAAGTTTGGGTTGCAAGTGGAGGATTTACCTCCAGCATCATGACACAAATTGGCAGAATCACTGCTTGTGCTTGCATGTGGTCTCTGGAAGAGAGCCCAGGGGCAAAGCGCTCGGCTTGGAAGCCAGACGACACTGAGAAACACAGGTTTGATCCCCGGGACCGCGCTTAGAAACCTCTGGGTATTAAGCGCGTTATAAATAACCTATCATATCATATCATGTGTCTGGTCACAATTAAAAAGTACTGCTTACAGTCCCCCCACACCAACCATACCTGAAGCTGGCTAACGATTTCTCTCTTTCTTTTCTAAGGATGGACTATCAATCCCAAATGTCCTTGGGCAAGGGAGGGAGTCTACAACCCACAGTGAGGGATGCAGTGGCAAACATCAAGCCAGCGGAATGTTGCTCACAGCGAATCAGCAATCAGGAGTCTCATCTGCCACAACCTCTGAAATTGACATTTGCTGTAGCGTGCGACATTGTGAGACACTGACAGACCTGCATTTGAAAAGGGGAGGAGATTAAAGGGCGCTTTATGGTTTCCCATATCTGTAACCCAGCCACTAGGGGAGAGCAAGACAAAGTTTGTCCCAGGGGAACCAGATGGGAATGAGAGCCAATGGAAAGAGGAGGAGGATAAAATAGGATGGGAAGAACGAGGAAGTGCGGATTTTCGTGTGGAGTAAATGGAGGAGAAGGTTGACCAAGGGACCAGGCGGAGGAAGGGCGATGGAGCAGAGCGTGGAAGAGATTATCTGAGAGCGCGTGTGAGGTGAGGTATTGGTTGGTGAGAGAAAGTGGCACTTGGGTGTGCGAGGGCATACGTGGTAAGGTGAGTAGGTGAGAATAAGTGGGAGTGTGGACGAGTACGTGAGGCTGCGCATAAGTGGTGACTGTGAGAGAAGTAGGGGTGGAGAGCAGTAGGAGCAAAGAGTAATGACGAGCAGTGGGAGCGGAGAGTAGTCAGAGTCTAGAGTAGTGTATTGGAGAGGGGAGTAGAGGGTAGAGGGAGAGTTCGAGTAGACATGGGGCAGAATAACATTAGAGTCAGAGAGTGGGAGAGAAAATGGAGAGCGGGAGGAAGAGAAGAAAGACGAGGAGAAGAAAGGGAAAGGAAGGACAGAACAAGACAGTAAGGAGTACAAGAGTGCGAGAGGGAGAAGATCAGGTTAGACCTCGGAGGTTGCAAGGCACCAGTTCCACTTATCATTCTTATTGTGTGACGCGAAGTTAGGATACACATCGAAGATTCCAGAGAGATTAAGATAGGTAAGGAGGTTGCCGTCGGGACTTCACCTCGAGCCAGCAGGATTCTAGATAGTAGGGGTTACCGATCTCTAGTCATGATCTTGTGGATTAGGGAAAACTAGGCGAGGGTGCAGGGAGCCCCGGGGAAGACGAGAGAGGCGGGGATGGCCCTTGTGTTGGATTATATTTCAATTCATAATAATAAAAACTTTGGCAGTGGTTGCTTCTTGCGGCCATCTGCCACAGCCGTTTCCCAGTGTTTAGCGCCACGGTGCGTCTCGGGCGTGAGTTCTGCTCTGTACATTATAGATAACATTACTTACAAACTTGTCCGTTTTTTAAAGGCATAGTGGGCTTGTTGAAGCAGTGACCGACATAGTCGACAGACTCAAGTTTGTGCCGGTGTTATGCAATACATGTTATCCCAGCACAGCTTCACTCTTCGTCTGTATAGCTTGCAAGGAATGGTGGTCTCACCCCAAGAGGTAGCTTTTCATGGCCCCACTGACATGTCTCACCCGACAAGTGGATCTTGCCAGCAACTTTGTTTTGGTTTAATCGCCTGGCAGAGAGGCAGAAAGCCTCCGCATATTTCTGTTTTTAGTTTGGGCTGTTAGGTGTCGTTTGCAACACATATAAAGCCCAAACTAGTGCATTCAAATACAGCTTCATGTACACATAGGGAGGAATGGTATATGATGAGGGACAGAGAGGAATGACATTTGAGGAGGGGCACACAGTGTATAGGTGTTGTTTGGTTATGAGCCGATTCCCTGCCCATAGCCATGCTAATCCCTATGGCCGTTCCCACCCATTCCTGCCTATAGCCATCCTAATCCCTATGGCCGTACCCACCCATTCGTGCCCATAGCCATGCTAATCCATATGGCCATTCCCACCCATCCCTGCCCATAGCCATGCTAATCCCTATGGCCATTCCCACCGATCCCTGCCTCTCCCCGCCCAAAACCTCAACTCATGGGAACTCTTTGAGCTCTGAGCTCGCTTTAATGAAGCCTTTCAATCCATTCCTTTTAGAGGAAGGGTCCTAGCAACACATCAACATCACGTGACTTACACCTTCACTACGTTACCTTGGTTACGTTGTCAATGGGCCTCATTACGAGTTTGGAGGCAGCCATGCCCTTTATAAGGGCATGACTGTCTCCAAACTCGGGTCTGGGTTCCCTGAATGGGGAATAACCGGGCCATTCTGACCTAGGAGGGCCCGGTATTTCCCCATTCAGGGAACCCAGACCCGGACCATCCCCATTCCCATTCGAGCCCCCATAGGGCTCAATGGTAATGGGGATGATGCTAACAACAGGCCTGTTAGTAACGGGCCCGTTATTAGCATGCTGGTCCCCTCGCGGGACCAGCAAAGGACGTCTGGTCTGACCATATGTCCAGAGTGGGTCCCGCAAGTGAACCTCGTAATGAGGCGGAATGGGTTTAACGGCACCGGCACCTTTACCGGCGCCGTTAAACCCATTCCGCCAGGGTCGTAATGAGGCCCAATGTCTTACACTATCTCACAATGTATCATTGAGTGGAAGGACAAGGGCGAGTCGAGCGATGTGAGAGTCTTGGGCAAGAAGACGGTTAATTTCTCTCTGCCCTTCCTAAGAAGCTTTCCTGCTGGGTGATCTGCAGTGGTTCAAGATTAACGCTTCCACCAATTGTGTTTATGTGCATGTGTGTTTGGAAGTGGGGTATGAGGAGGGTGTTAGCCAAGGAGGAGGAGGTAAGGGAGAGAGGCCCAGAAGTGATGCGGCTGAGTGGGAATGCAGGGATTAATCTGTATTATTCCTGCTCAGGGTTGGCCTTGGGGCAGGGGCGCCATAAGCTCCCCCGCCATGACAGCTCGGGGCAGTCTTTCAAGGTCTCTCCCGAGCTGGCCCCATGGGAGAAGTCGCAACAAGGGGCCCTATTGAAATTAAATGCACCCCGCTCTCGGGAGCCCCCCCCCAACCCTGCATGGCCAGGGGCGCGCAGGGTGGGCACACTTTTCTTTTGCTGCCCGGGGCGCTGCCGCCACTAAGGCCAGCCCTGTTCCTGTTCTTCCTCATCCGCCACATGGAATTGCAGGGACGATGAAGAGGTACGTGCGAGGAATGAATGCCCCGCTTAAGGATGGTATTCTTCGGTCTTCTCTTCCTTGTCACAGTCAAAGGTAGCAGTGTAATGTACATCATTGGTACACTGAACCATTTCTTGTTTTTTTGCGTTCCTTTAAAGTCTCCTGAAAAATGTCCTGCACGGATTGTCTTTTTGCCCTTTGCAAGTTAAATTTAGCATCAGCTGGGCTTGGATGATGAGAAGAGAGTGCAGTGTACAGCCGCGTGTTTGACCAAACATGCACTTAATATTGGGCTTATTCACCTGGAAGCAATGGCAATTACCCATGCACAGCCATACAGACATCCACGCAATATCCGGTGCTGTGCGGCCAAACCTTTAATGACCTCGGAATTACTTTTGAAACACAATTCTTTTGTTATCAGCAGACCTTTTGTTACATAAATATTGAAGAAATTGACACTGTATTGGGACTTTTTAGATTGCCCCACACAGCTCCAATCAACTACCAAATATGTGCCCTTTTCCAAGACAGAATAACAAAGTTCCCCCTAAAAGATGAGTTTAATTCCATGTCTACTAGCTTGACATTAAAAAAAGGTTTGCTTTTATGTGGACTGTCAAATGTTCTAAACATCATCCATAACAACATGCTGGAAATTTGTGACAAAGAATGTGTGTGCCCAGTGACTCTATTGCACCACTTATTTTAGTGTTTTCTTAAATTGCTCAGTGCAGTGGTGTAAAACAGGATTTATTTTTAGGCACACATTTTTGCATTCTGGGACTACTCTGGGTGTTCTTCACTGAAGTCCTGTCTGTTAAAAGTAAGCATTGGCAAAAACCACCGAAGTCCTGCTTAAACAAGCATGTGTTGGCATTGTCAATGTTTGTTTCTATTAGAAATGTATGGTTTTAACACAGTTGAAACATACACAATAAAATTAAAAAACCGCACGCAATACAAAAAGTAGAAGAGAGAAAAGAGGACTTTTACCAGAGACAATCCCTTCAAAAAACCACACCAAACAGAGTTCTTATGAAAGAATTGCACCTGGAGAAAAGGCATCAAGCACTAACAGGTCCTGCAGCATCGATTCTACCCAAACACAAGCATCTAGTCTGGGTTAAGCTCCTCAAAGGGCATAAAGCACATCAGGGAAGTGGGAGTGGAGCCGTTACCCAATCTGCCTGCTCCCCTAGGACAATGTCGGATGGTTGTCTTAGCGCCATTACTGGTGCACTTCAGAAACCAGAGCCAGCAGTGCCTCAGAGGAAGGTACTGCAGAAGAAGGCTCCACTCAATGTGTCTTTGTGTTTGGGAGTCATGCTGTCCATATATGGACGTGAAGAGGAGTAAATCCTCCCCCTCTTTGGTGACAGACAGGTGAAAATGTTATTTAGGGCATGGGGCCACCTTCCTGCATAATATTATATAAATTAGAAGCATTGTTCATTGAGGCAGCAAGGCTGCCCTTGCTATAGGCAAGTACAGTAGAAAATAGGTGACACTGCACACATTTATTTAGGATACCATAAAAACAAAGGAATGCTTACATTGCGCACAACATACAAAATATAGAATATAGTTCCCTCACAACAGAAATATGACAGCAGCAGATGTCCATTCTTTTAAAATGGACTCCACAGCTTGCATTCCAAATGAATAAAGGCCTTAAGTCTTATGGGAGTGTACAAGTGCTTAAAATCACAGGAATAGAGAGTTGGGAAAAACCCAGAAAAGTAGATAAGCAAATGCGAGCCAAGGTCATTTACAAACTTGGTCCTGGGCAACCCAAGTGCAGACAATTTGGCAGTATCAAATACAGAATATATGGTTTTTCACCTTGTTGCTCACAAATGAAACTGGCATGGAGTCAGGAATAGATAAAGAAGGGGGATTTGCCAATAAGAAACTAGACAGCTTAATCTGTGACATTGGCAGTTGTCTGGGGCATGTGTCATTTCCAAAACCTGATTTTTCCTATTTTATGGTTGTTAAATATATCGTGTGGTTTAGTGAAATTTGGAAAACAGCAAAATCATGCTGATTAGCATAGGTGAGGTCATGCAGTGAGATATTCTTTTTCGGCTTGTAAGATAGTTGATTAAACGGATGCTCCCTGCCGGCTGCCTTTTTGTCTCTTCTTTGCATGGTGTGTATTTATGTCCAGGGATGGCTGACTGCGAGGAGCTATGGCTAAGGCATAAACCTCTTTTCCACACGCTTCACAGAGGTCTGCATGGTGAGCAGCTCCAAAACCCAGACTTGCCTGAGACGAGCACCCTGATGTGATAAATCCGTAACAGTTCAGGATCAGCTGAACGCCTGTAGTTCTCAAACTTTTTTTCTCCACATGCATATATTTTGATCGTTTATACAATCTATGGGGACAAATCCATGATACTTGCTATATCAGGGTAATGCAGTTGGGTAGAAACCCACAAAACTGTTGTGAAAAGTCCATCTGCTGCACATCAAATGACCACATGATTGTGGGCTAATAATAAGCAAGAAAGTGTGGAATCCTCAAGCACAGATTGGATTTTTCCTTTGTATTTGTTCAACAGAGACAACACCATAGCTGGACAAAGAAAGTTCTGGACAATAAGGCTGCACCTGCTCTGCACATATTTTCAGACTTTGGTTTCCTTGGCCTGGTAATCTTCATTATCTTACTTCCGATGCTGACTGATCCGCTGAGTGGCATTATGAAAAGCACCACCACATGGAACTGGATGACGGACATCAAATGTCCTTCCACTCAATAAAGGATGGTTTCACCACTGATGTCACAGTGTCGTACTGCTACTTGAAGAACGCACTGACATAGTGGTGGATGCCAGTCGGTGTACTCATGCAGACTGGTCAGAAAGACAAGATGGCCACCCTTGCTAATTTCATCAGGGCACTGACTCGCACACAGAGAACATAGTTATTAACAGATTGAGCACAAAGCACTTGTGGTTTTGTGAAGCATATGCCATTTCCATTGCCATGTGTACAATTATCATTTGTCACAAAGCAGACATTGATCGACACGTCAGACAGATAAGGGAATCGAGTTAACAAAGGGTTGTATTAATAAATGTGCACAGGTGTGGTCAAAATTATGAGTTTATGGAATATCAGTTGAGTAGGAGTTTTTGGTATGTGGCATGTGGGGTATGTGTGTCCTAAGTATGCGTCATAAGTGCGTGTGTCATAGGTGTGCTTCAAAACTGTGTTGTAAAAAGTGTGGTGTAAGGGCATGTACCTTAAGAGCCTGTGTTGTAAGAGTGTGTCATAGGTTTGTGTGGTGCAAGGTGTATGAGTGTTTGGTGTGTTAGGACCCGGTGTGTAAATGTATGGCTTATTTGGTGTAAAGCAGGGGTGCACCACTGATTTTGACAGAGGGCCGAAAGTACCTTGCATGAGGGCTATTGTCATGCACCAGCCCTGTTAATTGTTCACCGTTGGAAGTACTACTAACATGGCTTCCGGTTTCCCAACTTTAACAGTCTAGCTTATTTCAAGATGGCCGAGGGAACTTATAACTGGCAAATCAGACCAGCGCACTGCGCGTTGTATCATTCCTTGTTACGTGCGCTGCCAATCTCTCATAGCGACTAGCCTTACTCCTCTTTCCCGTATTTCCCTTTGTTCAATTCTTGCCTGACCTTTCTTTCTTTATACAGCCACTCGCGGTGTCTCTAAGCTTGCAGGTAAGGTGACCGGGTTCTATCTACTGTGCTTGCAGTCACGACGCATACTTCCAATCACTACGCGTATTCTGTGTGTGTGTGTCTCTCTCGGCGACTTCTCTTAGCCTCAGCAGTAAGTATCTGCTTTCGCTGGTTGTTTATCACTCTTTCTCTATTTACCTGTCAGGTTCTGTCAGCTCTGTTTCCTTTTCTGTGTAGCTTTGTATCCTGTTCGGAACGCCTCTTCTACGTTCCGACAGTCAGGAGTTCTTCCCGGAACACTGTGTGACCGCACTTGCTCTACAGTCTCACTACCCACCTGTTTACCTCAATCTGAACGAGTGTATTCAGTTACCTGTTTCCTCCTACATCATCGGAGTTCTGTATCCGTAAGGTCGGCTGACCAGATCCTCTACAAGCAGCAAGACTTCTTGTTAGTTATTGCCATCTCCTTGAATACAGACGGGATTCCGACCGGGTTTTTTTTTGCCAATCGGCTTTTTCCCCGTTTTAGGGCGTGCCCTCGGGTCACCTCCGAATCTGTAGCATATTCAGACCACGGAGGCTGCCGAGGGAGCGCGGCCCTACCTACGACAAAAAAAAAGAGAAGAATCCTGGTAAAGGGGCAAGGATTAAGACGAAGAAGGAGAGTACAGTCAGCGTGGAGGAGATTCCAGAAGAGACAGGTGAGGAGGAGTCAGGGGAGGAGGAGCCCAGCCTGACAGTATACAACGCCAAAGGAGGGAGTTCCTCGATGCCGGCTCCGTTTACTTCTCCTTTAGGCCTCGAGCATTTGAGTTCGGAAGGGCTTGAGTGGGATTTCTCATAGCCAACTTGACCAGAAGCGCCCTGGCATGGGCAACCCCTCTGGTTACCAACCAAGACCCCTTGGTGAATGACTATGCCCTGTTTGTACAAGGATTTAAGAACCGATTTGAGCGTTCCGACGCACAGTATTTGAAGTACAACGCCTTCCTCGAGGTCAAACAAGGGAATCAGGACTTGAAAGGCCATATTGCGCAGTTCCAGGCTCTGGCTGTTTCAACAGAATGGCCAGATACTGCACAACAAGCCATCTTCCGACGAGGATTCAACGAAGATCTTAAGGATGAACTGGCCAGAGTGATTCTTCCTAACAGCTTCCAAGATCTAGTTACACTAGTACTCCAGATTGATTACCGTCTACAGGAAAGACGGGCTGAAAGGAGAAGAGGAAGGGGATCAACGTCTCAGTATAGCCCTCCTCAAGGAAGAAGAGAACGTCTCACTTTGGAAGAACCCATGCAGATAGGATCTACCAGGGGACCCCTTACCAAGACCGAAAGAAGACGAAGACAGGATTTAAATCTCTGTATGTATTGCGGGTCCGCTAAACATACCCTCAAGGAATGTCCTGACATACCCTCTAAGCGACAGGGAAACGCCAGACCTCAGGTGTTTGCAAGGGAGATCATGGGGAAGACCGCCCAAACCCTAGCAACCTTACCAGACTGTGACAGGTTTCCCCTTTTCTCACCTGTTTTCTCTGTTTTGCGGAGTCCTTTGTCGGGGTTTTCTTCCGAGCAGTTCGGGTCTTGTACAAGCCTGCTCGTCCGTCTTTGGATTCCAGGATTCGTTCAGCTTCTTCGTCCGGGATCTATGGAAACTCCAGGAAGCTTGGAAATGAGGCAGCAAACGGAGGCGGTCTGCGTGGAACACAGAAGAAACAGGATCAAGGAAGGTAGAAGGAAAGGAGAAGGAGGAAGGTCCGGGAACCAGGAAGAAACACAGTTCAGGAGAACGAACTACGGAGCACGTCAGGCCACAGCTATCGGTAGCGGTGAGACGCGCGGAACCACAGGGGAGTGACTAATTTATAGAACGTGCTGCATAGGACGTAAAGGTCGATAGACCGCGTTCCGTGTATACCGCCATGTTGGGTGTACTACAGCGAGTAACCCCCGATGTACCAGGGACCAGGAAGACCAGAAAGGGCGTGATCGACAGATCATGACACAGACCCGCTCTTGAAGGAGTAGAGGATAACCGTTTGATGGTGTTTCAGGTTTCCTTTTCCTGTAAACCAAAGCAGAACCTCTCGGTATTAGCCATGCTGGACTGCGGAGCTGCAGGAAACTTCATCGATGTGACCAGGGCCCAGGAGAACCAGATCCCACTTAGGGAGCAGGACAGACCCGTACCTGTAGAGGGCGTGGACGGTCGTCCGCTCTCATCCGGACCCATTACTATGGAAACCATTCCCATAACGGTTAAGATGGAGCATCATGTCGAGACCCTCCGCTTTGATGTTATCAGAGCAGCCCATTTTCCGTTAATATTGGGAATTTCATGGATAAGAAGACATAACCCCAGAATCGACTGGACAAGCAACAAGATTAATTTTGACTCAGAATTCTGTCAAGAACACTGCATGAACGCTATGGAACCCCTGAGAGAGGTTCGATCCAGTCTAGTCCGAGCTCAATGTAGCCTCTCTGTATCATCCATACCTAGGCAATACCATTCATTTGCACGAGTATTCGAAGAGATGAACCCTAGACTCCTCCCACCTCACCGCAACGAGGACTGCAGCATAGGCCTCAAGGAAGAGACTTCTCTTCCATTCGGACGTATGTATCCGTTATCCTTGACCAGAAAGGAGGCATTGAAGGAGTACCTAGCAGCTAACTTGGAAAATGGACTTATAAGACCATCAAGATCATCAGGAGGAGCTTCCTTGTTTTTCGTTTCGAAGGAGAACTCTAAAGAACTATGCCCCTGTATAGATTACAGAGGTTTGAACAGCATAACCATCCGAGACAGATATCCAATGCCACTTATCAGAGACATTCTCGAAGCAGTCAGAAACTCCAAGGTATTTACCAAACTCAATCTCCGAGGTGCTTATCATTTGTTAACAATCAAGAACGGGGACGAATGGAAGACTGCATTTAGGACACCGCTGGGTTTGTTCAAATATTGCGTTATGCCGTTCGGACTGGTGAATGCCCTAGCTGTGTTCCAGCGATTTGTGGAAAGGATCTTCGCTGATATGTTATACATATCGGTAGTTGTATATCTCGATGATATACTGATCTTCTCTCCTTCCTTGGAAGAACATCGTGTCCATTTGAGCGAGGTTCTCCGTAGATTGTTAGAGAACAATCTGTTTGCCAAACCGGAGAAGTGCCAATTCGAGGCCTCTGAGGTACCCTAACTGGGGTTCATTTTGTCAGCCAAGGGGATTTGCATGGACCCAAACAAGATTCAGGCGATAGACCGATGGCCAGAACCCTCTTCAGTCAAGGAGATTCAATGTTTCCTAGGTTTGGCGAACTATTATCGCCGGTTCATACCTAGATTCTCTGACCGCGTATTACCCATCACCACTCTCCTCAAGAAGGGTGTAGCTTTCCATTGGGGATATGCCACTTAAGAAGCAATCAAGGCCTTAAAAGGATTCTTCACCACTGCCCCTGTTCTGGTCCAGCCGGAACAGAACAAACCCTTTGTTCTGGAAACAGATGCCTCAGGGGGCGCCTTGGGAGCAGTATTGCTTCAAGAAGGGGTTAGAACACCCTATCGCTTACTACTCCCGTACTTTGACTGGAAGTGAAAGAAACTACTCAGTACTCGAGAGAGAACTATTAGCTATACAAAGTGCTTGTCAAGAATGGAGTCATCTTCTTCAGGGAGCCTCACATCAGTTCATCATACGCGCGGACCATCGTAATCTGAAGGTCCTCCAACAGATGGAGTGTAGAAACTCAAGGCATGCTCGTTGGGCTTACTATTTTTCCAACTTTGACTTACAGATCACTCACATACCAGGATCTCAAAACAGTGTCGCAGACGCCTTATCCCGGAGCTGGGCAGAGGAAGATCTATCAGAGGTTAAGACGAAGAAGATCCTACCGAGGCACCACTTTCACCTGATTGCTAACCTTTTTCTTTAAAGGGTTCAAGAGGAACTTCTCCATTGCTCTCAGGCAGGAGGAGAAAAGGTCCTGCCAGTTACAGGAACGTGAAGGATTGTGGTTTCATAACTCGACCTTGTTTCTACCCACACCTACTCTTCGAAGACAAGCTATTAGTTATTGTCACAATCTTCCCCTAGCAGGACATAAGGGAGAAAAGGCAACATTCAAACTGGTTTCCAGGAGTTTTTGGTGGCCCTCAATGCGAAGAGACATAACTTCATACGTGTCCACGTGTCCCACCTGCGCCATCAACAAGACCCCTCCTCACAGACCTCTCGGACTCCTGCATCAAGCTACAGCACCTACACGCCCCTGGGAAGACCTCTCCTTAGACTTCATAGTAGAACTCCCAGTCTCTAAGGAGAGAACTGTGATCTTAGTGATAATTGATTCATTCACTAAATTGGCTCATTTTGTATCCCTATCAGGAGTTCCAACTGCCTCAGAGACCGCTACAGTCTTCCTCCGTGAAGTTGTCAGATTACATGGCTTACCACGGTCTATCATTTCTGACAGGGGAACGCAATTCACCTCAAAGTTTTGGGACTCTTTATGGAACCAATTGGGCATCCAAAAAGCCCTGTCCTCGGGGTATCACCCTCAGTCTAATGGACAGACAGAAAGGCTAGATGCCAATTTGGAACAGGACCTTTGCTGTTTTTGCAACAAGGAGCAAGATGATTGGGCAGCCTTGCTGCCGATGGCTGAGTTCGCCTATAACAATACCTACCACACGGCTATCAAGATGAGTCCTTTCAAGTGCACGTATGGATACCATCCTCACCACTTACAAGGAGCTTCCAACTTGGCGGTCAGACTACCTCTCCCGCCTTGGAAAGTATGCTCACCGATCTCCAACGTACCCACAAGGAAGCCTTACAAGCACTGGAGGACAGTCACAAGACATATAAAACCTATGCAGATGCCAAACGCTGTGCCGTTCCCCTCTGGAAGCCGGGTGATTTAGTCTGGCTCTCCACAAGATACATACCCCGGTGGACTCATATGGGGAAATTTGCAGCAAAATATATAGGTCCATACCAAATTCTGTCACAGATCAATCCAGTAGCATTCAGATTAAAACTGCCCCACGCCTTGCGACGGATACACCCAGTCTTTCATTCCTCTCTACTCAGGACACATCTAGAAGATCCATACAAGAGAACTCGGAGAAGAACTGTCATCACTCCTCTTGAGGAACCAGAGGAATATGAGGTGGACAGAATCGTGGATCCCATTACAGGAAAGGAACCCTACAATATCTGATTCATTGGAAGGGCTATCCTATTGCTGAAAGAACCTGGGATCCAAGATCCTATGTGCATGCACCAGACTTGTACAGCATTTCCATAGACTGTATCCAGGGAAACCAGGAGGGCGAAAGTATCGAAGGGGGCATACTGTCATGCACCAGCCCTGGAAATTGGTTCACCGTTGGAAGTACTACTAACATGGCTTCCGGTTTCCCAACTTTAACAGTCTAGCTTATTTCAAGATGGCCGACGGAACCTATAACTGGCAAATCAGACCAGCACACTGCACGTTGTATCATTCCTTGTTACGTGTGCTGCCAGTCTCTCATAGCGACTAGCCTTACTCCTCTTTCCCGTATTTCCCTTTGTTCAAGTCTTGCCTGACCTTTCTTTATACTGCCACTCGTGGTGTCTCTAAGCTTGCAGGTAAGGGGACTGGGTTCTATCTACTGTGCTTGCAGTCATGACGCGTACTTCCAATCACTATGCGTATTCCGTGTGTGTGTCTCTCTTGGCGACTTCTCTTAGCCTCAGCAGTAAGTATCCGCTTTCGCGGGTTGTTTATCTCTCTTTCTCTATTTACCTGTCTGGTTCTGTCAGCTCCGTTTCCTTTTCTGTGCAGCTTTGTATCCTGTTCGGAACGCCTCTTCTACGTTCCGTCAGTCAGGAGTTCTTCCCGGAAGACTGTGTGACCGCACTTGCTCTACGGTCTCACTACCCACCTGTTTACCTCTGTCTGAACGAGTCTATTCAGTTACCTGTTTCCTCCTACATCATCAGAGTTCTGTATCGGTAAGGTCGGCTGACCAGATCCTCTAAGGGCAGCAAGACATCTTGTTAGTTATTGCCATCTCCTTGAATACGGACCGGATTCCGACCGGGTTTTTTTTGCCAATTGGCTTTTTCCCCGTTTTAGGGCGTGCTCCTCGGTTCACCTCCGGATCTGTAGCATATTCAGACCATGGAGGCTGCCGAGGGAGCGCGGCCCTACCTAAGTCAAAAAAAAGAGAAGAAACCTGGTAAAGGGGCAAGGATTAAGACGAATAAGAAGAGTACAGTCAGCGTGGAGGAGATTCCAAGAAAAACAGGTGAGGAGGAGTCAGGGGAGGAGGATGCCCAGCCTGACAGCTATAGTGGGCCGAAAAGTAAATGTGGGCGGGGCGGTAGGCGGGGCGTGGCAGGAGGCTTTTCAAACCCCCAATTTGTATTAAACACATGAAAGAATATGTTTTTGAGGGGTAACGATTTTTATTTGCATTTCAAACCTACATTTTGTACTACACATTTTTCATTGTTATAATTTATTTCTATTTAGTTATTGTATCTCGTCTGTTTAATTAACTTATATATATTTTATTGACCCTAGATTGGACATTCCGTTATTTTGGACTGCTATAGTTTGCTGTTTGGGTTGCCCAAGAGGAGTATGGCCTTCGTTGAGTCAGGTTTCCTCAAATAGCAAAGGATGTACATCTCCTAACTGTGCCTGTTTTAGCTTTATTATTGGGTTCACTCTTGGAGTGCAACACTATGCCCCATGGCTCCCACCCCCAACCAAACACTATGCCCCATGGCCCCCTCAACCCCAACCAAACACTATGCCCCATGGCTCCCTCAACCCCCAACCAAACACTATGCCCCATGGCCCCCACCCCTCAACCAAACACTATGCCCCATGGCCCCCACCCCTCAATCAAACACTATGCCCCATGGCACCCCCACCCCTCAACCAAACACTATGCCCCATGGCACCCCCACCCCTCAACCAAACACTATGCCCCATGGCACCCTCAACTCCAACCAAACACTATGCCCCATGGCACCCTCAACACCCAACCAAACACTATGCCCCATGGCCCCCACCCCCAACCAAACACTATGCCCCATGGCCCCCTCAACCCCAACCAAACACTATTGCTCATGGCTCCCTCACCCCCAACCAAACACTATGCCCCATGGCCCCCACCCCTCAACCAAACACTATGCCCCATGGCCCCCACCCCTCAACCAAAAACTATGCCCCATGGCCCCCACCCCTCAACCAAACACTATGCCCCATGGCCCCTCACCCCGAACCAAACACTATGCCCCATGGCCCCCACCCCTCAACCAAACACTATGCCCCATGGCCCCACCCCTCAACCAAACACTATGCCCCATGGCACCCCCACCCCTCAACCAAACACTATGCCCCATGGCCCCCACCCCTCAACCAAACACTATGCCCCATGGCCCCCTCACCCCCAACCAAACACTATGCCCCATGGCTCCCACCCCAACCAAACACTATGCCCCATGGCCCCCTCACCCCAAACCAAACACTATGCCCCATGGCTCCCTCAACCCCCAACCAAACACTATGCCCCATGGCCCCACCCCTTACCAAACTCTAGGCCCCATGGCCCCCACCCCTCAACCAAACACTATGCCCCATGGCACCCCCACCCCTCAACCAAACACTATGCCCCATGAACCCCACCCCTCAACCAAACACTATGCCCTATGGCACCCTGAACCCCAACCAAACACTATGCCCCATGGCACCCTCAACACCCAACCAAACACTATGCCAAATGGCCCCCACCCCCAACCAAACACTATGCCCCATGGCCCCCACAACCCAACCAAACACTATGCCCCATGGCTCCCTCAACCCCCAAACTATGCCCCATGGCACCCTCACCCACAACCAAACACTATGCCCATGGCACCCTCACCCCCAACCAAAGACTATGCTCCAAGGCCCACAACCCTCAACCAAACACTATGCCCCATGGCACCCTCAGCCCTCAACCAAACACTATGCCCCATGGCCCCCACCCCTCAACCAAACACTAGGCCCCATGGCACCCTCACCCCCAACCAAACACTATGCCCCACGGCCCCCTCACCCCCAACCAAACACTATGCCCCATGGCCCCCACCCCTCAACCAAACACTATGCCCCATGGCACCCCCGCCCCTCAACCAAACACTATGCCCCATGGCCCCACCCCTCACCAAACACTGTGCCCAATGGCACCCTCACCCCCAACCAAACACTATGCCCCATGGCACCCTCAACACCCAACCAAACACCATGCCCCATGGCCCCCACCCCCAACCAAACACTATGCCCCATGGCCCCCTCACCCCCAACCAAACACTATGCCCCATGGCTCCCTCAACCCCCAACCAAACACTATGCCCCATGGCCCCCTCACCCCCAACCAAACACTATGCCCCATGCCACCCTCACCCCAACCAAACACTATGCCCCACGGCACCCTCACCCCCAACCAAACACTACGCCCCATGGCCCCCACCCCTCAACCAAACACTGTGCCCCATGGCCCCCAACCCTCAACCAAACACTATGACCCATGGCACTCCCACCCCTCAACCAAACACTATGCCCCATGGCCCCCACCCTTCAACCAAACACTATGCCCCATGGCACCTTCACCCCCAACCAAACACTATGCCCCATGGCACCCTCAACACCCAACCAAACACTATGCCCCATGGCCCCCACCCACAACCAAAAACTATGCCCCATGGCTCCCTCAACCAAACACTATGCCCACTGGCACCCCACCCATCAACCAAACACTATGCCCCATGGCCCCCTGACCCCCAACCAAACACTATGCCCCATGTCCCTCACCCCTAACCAAACACTATGACGCATGTCCCACACCCCCAACCAAACACTATGACCCATGCCCCCTCAACCACCAACCAAACACTATGCCCCACGGCACCCTCACCCCCAACCAAACACTATGCCCAATGGCCCCCACCCCTCAACCAAACACTGTGCCCCATGGCTCCCTCAACCCCCAACCAAACACTATGCCCCATGGCCCCCACCCCTCAACCAAACACTATGCCCCATGGCACCCTCACCCCCAAACAAACACTATGCCCCATGGCTCCCTCAACCCCCAACCAAACACTATGCCCACTGGCCCCTACCCATCAACCAAACACTATGCCCCATGGCCCCCTCACCCCCAACCAAACACTATGCCCCATGTCCCTCACCCCCAACCAAACACTATGACGCATGTCCCTCACCCCCAACCAAACACTATGACCCATGCCCCCTTAACCCCCAACCAAACACTATGCCCCATGGCACCCTCACCCCCAACCAAACACTACGCCCCATGGCTCCCTCAACCCCCGACCAAACACTAGGCCCACTGGCCCCCACCCATCAACCAAACACTATGCCCCATGGCCCCCTCACCCCCAACCAAACACTATGCCCCATGTCCCTCACCCCTAACCAAACACTATGACGCATGTCCCTCACCCCCAACCAAACACTATGACCCATGTCCCCTCAACCCCCAACCAAGCACTATGCCCCACGGCACCCTCACCCCCAACCAAACACTATGCCCCATGGCCCCCACCCCTCAACCAAACACTGTGCCCCATGGCTCCCTCAACCCCCAACCAAACACTATGCCCCATGGCCCCCACCCCTCAACCAAACACTATATCCCATGGCACCCTCACCCCCAACCAAACACTATGCCCCATGGCTCCCTCAACCCCCAACCAAACACTATGCCCACTGGCCCCCACCCATCAACCAAACACTATGCCCCATGGCCCCCTAACCCCCAACCAAACACTATGCCCCATGTCCCTCACCCCCAACCAAACACTATGATGCATGTCCCTCACCCCCAACCAAACACTATGACCCATGCCCCCTCAACCCCCAACCAAACACTATGCCCTATGTCCCTCACCCCCAACCAAACACTATGACGCATGTCCCTCACCCCCACCCAAACACTATGACCCATGCCCCCTCAACCCCCAACCAAACACTATGCCCCACGGCACCCTCACCCCCACCCAAACACTATGCCCCATGGCCCCCACCCCTCAACCAAACACTGTGCCCCATGGCCCCCACCCCTCAACCAAACCCTATGCCCCATGGCACTCCCACCCCTCAACCAAACACTATGCCCCATGGCCCCCACCCCTCAACCAAACACTATGCCCCATGGCACCCTCACCCCCAACCAAACACTATGCCCCATGGCACCCTCAACACCCAACCAAACACTATGCCCCATGGCCCCCACCCACAACCAACCACTATGCCCCATGGCACCCTCACCCCCAACCAACCACTATGCCCCATGGCCCCCTCACCCCTCAACCAAACACTATGCCCCATGGCCCCCTCACCCCCAGCCAAACACTATGCCCCATGGCTCCCTCAACCCCCAACCAAACAATATGCCCCATGGCCCCCACCCCTCAACCTAACACTATGCCCCATGGCACCCTCACCCCCAACCAAAGACTATGCCCCATGGCTCCCTCACCCCCAACCAAACACTATGCCCACTGGCCCCCACCCATCAACCAATCACTATGCCCCATGGCCCCCTCACCCCCAACCAAACACTATGACCCATGTCCCTCACCCCCAACCAAACACTATGACCCATGTCCCCCTCAACCCCCAACCAAACACTATGCCCCATGGCCCTCACCCCCAACCAAACACTATGCCCCATGGCACCCTCACCCCCCAACCAAATATTATGCCCCATGGCCCTCACCCCCAACCAAACACTATGCCCCATGCCACTCTCACCCCCAACCAAACACTATGCCCCATGGCCCCCTCACCTCACCCAAACACTATGCCCCATGGCACCCTCACCCCCAACCAAACACTATGCCCCATGACCCCCTCACCCCCAACCAAACACTATGCCCCATGGCACCCCCCACCCCAACCAACCACTATGCCCCATGGCCCCCTCACCTCTCAACCAAACACTATGCCCCATGGCCCCCTCACCACCAGCCAAACACTATGCCCCATGGCTCCCTCAACCCCAACCAAACACTATGCCCCATGGCCCCCACCCCTCAACCAAACACTATGCCCCATGGCACCCTCACCCCCAGCCAAACACTATGCCCCATGGCTCCCTCAACCCCCAACCAAACACTATGCCCACTGGCCCCCACCCATCAACCAAACACTATGTCCCATGGCCCCCACCCCTCAACCAAACACTATGCCCCATGGCACCCCCGCCCCTCAACCAAACCCTATGCCCCATGGCCCCCACCCCTCACCAAACACTATGCCCCATGGCACCCTCACCCCCAACCAAACACTATGCCCCATGGCACCCTCAACACCCAACCAAACACCATGCCCCATGGCCCCCACCCCCAACCAAACACTATGCCCCATGGCCCCCACCCCTCAACCAAACACTATGCCCCATGGCACCCTCACCCCCAACCAAACACTATGTCCCATGGCTCCCTCACCCCCAACAAAACACTATGCCCACTGGCCCCCACCCATCAACCAAACACTATGCCCCATGGCCCCCTCACCCCCAACCAAACACTATGCCCCATGTCCCTCACCCCCAACCAAACACTATGACCCATGTCTCTCACCCCCAACCAAACACTATGACACATGTCCCTCACCCCCAACCAAACACTATGACCCATGTCCCCCTCAACCCCCAACCAAACACTATGCCCCATGGCACCCTCACCCCCCAACCAAACATTATGCCCTATGGCCCTCACCCCCAACCAAACACTATGCCCCATGCCACTCTCACCCCCAACCAAACACTATGCCCCATGGCCCCCTCACCTCAACCAAACACTATGCCCCATGGCACCCTCACCCTCAACCCAACACTATGCCCCATGGCCCCCTCACCCCCAACCAAACACTATGCCCCATGGCACCCCACCCCCAACCAACCACTATGCCCCATGGCCCCCTCACCACTCAACCAAACACTATGCCCCATGGCACCCTCACCCGCAACCAAACACTATGCCCCATGGCACCCTCACCCCCAACCAGACACTATGCCCCATGGCCGCCACCCCTCAATCAAACACTATGCCCCATGGCACCCCCACCCCTCAACCAAACAATATGCCCCATGGCCCCCACCCCTCACCAAACACTATGTCCCATGGCACCCTCACCCCCAAACAAACACCATGCCCCATGGCACCCTCAACGCCCAACCAAACACTATGCCCCATGGCCCCCACCCCCAACCAAACACTATGCCCCATGGCCCCCTCACCCCCAACCAAACACTATGCCCCATGGCTCCCACCCCCAACCAAACACTATGCCCCATGGCCCCCTCACCCCAAACCAAACACTATGCCCCATGGCTCCCTCAACCCCCAACCAAACACTATGCCCCATGGCCCCACCCCTTAACCAAACACTATGCCCCATGGCACCCTCACCCCCAACCAAACACTATGCCCCATGACCCCCTCACCCCCAACCAAACACTATGCCCCATGAACCCCACCCCTCAACCAAACACTATGCCCTATGGCACCCTGAACCCCAACCAAACCCTATGCCCCATGGCACCCTCAACACCCAACCAAACACTATGCCCCATGGCCCCCACCCCCAACCAAACACTATGCCCCATGGCCTCCACAACCCAACCAAACACTATGCCCCATGGCTCCCTCAACCCCCAAACTATGCCCCATGGCACCCTCACCCACAACCAAACACTATGCCCCATGGCACCCCCGCCCATCAACCAAACACTATGCCCCATGGCCCCCACCCCTCACCAAACACTATGCCCCATGGCACCCTCACCCCCAACCAAACACTATTCCCCATGGCACCCTCAACACCCAACCAAACACCATGCCCCATTGCCCCCACCCCCAACCAAACTCTATGCCCCATGGCACCCTCACCCCCAACCAAACACTATGCCCCATGGCTCCCTGAACCCCCAACCAAACACTATGCCCCATGGCACCCTCACCCCCAACCAAACACTATGCCCCATGGCTCCCTCAACCCCCAACCAAACACTATGCCCCATGGCACCCTCACCCCCAACCAAACACTATGCCCCATGGCCCCCACCCCTCAACCAAACACTGTGCCCCATGGCCCCCAACCCTCAACCAAACACTATGTCCCATGGCACTCGTCCCATGGCACTCCCACCCCTCAACCAAACACTATGCCCCATGGCCCCCACCCTTCAACCAAACACTATGCCCCATGGCACCTTCACCCCCAACCAAACACTATGCCCCATGGCACCCTCAACACCCAACCAAACACTATGCCCCATGGCCCCCACCCACAACCAAACACTATACCCCATGGCCCCCACCCACAACCAAAGACTATGCCCCATGGCACCCTCACCCCCAACGAACCACTATGCTCCATGGCCCCCTCACCCCTCAACCAAACACTATGCCCCATGGCCCCCTCACCCCCAGCCAAACACTATGCCCCATGGCTCCCTCAACCCCCAACCAAACACTATGCCCACTGGCCCCCACCCATCAACCAAACACTATGCCCCATGGCCCATTCACCCCCAACCAAACACTATGCCCCATGTCCCTCACCCCTAACCAAACACTATGACGCATGTCCCTCACCCCCAACCAAACACTATGCCCCATGACCCCCTCACCCCCAACCAAACACTATGCCCCATGAACCCCACCCCTCAACCAAACACTATGCCCTATGGCACCCTGAACCCCAACCAAACCCTATGCCCCATGGCACCCTCAACACCCAACCAAACACTATGCCCCATGGCCCCCACCCCCAACCAAACACTATGCCCCATGGCCTCCACAACCCAACCAAACACTATGCCCCATGGCTCCCTCAACCCCCAAACTATGCCCCATGGCACCCTCACCCACAACCAAACACTATGCCCCATGGCACCCCCGCCCATCAACCAAACACTATGCCCCATGGCCCCCACCCCTCACCAAACACTATGCCCCATGGCACCCTCACCCCCAACCAAACACTATGCCCCATGGCACCCTCAACACCCAACCAAACACCATGCCCCATGGCCCCCACCCCCAACCAAACTCTATGCCCCATGGCCCCCTCACCCCCAACCAAACACTATGCCCCATGGCTCCCTGAACCCCCAACCAAACACTATGCCCCATGGCACCCTCACCCCCAACCAAACACTATGCCCCATGGCTCCCTCAACCCCCAACCAAACACTATGCCCCATGGCACCCTCACCCCCAACCAAACACTATGCCCCATGGCCCCCACCCCTCAACCAAACACTGTGCCCCATGGCCCCCAACCCTCAACCAAACACTATGCCCCATGACCCCCTCACCCCCAACCAAACACTATGCCCCATGGCACCCCCCACCCCAACCAACCACTATGCCCCATGGCCCCCTCACCCCTCAACCAAACACTATGCCCCATGGCCCCCTCACCACCAGCCAAACACTATGCCCCATGGCTCCCTCAACCCCAACCAAACACTATGCCCCATGGCCCCCACCCCTCAACCAAACACTATGCCCCATGGCACCCTCACCCCCAGCCAAACACTATGCCCCATGGCTCCCTCAACCCCCAACCAAACACTATGCCCACTGGCCCCCACCCATCAACCAAACACTATGTCCCATGGCCCCCACCCCTCAACCAAACACTATGCCCCATGGCACCCCCGCCCCTCAACCAAACCCTATGCCCCATGGCCCCCACCCCTCACCAAACACTATGCCCCATGGCACCCTCACCCCCAACCAAACACTATGCCCCATGGCACCCTCAACACCCAACCAAACACCATGCCCCATGGCCCCCACCCCCAACCAAACACTATGCCCCATGGCCCCCACCCCTCAACCAAACACTATGCCCCATGGCACCCTCACCTCCAACCAAACACTATGTCCCATGGCTCCCTCACCCCCAACAAAACACTATGCCCACTGGCCCCCACCCATCAACCAAACACTATGCCCCATGGCCCCCTCACCCCCAACCAAACACTATGCCCCATGTCCCTCACCCCCAACCAAACACTATGACCCATGTCTCTCACCCCCAACCAAACACTATGACACATGTCCCTCACCCCCAACCAAACACTATGACCCATGTCCCCCTCAACCCCCAACCAAACACTATGCCCCATGGCACCCTCACCCCCCAACCAAACATTATGCCCCATGGCCCTCACCCCCAACCAAACACTATGCCCCATGCCACTCTCACCCCCAACCAAACACTATGCCCCATGGCCCCCTCACCTCAACCAAACACTATGCCCCATGGCACCCTCACCCTCAACCCAACACTATGCCCCATGGCCCCCTCACCCCCAACCAAACACTATGCCCCATGGCACCCCACCCCCAACCAACCACTATGCCCCATGGCCCCCTCACCACTCAACCAAACACTATGCCCCATGGCACCCTCACCCGCAACCAAACACTATGCCCCATGGCACCCTCACCCCCAACCAGACACTATGCCCCATGGCCGCCACCCCTCAATCAAACACTATGCCCCATGGCACCCCCACCCCTCAACCAAACAATATGCCCCATGGCCCCCACCCCTCACCAAACACTATGTCCCATGGCACCCTCACCCCCAAACAAACACCATGCCCCATGGCACCCTCAACGCCCAACCAAACACTATGCCCCATGGCCCCCACCCCCAACCAAACACTATGCCCCATGGCCCCCTCACCCCCAACCAAACACTATGCCCCATGGCTCCCACCCCCAACCAAACACTATGCCCCATGGCCCCCTCACCCCAAACCAAACACTATGCCCCATGGCTCCCTCAACCCCCAACCAAACACTATGCCCCATGGCCCCACCCCTTAACCAAACACTATGCCCCATGGCACCCTCACCCCCAACCAAACACTATGCCCCATGACCCCCTCACCCCCAACCAAAAACTATGCCCCATGAACCCCACCCCTCAACCAAACACTATGCCCTATGGCACCCTGAACCCCAACCAAACCCTATGCCCCATGGCACCCTCAACACCCAACCAAACACTATGCCCCATGGCCCCCACCCCCAACCAAACACTATGCCCCATGGCCTCCACAACCCAACCAAACACTATGCCCCATGGCTCCCTCAACCCCCAAACTATGCCCCATGGCACCCTCACCCACAACCAAACACTATGCCCCATGGCACCCCCGCCCATCAACCAAACACTATGCCCCATGGCCCCCACCCCTCACCAAACACTATGCCCCATGGCACCCTCACCCCCAACCAAACACTATGCCCCATGGCACCCTCAACACCCAACCAAACACCATGCCCCATGGCCCCCACCCCCAACCAAACTCTATGCCCCATGGCACCCTCACCCCCAACCAAACACTATGCCCCATGGCTCCCTGAACCCCCAACCAAACACTATGCCCCATGGCACCCTCACCCCCAACCAAACACTATGCCCCATGGCTCCCTCAACCCCCAACCAAACACTATGCCCCATGGCACCCTCACCCCCAACCAAACACTATGCCCCATGGCCCCCACCCCTCAACCAAACACTGTGCCCCATGGCCCCCAACCCTCAACCAAACACTATGTCCCATGGCACTCGTCCCATGGCACTCCCACCCCTCAACCAAACACTATGCCCCATGGCCCCCACCCTTCAACCAAACACTATGCCCCATGGCACCTTCACCCCCAACCAAACACTATGCCCCATGGCACCCTCAACACCCAACCAAACACTATGCCCCATGGCCCCCACCCACAACCAAACACTATACCCCATGGCCCCCACCCACAACCAAAGACTATGCCCCATGGCACCCTCACCCCCAACGAACCACTATGCTCCATGGCCCCCTCACCCCTCAACCAAACACTATGCCCCATGGCCCCCTCACCCCCAGCCAAACACTATGCCCCATGGCTCCCTCAACCCCCAACCAAACACTATGCCCACTGGCCCCCACCCATCAACCAAACACTATGCCCCATGGCCCATTCACCCCCAACCAAACACTATGCCCCATGTCCCTCACCCCTAACCAAACACTATGACGCATGTCCCTCACCCCCAACCAAACACTATGCCCCATGACCCCCTCACCCCCAACCAAACACTATGCCCCATGAACCCCACCCCTCAACCAAACACTATGCCCTATGGCACCCTGAACCCCAACCAAACCCTATGCCCCATGGCACCCTCAACACCCAACCAAACACTATGCCCCATGGCCCCCACCCCCAACCAAACACTATGCCCCATGGCCTCCACAACCCAACCAAACACTATGCCCCATGGCTCCCTCAACCCCCAAACTATGCCCCATGGCACCCTCACCCACAACCAAACACTATGCCCCATGGCACCCCCGCCCATCAACCAAACACTATGCCCCATGGCCCCCACCCCTCACCAAACACTATGCCCCATGGCACCCTCACCCCCAACCAAACACTATGCCCCATGGCACCCTCAACACCCAACCAAACACCATGCCCCATGGCCCCCACCCCCAACCAAACTCTATGCCCCATGGCCCCCTCACCCCCAACCAAACACTATGCCCCATGGCTCCCTGAACCCCCAACCAAACACTATGCCCCATGGCACCCTCACCCCCAACCAAACACTATGCCCCATGGCTCCCTCAACCCCCAACCAAACACTATGCCCCATGGCACCCTCACCCCCAACCAAACACTATGCCCCATGGCCCCCACCCCTCAACCAAACACTGTGCCCCATGGCCCCCAACCCTCAACCAAACACTATGTCCCATGGCACTCGTCCCATGGCACTCCCACCCCTCAACCAAACACTATGCCCCATGGCCCCCACCCTTCAACCAAACACTATGCCCCATGGCACCTTCACCCCCAACCAAACACTATGCCCCATGGCACCCTCAACACCCAACCAAACACTATGCCCCATGGCCCCCACCCACAACCAAACACTATACCCCATGGCCCCCACCCACAACCAAAGACTATGCCCCATGGCACCCTCGCCCCCAACGAACCACTATGCTCCATGGCCCCCTCACCCCTCAACCAAACACTATGCCCCATGGCCCCCTCACCCCCAGCCAAACACTATGCCCCATGGCTCCCTCAACCCCCAACCAAACACTATGCCCACTGGCCCCCACCCATCAACCAAACACTATGCCCCATGGCCCATTCACCCCCAACCAAACACTATGCCCCATGTCCCTCACCCCTAACCAAACACTATGACGCATGTCCCTCACCCCCAACCAAACACTATGACCCATGCCCCCTCAACCCCCAACCAAACACTATGCCCCACGGCACCCTCACCCCCAACCAAACACTATGCCCTATGGCACCCTGAACCCCAACCAAACCCTATGCCCCATGGCACCCTCAACACCCAACCAAACACTATGCCCCATGGCCCCCACCCCCAACCAAACACTATGCCCCATGGCCTCCACAACCCAACCAAACACTATGCCCCATGGCTCCCTCAACCCCCAAACTATGCCCCATGGCACCCTCATCCACAACCAAACACTATGCCCCATGGCACCCCCGCCCATCAACCAAACACTATGCCCCATGGCCCCCACCCCTCACCAAACACTATGCCCCATGGCACCCTCACCCCCAACCAAACACTATGCCCCATGGCACCCTCAACACGCAACCAAACACCATGCCCCATGGCCCCCACCCCCAACCAAACTCTATGCCCCATGGCCCCCTCACCCCCAACCAAACACTAAGCCCCATGGCTCCCTGAACCCCCAACCAAACACTATGCCCCATGGCACCCTCACCCCCAACCAAACACTATGCCCCATGGCTCCCTCAACCCCCAACCAAACACTATGCCCCATGGCACCCTCACCCCCAACCAAACACTATGCCCCATGGCCCCCACCCCTCAACCAAACACTGTGCCCCATGGCCCCCAACCCTCAACCAAACACTATGTCCCATGGCACTCGTCCCATGGCACTCCCACCCCTCAACCAAACACTATGCCCCATGGCCCCCACCCTTCAACCAAACACTATGCCCCATGGCACCTTCACCCCCAACCAAACACTATGCCCCATGGCACCCTCAACACCCAACCAAACACTATGCCCCATGGCCCCCACCCACAACCAAACACTATACCCCATGGCCCCCACCCACAACCAAAGACTATGCCCCATGGCACCCTCACCCCCAACGAACCACTATGCTCCATGGCCCCCTCACCCCTCAACCAAACACTATGCCCCATGGCCCCCTCACCCCCAGCCAAACACTATGCCCCATGGCTCCCTCAACCCCCAACCAAACACTATGCCCACTAGCCCCCACCCATCAACCAAACACTATGCCCCATGGCCCATTCACCCCCAACCAAACACTATGCCCCATGTCCCTCACCCCTAACCAAACACTATGACGCATGTCCCTCACCCCCAACCAAACACTATGACCCATGCCCCCTCAACCCCCAACCAAACACTATGCCCCACGGCACCCTCACCCCCAACCAAGCACTATGCCCAATGGCCCCCACCCCTCAACCAAACACTGTGCCCCATGGCTCCCTCAACCCCCAACCAAACACTATGCCCCATGGCCCCCACCCCTCAACCAAACACTATGCCCCATGGCACCCTCACCCCCAACCAAACACTATGCCCCATGGCTCCCTCAACCCCCAACCAAACACTATGCCCACTGGCCCCCACCCATCAACCAAACACTATGCCCCATGGCCCCCTCACCCCCAACCAAACACTATGCCCCATGTCCCTCAACCCCACCCAAACACTATGACGCATGTCCCTCACCCCCAACCAAACACTATGACCCATGCCCCCTTAACCCCCAACCAAACACAATGCCCCACGGCACCCTCACCCCCAACCAAACACTATGCCCCATGTCCCTCACCCCCAACCAAACACTATGACGCATGCCCCTCACCCCCAACCAAACACTATGACCCATGCCCCCTCAACCCCCAACCAAACACTATGCCCCACGGCACCCTCACCCCCAACCAAACACTATGCCCCATGGCCCCCACCCCTCAACCAAACACTGTGCCCCATGGCCACCACCCCTCAACCAAACACTATGCCCCATGGCACTCCCACCCCTCAACCAAACACTATGCCCCATGGCCCCCACCCCTCAACCAAACACTATGCCCCATGGCACCCTCACCCCCAACCAAACACTATGCCCCATGGCACCCTCAACACCCAACCAAACACTATGCCCCATGGCCCCCACCCACAACCAAACACTATGCCCCATGGCACCCTCACCCCCAACCAACCACTATGCCCCATGGCCCCCTCACCCCTCAACCAAACACTATGCCTCATGGCCCCCTCACCCCCAGCCAAACACTATGCCCCATGGCTCCCTCAACCCCCAACCAAACACTATGCCCCATGGCCCCCACCCCTCAACCAAACACTATGCCCCATGGCACCCTCACCCCCAACCAAACACTATGCCCCATGGCACCCTCAACACCCAACCAAACACTATGCCCCATGGCCCCCACCCACAACCAAACACTATGCCCCATGGCACCCTCACCCCCAACCAACCACTATGCCCCATGGCCCCCTCACCCCTCAACCAAACACTATGCCTCATGGCCCCCTCACCCCCAGCCAAACACTATGCCCCATGGCTCCCTCAACCCCCAACCAAACACTGTGCCCCATGGCTCCCTCACCCCCAACCAAACACTATGCCCACTGGCCTCCACCCATCAACCAAACACTATGCCCCATGGCCCCCTCACCCCCAACCAAACACTATGCCCCATGTCCCTCACCCCCAACCAAACACTATGACCCATCTCCCTCACCCCCAACCAAACACTATGACGCATGTCCCTCACCCCCAACCAAACACTATGACTTATGTCCCCCTCAACCCCCAACCAAACACTATGCCCCATGGCACCCTCACCCCCAACCAAACACTATGCCCCATGGCACCCTCACCCCACAACCAAACATTATGCCCCATGGCCCTCACCCCCAACCAAACACTATGCCCCATGCCACTCTCACCCCCAACCAAACACTATGCCCCATGGCCCCGTCACCTCACCGAAACACTATGCCCCATGGCACCCTCTCCACCAACCAAAAACTATGCCCCATGACCCCCTCACCCCCAACCAAACACTATGCCCCATGGCACCCCCACCCCAACCAACCACTATGCCCCATGGCCCCCTCGCCCCTCAACCAAACACTATGCCCCATGGCCCCCTCACCACCAGCCAAACACTTTGCCCCATGGCTCCCTCAACCCCCAACCAAACACTATGCCCCATGGCCCCCGCACCCTCAACCAAACACTATGCCTCATGGCACCCTCACCCACAGCCAAACACTATGCCCCATGGCTCCCTCAACCCCCAACCAAACACTATGCCCACTGGCCCCCACCCATCAACCAAACAATATGTCCCATGGCCCCCACCCTTCAACCAAACACTATGCCCCATCGCACCCCCGCCCCTCAACCAAACACTATGCCCCATGGCCCCCACCCCTCACCAAACACTATGCCCCATGGCACCCTCACACCCAACCAAACACTATGCCCCAGGGCACCCTCAACACCCAACCAAACACCATGCCCCATGGCCCCCACCCCCAACCAAACACTATGCCCCATGGCCCCCTAACCCCCAACCAAACACTATGCCCCATGGCTCCTTCAACCCCCAACCAAACACTATGCCCCATGGCACCCTCACCCCCAACCAAACACTATGCCCCATGCCACCCTCACCCCAACCAAACACTATGCCCCACAGCTCCCTCACCCCCAACCAAACACTATGCCCCATGGCCCCCACCCCTCAACCAAACACTGTGCCCCATGGCCCCACCCCTCAACCAAACACTATGCCCCATGGCACTCTCACCCCTCAACCAAACACTATGCCCCATGGCCCCCACCCCTCAACCAAACACTATGCCCCATGGCACCCTCACCCCCAACCAAACACTATGCCCCATGGCCCCCACCCCTCAACCAAACACTATGCCCCATGGCACCCTCACCCCCAACCAAACACTATGCCCCATGGCCCCCTCACCCCTCAACCAAACACTATGCCCCATGGCCCCCTGACCCCCAGCCAAACACTATGCCCCATGGTTCTCTCAACCCCCAACCAAACACTATTCCCCATGGCCCCCACCCCTCAACCAAACACTATGCCCCACAGGCGATGTTGGTGGGTTGCCCTCCCTGCCCGTCATTATGGACCCCTGATATTTGGCCTACCTCACTGGGCCCCTTGCCCTGTCCAGTGGACAAAGTAAAAAACTTAGGAGTCATTCTTTCCACCTCCCTGTCCATGACAAATCAGGTCTCTACGGTCTGCCAATCCGCCCACCACCAGATCAGGGTACTTAAGAGGGTCCTTCCTATGATCCCAGAGGCTATGCGCCCTCCTGTGGTAGCTGCATTAGTCCTCTCACGGTTGGACTATTGTAATTCCTTATACCTCGCTCAGCCGACGGGCCTTCTCCAACGTCTCCAACGTATACAGAACCTGGCAGCTAGACTAGCCACAGGTTCCCCCTATGGAGCTCATATCTCGCCAGTGCTTCGTCAACTCCACTGGCTCCCAGTGGCCCAGCGAGTTAAGTTCAAGTCACTGTGTATTGTCCACCGAGCAATCCAGGGCCTAGGTGCTGAGTTTCTTCAAACCAAATTTGTCCGTTATATCCCGGAACGCAACCTTCGTTCCCTGAACACCAATCTCTTGGTGGTTCCTAAGTATAACCGGGAAAGACTCGGTGGCAGAGCCTTTTCCATTGCTGCGGCAAGGCTGTGGAACACCCTCCCACTGCCACTCAAGTCTATCTCCAACCATCTGGCTTTCAGGAAAGCCCTGAAAACTACTTTATTTTAGCTCTCTGACTATTACTGTGCTTCCTGTTTGATAGCTTCCTCACCAGCGCCATGATGCCCTAGGGCGACCGTGCGCTCTACAAGTTCAGGTAACATAACATAACATGGCACCCTCACCCCCAACCAAACACTATGCCCCATGGCTCCCTCAACCCCCAACCAAACACTATGCCCACTGGCCTCCACCCATCAACCAAACACTATGCCCCATGGCCCCCTCACCCCCAACCAAACACTATGCCCCATGTCCCTCACCCCCAACCAAACACTATGACGCATGTCCCTCACCCCCAACCAAACACTATGACCATGCCCCCTCAACCCCCAACCAAACACTATGCCCCACGGCACCCTCACCCCCAACCAAACACTATGCCCCATTGCCACCACCCCTGAACCAAGCACTGTGCCCCATGGCCCCCACCCCTCAACCAAACACTATGCCCCATGGCACTCCCACCCCTCAACCAAACTCTATGCCCCATGGCCCCCACCCCTCAACCAAACGCTATTCCCCATGGCACCCTCACCCCCAACCAAACACTATGCCCCATGGCACCCTCAACACCCAACCAAACACTATGCCCCATGGCCCCCACCCACAACCAAACACTATGCCCCATGGCACCCTCACCCCCAACCAACCACTATGCCCCATAGCCCCCTCACCCCTCAACCAAACACTATGCCCCATGGCCCCCTCACCCCCAGCTAAACACTATGCCCCATGGCTCCCTCAACCCCCAACCAAACACTATACCCCATGGCCCCCACCCCTCAACCAAACACTATGCCCCATGGCACCCTCACCCCCAACCAAACACTATGTCACATGGCTCCCTCACCCCCAACCAAACACTATGCCCACTGGCCCCCACCCATCAACCAAACACTATGCCCCATGGCCCCCTCACCCACAACCAAACACCATGCCCCATGTCCCTCACCCCCAACCAAACACTATGACCCATGTCCCTCACCCCAACCAAACACTATGACGCATGTCCCTCACCCCCAACCAAACACTATGACCCATGTCCCCCTCAACCCCCAACCAAACACTATGCCCCATGGCCCTCACCCCCAACCAAACACTATGCCCCATGGCACCCTCACCCCCCAACCAAACATTATGCCCCATGGCTCCCTCAACCCCCAACCAAACACTATGCCCCATGGCCCGCACCCTCAACCAAACACTATGCCTCCTGGCACCCTCACCCACAGCCAAACACTATGCCCCATGGCTCCCTCAACCCCCAACCAAACACTATGCCCACTGGCCCCCACCCATCAACCAAACAATATGTCCCATGGCCCCCACCCCTCAACCAAACACTATGCCCCATGGCACCCCCACCCCTCAACCAAACACTATGCCCCATGGCCCCCACCCCTCACCAAACACTATGCCCCATGGCACCCTCACACCCAACCAAACACTATGCCCCAGGGCACCCTCAACACCCAACCAAACACCATGCCCCATGGCCCCCACCCCCAACCAAACACTATGCCCCATGGCCCCCTAACCCGCAACCAAACACTATGCCCCATGGCTCCTTCAACCCCCAACCAAACACTATGCCCCATGGCACCCTCACCCCCAACCAAACACTATGCCCCATGCCACCCTCACCCCAACCAAACACTATGCCCCACGGCACCCTCACCCCCAACCAAACACTATGCCCCATGGCCCCCACCCCTCAACCAAACACTGTGCCCCATGGCCCCACCCCTCAACCAAACACTATGCCCCATGGCACTCTCACCCCTCAACCAAACACTATGCCCCATGGCCCCCACCTCTCAACCAAACACTATGCCCCATGACACCCTCACCCCCAACCAAACACTATGCCCCATGGCCCCCACCCCTCAACCAAACACTATGCCCCATGGCACCCTCACCCCCAACCAAACACTATGCCCCATGGCCCCCTCACCCCTCAACCAAACACTATGCCCCATGGCCCCCTGACCCCCAGCCAAACACTATGCCCCATGGTTCTCTCAACCCCCAACCAAACACTATTCCCCATGGCCCCCACCCCTCAACCAAACACTATGCCCCATGGCACCCTCACCCCCAACCAAACACTATGCCCCATGGCTCCCTCAACCCCCAACCAAACACTATGCCCACTGGCCTCCACCCATCAACCAAACACTATGCCCCATGGCCCCCTCACCCCCAACCAAACACTATGCCCCATGTCCCTCACCCCCAACCAAACACTATGACGCATGTCCCTCACCCCCAACCAAACACTATGCCCCATTGCCCCCACCCCTGAACCAAACACTGTGCCCCATGGCCCCCACCCCTCAACCAAACACTATGCCCCATGGCACTCCCACCCCTCAACCAAACTCTATGCCCCATGGCCCCCACCCCTCAACCAAACACTATGCCCCATGGCACCCTCACCCCCAACCAAACACTATGCCCCATGGCACCCTCACCCCCAACCAACCACTATGCCCCATAGCCCCCTCACCCCTCAACCAAACACTATGCCCCATGGCCCCCTCACCCCCAGCTAAACACTATGCCCCATGGCTCGCTCAACCCCCAACCAAACACTATGCCCCATGGCCCCCACCCCTCAACCAAACACTATGCCCCATGGCACCCTCACCCCCAACCAAACACTATGTCCCATGGCTCCCTCACCCCCAACCAAACACTATGCCCACTGGCCCCCACCCATCAACCAAACACTATGCCCCATGGCCCCCTCACCCCCAACCAAACACCATGCCCCCTGTCCCTCACCCCCAACCAAACACTATGACCCATGTCCCTCACCCCCAACCAAACACTATGACGCATGTCCCTCACCCCCAACCAAACACTATGACCCATGTCCCCCTCAACCCCCAACCAAACACTATGCCCCATGGCCCTCACCCCCAACCAAACACTATGCCCCATGGCACCCTCACCCCCTAACCAAACATTATGCCCCATGGCCCTCACCCCCAACCAAACACTATGCCCCATGCCACTCTCACCCCCAACCAAACACTATGCCCCATGGCCCCCTCACCTCAACCAAACACTATGCCCCAGGGCCCCCTCACCCCCAACCAAACACTATGCCCCATGGCACCCCCACCCCCAACCAACCACTATGCCCCATGGCCCCCTCACCCCTTAACCAAACACTATGCCCCATGGCCCCCTCACCCCGAGCCAAACACTATGCCCCATGGCTCCCTCAACCCCCAACCAAACACTATGCCCCATGGCCCCCACCCCTCAACCAAACACTATGCCCCATGGCACCCTCACCCCCAACCAAACACTATGCCCCATGGCTCCCTCACCCCCAACCAAACACCATGCCCCCTGTCCCTCACCCCCAACCAAACACTATGCCCCATGGCCCCCTCACCCCCAACCAAACACTATGCCCCATGTCCCTCACCCCCAACCAAACACTATGACCCATGTCCCTCACCCCCAACCAAACACTATGACGCATGTCCCTCACCTCCAACCAAACACTATGACCCATGTCCCGATCAACCCCCAACCAAACACTATGCCCCATGGCCCTCACCCCCAACCAAACACTATGCCCCATGGCACCCTCACCCCCCAACCAAACATTATGCCCCATGGCCCTCACCCCCCAACCAAACACTATGCCCCATGCCACTCTCACCCCCAACCAACCACTATGCCCCATGGCCCCCTCACCTCAACCAAGCACTATGCCCCATGGCACCCTCACCCCCAACCAAACACTATGCCCCATGGCCCCCTCGCCCCCCAACCAAACACTATGCCCCATGGCACCCCCCACCCAACTATGACAGTTGTAAAAAACACTTTTTTGGAGGTGTACCGTTTTATTTGTATTTAAAACTTACATTTTGTACTATACATTTCCCCCCAATCATACAGGATGAAACAGTGAACCAGACATAGTTGATCAGTGAGAAACATTGCAGCGTTTCTCAGCTGTCAGTTTCTGGATCTCGGGCTCCAGTGAGGTTGTTCCTACTCTCAGGATAGCATGGAGATGTTGGTCAGTTAGTCTTGTCCTTAGGCTGGATTTATGTAGTTTCATTTGTGAAAAAACATGCTCACAAATGTAAGTACTGCCAAACATAGATACCATCTTTAATGCTTCCCATGACAGATTGGGGAATTGAGCAGTGTCCAGAGACTGATAGAAGACTAATAAAGGCATCTCTCTGTGCTTATTTTTAAGGGCACTACAGCACTGAAGTTCAATCAGTTCCAGTTCAGGTTGCACACTCTCAACATCAGCTGAGAAAGGGCCTGCAAAAAGTTTAAAAGAGGCTCGCTGGGATTTGAATTGTGAGAAACGATTCTCAAAAACATTTTGCAGTTCCTTCAGGAACCTTCACATGCCGATACCATCCTACATACTTGTAATGGGGGAAAACCTCTGCACATGTGGGGTAGTGTACCAGCATCCCTTTCTCCAGTTGGGCTGTCAGAAGCATTAACTTTATTTCAAAGGCACAAACTGCCTCAAACAGATCCGATATGAGATTTTGGCTTCCTCGCAACTTTAAATTTAAATCATTGAAATGGCCTGTCAGGTCAGTCAGAAAAGCAAAGTCAGCTACCCAGTCAATATCTCGCATGACAGAAGTGTCCATTCCCTTTTCATCAAGGAATGCTTTTATTTTGTGCCGTAAAGCAAAGAATCGCTTCAGCACATTGCCATGACTAAGCCATCGGACATCGGTGTGATATAGGACATCACCATAATCCGCCTTTACCGTTTCTAAAAATGCCTGAAACAATTGGTGACTTAAAGAGCGTGCACGGTCAAAATTAACCGTTTTCACAACAAAGTCCATCGCTTCAGTGAATTTCAAATGTTTTGCACATAATGCCTCTTGGTGGATGATGCAGTGATAGTATTTTTAATGGACAGCCTTCTCGCCCAAGTGCCTTTTCAAGCAGCCAATAAACCCATTTTGCTCCCCAACCATGGCTGGTGCCCCATCAGTCGTCACGCCTACCAAAGCATCCCACGGCAAATTTAAATCATCAGTGACTTTTTGAAAGGCATTAAAAATGTCAGCACCAGTAGTCCTGCTGTCGGGGGGAAATTCTGCCGGGGTCGGCCGGGCCGTCCGCAGACCTCCGGGCAGGGAGGCCCCAACTCCTCCCGTATATCCCAAAAGAGATAGAGTATGAGACACACACAAGAAGCAAGGTGACTCTGCTGTTTATTAAACACAAACGGCAGGGATGGGTCAAGGATCATACGCGTCTGACCTGACACACACACAATCGTGGGGCTCGCAGGCCCTTTTTACTGTAGTATGATGCGTACTTGCGTCACTTTAGAAAGTTAACAAAGAAAACCTATCGCCACTCTTAATTGGTTGCTCGAGTGGTAGGGTTAGTATAGCATACGTATAGAGAATAATATGAGTGGACAAGGGTTAGTCAGGTGATATATCTGGGTTGTCCCTACAATTAGATACATGAGAATTGTTACATGAAGACTCCTAATGATTGGTTAATATTAATGGCGTCAGTGATAAGAGCCCCATGTTCTGATTGGTGCGCCCGTGAGCTTCCCTGCCTGGGACCATCGCTGTGCCCAGCTCTCGGTGTACCTTCAATTTGCAACAATGTTTCACTATGGGTACATGCAGACAATGTGAAGACTTATTCATGAGCTGGATGGCCGACTACGCCCACTGTCGCAGATGTTCATTGATCCTTTCAAGTGTATCTGCCTGTGTCTTGTAACGAGGGATCCAGACGCCTCCTTCCTCCTGGGCTTGGCATCTTGTCAGGTTCGGCTTGGTCACGTGAGGTGGGACCGTGTTTGAGGCAGAATTCTGCACAATTAATATTGTTTTTCCACTGTGTGCCTGGTTTAATTTGCAGGTGCGACTTTGATATTGGTGCACAGCGTGCGAGGTTGCAACATCGTGCCCTTGATGGTCTGCTTTTGGAATGTGGGTTTGCAACATTACGACCTTGGCTGTCTGCTTTCGCCAGGCTCATTCTGCAGGATCAGCAACCTGACTCTTGTTCTGTTAACGTCCACGGGAGCTCTTGCTTGCGGCCTACTTAGGCCTGGTGTATAGGTGGAACCGTTTGGTGCACAGGCGCTTTAGGTTATAGTCTCATATTGTCTTATAACCAGTATCGTGTCTTCGTTATAATTCTCATTATGGCACCTAGGTTTAGAAGAAGCGTAAGCAAGCTCTTTAGATGAGTTCATGGTGCGTCTTGCGTTTCTGCATTTTGAGAGCCTATGTGGAAAATAATAAAGATGCACGTCCGTGAGTATGTCTGTCGCCTACGTCATAGCACTGAGTATATTCTTCGTGTAGATTGGTGCGGGAGTGTCCAGTGTGTATATTGGCACAATTGTGCTATCCGTTGGCTAGGTCGTCATGGCATCTCTAACGACGTATAGGTTTTAGTCTAGTTGATCCATGCCGCAGGCATCGGCATGGGCAGGGCGGGCTGCTGGGCAGGCAGATGGACACATCCTTATGTTCCTGTACCAGGGTATCTGGTCGTCTGGTAGATGGGCAAACTCTTCTTGTGGCGGGTGCTTGGGCCGTGAACCTTTAGGCCAGGCGCGAGAGGGGGAAGATGGGAGCCTGTTTTTCCATTTTCCCACTTAAGTCCCCCCTCTGGTCGACTTGTCGACCATAAACATATCCTTTTCGTTATCTCCTCTTACTCTCCATATTTTAGTTATTCCTCCTAAATGTCCATAATGGTTAACATGATCTTCAAATGACCAATACATATATTCACAGGTTCCTCCAGGAGTACAGTATACCCATTTCCCTATGTAACTCCTGGGGTTTCTTGGGTTCTTGACCTTCACCGATGGTGGGTCCAGGTGGTTGGTGATGATCTGGTTGCGTAATTTCTCTCTCTCTTGTATGATTATGCCTGTGTGTTGGCCGTCATCTGCTGGCATCAGTGGGTGCATACCGACCATTTCAAGCAACTTGTCAGTGGTGCGTGCCTTCCGGGCTTTCCAAAATCTTATTATGATCAATGTAGCTCCAGCCAAAATAAAACAACCAACTATAATTTTCAGTCCATCTGACAGCCAAGATGGCATCCATGACCATAATAGCGAAAACCAGCTCTCATCCTTTTTCACACCTTTACTTTCATCCACCATTTTGGAGTGCAACTGGACCAATTGTAAAACTGCTTCTGTCAGTGTACCGTTGTCAGCATCGTTGGCAGGAATGAATGTGCAGCATGATTGTCCTATCTTTGCGCAAACTCCTCCTTCCATGGCAGTGAGGAGGTCCAATACATATCTGTTCTGCAGTGCTACCATCCTTATTGCTCGCAGCTCCTCTTTTATCGCGTTGAATCCGTTTACTGTAGAATTGATGGTCATCATAAGTTCCCATCTAGTTATCTGGAGCCATTTTGCGTTTGCGTAAGCCTGTAGTCCCGGATGGATTATTGAGGAGAAGAACATTGCTGCTCTGCTGAATAGTCTGTGTTCTGGCGGGATTGAAGTGAGTGCCGTTTCCGACCTTCCCCATAGGTAATTTCCTGTCAGAGGTTCTCCTTGTCTTTTCCGTCTATTTAGGACAGTATCATTGCCGCTGGTCCTGTTCCCTGGCTCCTCCTGAGGTGGTGCAGATCTCTTATTTCTCTTTTCCCCTTCATCCGTTTTGGGAAAGTTCGACACATTCACATGCTTCTGGGGTACCACTAGTGATGGTACATTGACGTGCACCATCGTGCATACACCATTCCACAGAGGGGGCAGGGTGTGATATGACTTTTCTCCACAGGCCCAGTAATGGTCCATTATCACTGCTGTTCCTGCTCCCCCTCAGATAACTCCATCACGCTTCCACAATTGGTGTTGTATCCTACGTCCACCTCTCCTTTATGTTGGTAGCATACTTTAGGCGCAGTCAGCGGCAGTATTGTTATCGGGTCTTCATCCGTTTCTATCCATGTGAGCATAGGCACGTATTTGATCCAAGTCGTCCAACATCTGTGGTTGTGTGCATCGATAGTTGAAATAGTTTCTTTTGTTACCATGTTGCTGCCAACCACTCCTATCTCCCATTTGTTGTCCAAGTACACTTTCCCCGTTATCGTCACCAGTGGCCTCTCCCAACATCCTAGTTTACCAGGAACTTCAGTGGCGTACCAATCACATGATAAATATTGCAGTGTTACTTTCTTTGTTTCTCCTTTTGCAGGACCACTTGTTATGTATCTGAATGCTTCAGCATGTAAACTGCTCTTGTGGTAACTCAAATAAGTCTTGAGGAAGTTGTTTTCGTATGGGTATGAGTCTCGTGTTTTCCACGTCATATGCACCACTGTCCCTTGAAATCTTCCTTTCGTTTGGAACAGTGCCAAGTATATTATGCATCGTGCTGTTTTTTCGTCTATTTCTGTGGCAACAAATGTTCGAGAAGCGCTCATGGCGTATGGTATTAATGAGCAAACGTAGCAGCTGTCTTCTGTTGTCTGCTTACCAATGCGGGTCATGTGTTGATACCATATGTTGTTTGAGACGTGTGCTGAATGTTGTATATAATTGTCAATACCTTTATTATCTGAGTATGTGCTGCGTTGAACTCTATTTTGCTTGTGCGCAATTTTACTAATATCACCTGACGTAACACCTGTTGCAGCTGGGGATGGGGGTGTGTTAGGTTTGGGTACAGCAATAATATTGATAGCACAGCTGTACTGCCATACAGAGGCAGCTACGAACCCGGTGATTATCAAAATCCCTATTACTTTTATTACATATGCTAATTTCACCGGCATTTTGCTCTTACCTTGCTGCAGTCCGGCAGCGTATTCTTGCGACGTTAGAGTTGCCCGCCTGAAAATTCTCAATATGCTGGTTATTAAATGTTAGTTGTTGTTTTTTAAGCTCTCCCTATCAAATAGTCATTCAGTGCCCAGGCGAAGAGCTGTTCCCACGCTAATCTAAGCGATCTATCTCTTAGCGCAGGCAAGTATGGGTGGAGGTGGGGCATCGAGTATTCTATGGCCAAGAGGAATGCTGTGTAGTAGACACGTACCCTTTTCCTTTTCAGGTACGTTGGCCTTTTTATTTCATATACAAATTGGTGTGACAATTCTTCTGGGTAATTATCATCTGAGGGTACCATCTACTCCTGGGCAGTGAATTTGTTAGTTATCTATTTTCTTAGCAGTACAATAATACGCGGTTCCTGCATGTGCGAGAGAAAAGAAAAGAGAGCATTCACGTGTTTACATGTGT